>NC_054706.1:50922162-51054662 GCF_016097555.1 Gigantopelta aegis
TATAGTTAGGAACCCCACCATATTTCATTTATTTTGTCTGTCTTAAAATACTCCCACGTGTGAAATTGATGCCAAACACGTGTAAATACATTACTGGTACAACCGCTAGTAACAGACGTAAACTTACAATGTTTAGTGAAATGGGCCCCTGGGCTCCGTTCCACAAAGCGATCTTAGCCCTAAGATCACCTTAAGTCCATAGTTACCTTATGCACTAAAGTGATCTTAGTGCTAAGATCGCTTCGTAGAAAGCGGCTCTGGATATGAAGCCGGTCTTTATTAAAGGGACATTCCTCAGTTTGCTGCAATTTTTAAGATGTTATTGACTAACAGAGACTTTTAAACAATTGTAATTACATATCAATATATTTTTCTACATAAAATATTAGTGGCTGTATATTAAACGTGTTTATGATCATTCTAATTATTGTACTAGTGTAAATTTCATTTTATTTCCTAAAAAAGAAATTTTTCGTACGCACAAAATTATTTGAAGACAAAATTCAGTTTGGACTTCTTACAAATATTAAGACGACCAAAAACACATCGAATATACAGACACTGATATTCTAAACAAGAAAATATATTTAATATGTAAGTTTAATCATAGAAATATTTCATTAGTCGGAAACATCTTACAATGCAGCAAACTTGGGAATGTTCCTTTAAACAATAATATATATAGTGAATGACAACATAGTCGAACACATAAACCAATCCATTCCAATGTAAACTCCTCAAAAGCCTGCCCAGGTTAAAAAAAACAGAGAGAAAAAAACTCAAAAAGCTAAAAACCTTATGGCAACCACTACCTTTGTAATATTAAATTCTTTTAAAAAGCAGAACAAAAATTTAAAAACCGTGTGGTTCATTTGCTGTCTAAGACTAGAGTAACGTTACTACACTAGTACCCACCTCTAAATAACCTCATTATACAAGACTTCCCATGTGCACGACACAACAAGCGCACATACTCTTATCACATGGGTGAACATTACAACCTTACCAATATATGGAAAATGAAACAACAAAACATAATTTTTCTGATTATTAAAGAAACACAGAAAAAATATAACTTAATTACTAACTATGAGCTAGTGAAATCATTGTAAAAGCAGGGAGGACATAGCCCAGTGGTAAAGTGTTCGCGTGATATGTGGTCAGTCTAGGATCGATCCCTGTACGATCCATTGGGCTATTTCTCGTTCCAGTCAGTGCTCCACAACTGGTGTAACAAAGACCGTGGTATGTACTATCCTGCCTGTGGGATGGTGCATATAAAATATACCTTGCTGCTAATCGAAACAAGTAGCCCATGAAGTGGCAACAGCGGGTTTCCTCTCTCAATATCGGTGTGGTCCTTAACCATATGCCTGATGCCATGTAACACATTTTATTTATGGTTATATGACATCGAACATATGGTTAAGGATCACACCGATATTGAGGGAGGAAACCCGCTGTCGCCACTTCATGAACTATTTTTTCAACTAGCAACAAGGAAGAAGGAAGCAAATGTTATATTTAACGATGCATTCAATACATTTTATTTACTGTTATATGACGTCAGACATATGGTTAAGGACCACACAGATATTGAGAGAGGAAACCTGCTGTCGCCACTTCATGGGCTACTCTTTTAGATTAGCAGCAAGGGATCTTTTATATGCACCATCCCACAGACAGAATAGTACATACCACGGCGTTTGTTACACCAGTTGTGGAGCACTGACTGGAACGAGAAATAGCCTAATGGGTCCACCGATGGGGATCGATCCTAGAACGCATCAAGTGAACGCTTTACCACTGCGCTGCAGAATCTTTTATATGCACCATTCCATAGACAGGATAGCACATACCATGGCCTTTGATGTACCAGTCGTGGTGCACTAGCTGGAGCAAGAAATAGCCCAATGGGCCCACTGACAGGGATCGATCCCAAACTGATCGTGCATCAAGCGAGCACTTTACCACTGGGCTACATGGTGAATAAGAGTGATAGCTATCCTTAAATGTCAAGGTCTGAATCTTCCACAGGGGTACTACATCAATATACACAATATTCTGCAAAATATATGAGGCTGCACCTGTTGCTTCCATAAATCACCAGACAACGACAGATACAAAGGTAAACATTCTGATCCATGTCCAGATAGAACAGAAGCAAAAACTAAGAGGTATAGTCTAATGGGCAACTAATGGTTTCGCCCACCTCACAAAGCATAACTTACTTTCTGATGTGTTTCTTTTCATGCCATAAATCACTCTCAATCCATGTTCCAAGAGTTTGGATGGTGACAGTCTGCTTGTTTTGGCAATAGGTGAACTTACTTAACACAAAAAACATCTTTGTTATAGATGGAAAACAAATTGACCCCATAGATTTTATGATTATTCTGGCCTCTGTTTTGTTTCGGAATGGGGAATCAGTCACGTACACAAGGTTCAAGGTGGCTCTTGTTCCAACCATGGTATGTGTTATCCTGTCTGTGGGATGGTGCATGTAAAATATCCCTTGCAACTTATGAAAATATGGTGAGGGTTTCCTCTCTAAGATTATTATGTCAAATTACCAAATGTTTGACATCCAATAGCCGATGACTAATATATCAATGTGCTCTAGTGGTGTTGTTAACATTAAGAGCCTGGAAAGGGATCATGATGATAATGATGATGATGATGGTATTAATGGTGGGGCCACACAACCAACTTTAAATGTTGTACTAATTACACATGAACAATCAAATCTTCTCAACAGGTCACCTCTGTTATGCAGCCACCTGATAATAAGAAAGTAAGTTACTATTTGTCAGATACTAGTACATTTTCATTTATACTTATTTTCATGCTTATATCCAATTAAGGTTCAAGCATGCTGTCTTGGGCACACACCTCAGCTATCTCTACTGTCTACCAGGACAGCAGGTTAGTAGTTAGTTTTTATTGGTTAGTGAGAGGAAGTAAGGAAGGAAATGTTTTATTTAATGATGCACTCAACACATTTTATTTACAGTTATATGGCATCAGACATATGGTTAAGGACCACACCAATATTGAGAGAGGAAACCCACTGTCACCACTTCATGGGCTACTCTTTTCGATTAGCAGCAAGGGACCTTTTATATGCACCATCCCACAGACAGGATAACACATACCACAGCCTTTGATATACCAGTCGTGATGCACTGGCTGGAGCAAGAAATAGCCCAATGGGCCCACCGACGGGAATTGATCCCAGACCGATTGCGCATCAAACAAACGCTTTAACACTGGGCTACATCCCGCCCCTGGCTAGTGAGAGAGAAGTCAGTGTAGTGGTCTTAGACCTACCCATTGATTTGTTAGCTCTGGGTGGAGACAGTACCGAGAACCGAACCCAGTACCTCTCAATCTCGTCTGATGGCTAACCCACTACACAACCGAGGCTAGTACATTGTGTATCATGGGTGTGATTTAGCTCAGTCAGTAGAGCACTCACCTGAGGTTTTAAAATGTTTCAACCAGTGCCTCATGACCAGTATAACAAAGGCTGTGGTATGTGTTGTCCCGTCTATGGGGAAAATCCATATCGAAGACTTCTTGCTGATAATGGAAAAATGTAGCCTGTTTCCTCAGAAGGGGTGGGACGTAGCCCAGTGGTAAAGCGTTCGCTTGATGCGTAGTCGGTCCGGGATCGATCCCCGTCAGTGGACCCATTGCGCTATTTCTCGCTCCAGCCAGTGCACCACGACTGGTATATCAAAGGCTGTGGTATGTGTTATCCTGTCTGTGGGATGATGCATATAAAAGATCCCTTGCTGCTAATCGAAAAGAGTAGCCCATGAAGTGACGACAGTGGGTTTTCTATCTCAATATCTGTGTGGTCCTTAACTATATGTTCAACGCCATATAACTGTAAATAAAATGTGTTGAGTGCGTCTTTAAATCAAACATTTTTCCTTCCTTTCCTGTTTCCTCAGAAGATTATATGACAGATTAACAGTGGTGTTGTTAAACAAAACAAACTGTTAACTGTCTTCTGTATTAAAGCTACAATCTTGAATATATTTTAAATATTTAAACATTTCCAATTTATGTTTTCTTCATGTAATGGGCCATTCTTTTTGTTTTAAATTGGCTTCTACATGTAACAGCAGTTCATCACAGGCCAATATTTCAAAATTTATCTCAACAATTTTTTTTTTTTTTTTATCTGTATACATGTAGGCAACAGATTGTTCAGTTATGTGATATTTGCCTAATAAGCAGCTAGTTACCTAATCCTAACCCCTATTTCTAATTCCAGTCAGTGCACCACAACTGGTACATGTATATCAAAGGTGGTGGTATGTGCTATCCTGTGTGTGAGAAAGTGTATATAAAAGATCCCTTGCTACTGATAGGAATTTTTTTTTTGTGGGTTTCCTCTCTAAGATTATATGCTAGAATTACCAAATGTTTGACATCCAAAAGCCGATGATTAATAAATCAATGTGCTCTAGTGGTGTGGTTAAACAAAACAAAAACATTTAATCATAACACACTTGAAAAATTGTAGCCATTACTTAACACTGACTTAGTTTTATAATTGTTTTCCACAACTATTTTGCCAAAGATGGAGGAAGATAGACCAAAAAAAAAACACAAAAAAGTATGTGGCCTTGATCTATACACACTTGGCAGCCACTAAAACTCATTATAATCTTGGAAATGAGCTTTTGGGGTTTATTTTTCCATTATTATTGCCTGTTATTTGATACGAACATGACCCAGTTGATCTGAATTACTATAAGCAGTATCCCATCATAATAATTTTAAGAAGAGATTTTTTTTCAATTTGCATTAAGTGGATTTTTAAATGATAAAAGATTTGTTTTTTTTAAATATTAGTTTTATTATTTGTCTATATCTTCTGGTCCAAGAAGGCTGTGGTATGTGCTGTCCTGTCTGTGGGAGAGTGCATATAAAAGATCCCTTGCTACTAATGGAAAAATGTAACAGATTTCCTCTAAGATTACATGTATATGTCAGAATTACCAAATGTTTGACATTCAATAGCCAATGATCGAAAATCAATGTACCCTAGTGGTGTAGTTAAGCAAAAAAAAAATGTCTGGTCCAAGATACATGTACATGTATGTACCGGTATGTATGCTAGCTAGTTCAATATATTTAAGTGTTGTTGGCTACGAGCCTATCATTAATCACACTGCATGTCAATAGCTTCATGAGAAATGCTAAATCGTTAAAAGAAAAGAAAAACACAGAAAAAAACACACAGGAGAAACATAATCACAAGAGTTGCACATTAAATGTTAGTAGTCATCATTGAAAAAAAAAAAAACCAAGAATAAAAAGCAGTTTTCTTCTGCTCAATCTTGTCTGTGCGTTAGTCTGTAAACAAAGAAAGATAACCTCTGACTGATTACAAAAACTGGTACGTAATCGTAATCGCAGAAACCGAGAGAAGACGCAGGAACGGAGAGAAGACGCAGGAACCGAGAGAACACGCAGGAACGGAGAGAAGACAGAACTTTGTTTGTCCAAGCACAACACATGGAACAACCATGTAGCTACATAGATGATGCACATCAGATGTTGGATGGGGTTGAGATACAAAGGGAACATACACAGCAACTTGACTGAATCATGGCAGAATGTCTGCAGAAAGTTAGGTGTGATGGCAAAATGAAAATAAACACAATTCCCTAAAGATCATCAGAACCTTCCACTGCATCTAATGACTCTCAGACAATCAGGTGTGATATACGAATGTATTATGTCACGTGGGAACCGTTTACGCAGCAGTTGTATTCATGATAAACAACATGCATATATGATCAGCTGTCTGGTAAACTGGAGAATCGTATTTACCCTCACTGGGGGTCATGTAAAAAAAAAAACTAAAGATAAATGAGAAACACTTTTGTTACTTCATGGTGAACAGATTATTGCTTTCACACACACAGCTTATTTATATTAATAATAACATGATGATATGATTTATTTTCCAGTCTGTCTGTCTATATATCCAAACTACATGTATGGTTCAAGTGCCATGTCCTGGCATGGGGCTTTATAGATCTCAGTATTATAGGTAAAACAGTGTATTTTTATTTTTGTCTGTTCTGAGTGCAGTGGGGTCATTTTAGTGCAATAAAGTTATTATCCGCTGTTGAAGAGTTGTGGATATTCAGAAGAGCATTTGAAAGTTATTATCCACTGCTGAAGAGTTGTGGATATTCAGAAGAGCATTTGAAAGTTATTATCCGCTGCTGAAGAGTTGTGGATATTCAGAAGAGCATTTGAAAGTTATTATCCGCTGCTGAAGAGTTGTGGATATTCAGAAGAGCATTTGAAAGTTATTATCCGCTGCTGAAGAGTTGTGGATATTCAGAAGAGCATTTGAAAGTTATTATCCGCTGCTGAAGAGTTGTGGATATTCAGAAGAGCATTTGAAAGTTATTATCCGCTGCTGAAGAGTTGTGGATATTCAGAAGAGCATTTGAAAGTTATTATCCGCTGCTGAAGAGTTGTGGATATTCAGAAGAGCATTTGAAAGTTATTATCCGCTGCTGAAGAGTTGTGGATATTCAGAAGAGCATTTGAAAGTTATTATCCGCTGCTGAAGAGTTGTGGATATTCAGAAGAGCATTTGAAAGTTATTATCCGCTGCTGAAGAGTTGTGGATATTCAGAAGAGCATTTGAAAGTGATTTTAATCTGATTAAAAGGGACTATCCTGAGTTGGCAGCCATTGTAAGATGTGTAGTCTTTTTGGCAACTAAAATCACATATTAAATATATTTTGTTATTTAAAATACCAGTCTCTGTATATTACAGGAGTGAGACATAGCCAAGTGGTAAAGCGCTCGCTTGATGCACGGTCGGTTTGGGATCGATCCCTGTCAGTGAGCCCATTGGGCTATTTCTCGCTCCAGACAGTGCACCATGACTGGTATATCAAAGGCCGTGGTATGTGCTATCCTGTCTATGGGATGGTGCAAATAAAAGATCCCTTTACTGCTAAACGAGTAGCCCATGAAGTGGCGAGAGCGGGTTTCTCCCTCAATATCTGTGTGGTCCTTAACCATATGTCCGACGCCATATATCCATAAATAAAATGTGTTGAGTGCATCGTTAAATAAATATTACCTTCCTTTCCTTCCTTCTGTATATTACATGTCTGAAGAACTAATTTATATATTTTAAAAAATAATAATAATAAAAAAATAAACCACCACCATTTCCATACTATAACAAGCATCTGGACGACACCTTGTTTATATAGACACAGATATTCCAGATAAGAAAATATATTTAATCTTTGACATGTATATGCATTTTTCTTACCTTCAGGACAGCACATATAAACTGCTTTAATATTTCAGTCATGGAGCAAGGCTCTTTACACTTTCCAGAACTGTGCTGTATTTAATGAAAAGGGAACACATTACCGGTACCCATATCTGTATATACTTGAAATATGATAAACTATATGACACAACCATTAGGGTTCCATCCCCAACTCACCAGCCCTTTAAAGGGACAGTCCTGAGTTTACAACTACTGTCAAATGTTTCCGACCAATAGAGCCTTTTCGATGACGTAACATACAAATTAAATACATTTTCTTATTTAAAATATCAGTGTCTTTATTTACAAGGTGTTTGTTGTTGTCCTAATGCTTGTAGTAGACCAAACCAGATTTTACCTCCCAATAATTTTGTACATACAAAACAAATATATATCACAAATTAAAGTAAAAACTGAGTGCTACAAACCATTAGTATATGACTACAAACACATTCAAATACAGACACTGGTATTCTAAACAAGAAAATGTACTTAATATGAAACAGTAGTCGCCAAAAAGGACCTGTTATCGCAAACATCTTACAATGTCTGCAAACTCAGGACAGTCCCTTTAAGGACCTGTTATCGCAAACATCTTACAATGTCTGCAAACTCAGCACAGTCCCTTTAAGGACGTGTTATCGCAAACATCTTACAATGTCTGCAAACTCAGCACAGTCCCTTTAAGGACCTGTTATCGCAAACATCTTACAATGTCTGCAAACTCAGGACAGTCCCTTTAAGGACCTGTTATCGCAAACATCTTACAATGTCTGCAAACTCAGGACAGTCCCTTTAAGGACCTGTTATCGCAAACATCTTACAATGTCTGCAAACTCAGGACAGTCCCTTTAAGGACCTGTTATCGCAAACATCTTACAATGTCTGCAAACTCAGCACAGTCCCTTTAAGGACCTGTTATCGCAAACATCTTACAATGTCTGCAAACTCAGCACAGTCCCTTTAAGGACCTGTTATCGCAAACATCTTACAATGTCTGCAATCTCAGCACAGTCCCTTTAAGGACCTGTTATCGCAAACATCTTACAATGTCTGCAAACTCAGGACAGTCCCTTTAAGGACCTGTTATCGCAAACATCTTACAATGTCTGCAAACTCAGGACAGTCCCTTTAAGGACCTGTTATCGCAAACATCTTACAATGTCTGCAAACTCAGCACAGTCCCTTTAAGGACTAGCCAGTACATCAAATTCTACTGTCATGTTTTGTCTGCAGAAAAATGTATACAAAACACAAAGTTTGCTGCTGATAAAAAGCAACCTATGTGGTGACAGCATGTTTCTTCTCCAACACTGTAGAACTTCAGGTGTTAACATTACATGTGTCTTCTCCAACACTCTAGAACTTCAGGTGTTAACATTACATGTGTCTTCTCCGACACTCTAGAACTGCAGGTGTTAACATTACATGTGTCTTCTCCAACACTGTAGAACTTCAGGTGTTAACATACATGTGTCTTCTCCAACACTGTAGATCTTCAGGTGTTAACATTACATGTGTCTTGTCCAACACTGTAGAACTTCAGGTGTTAACATTACATGTGTCTTCTCCAACACTGTAGAACTTCAGGTGTTAACATTACATGTGTCTTCTCCAACACTGTAGAACTTCGGGTGTTAACATTACATGTGTCTTCTCCAACACTCTAGAACTTCAGGTGTTAACATTACATGTGTCTTCTCCAACACTGTAGAACTTCAGGTGTTAACATACATGTGTCTTCTCCAACACTCTAGAACTTCAGGTGTTAACATACATGTGTCTTCTCCAACACTGTAGAACTTCAGGTGTTAACATTACATGTGTCTTCTCCAACACTGTAGAACTTCAGGTGTTAACATTACATGTGTCTTCTCCAACACTGTAGAACTTCAGGTGTTAACATACATGTGTCTTCTCCAACACTCTAGAACTTCAGGTGTTAACATTACATGTGTCTTCTCCAACACTCTAGAACTTCAGGTGTTAACATATATGTGTCTTCAACACTCCAGAATTTCAGGTGTTAACATTACAGTCTGTTTAACACCTAACATTAGCTAATTAAACTGCATGCCAAAAGGTACATCAAAGACTATGGTATGTACTGTGCTGCCTATGGTTTAAAGTGCATATAAAACAGCCCTTGGTAGGTTTTTGGGGGTTAAATTAGACTAATTAAATTATTATGCATCTATTGTTTTTACGGCGTATGCAGCTCTTAACAGTTCATGGATTATGTGTTTTTTCTTTTATGTTTATCAGGCATGAATCAAAAAATAATTTCCAAACTGACAATGTTTGGTTTTTTAAGTTCATCGAGAAATGAACAAACTTGTGTTCCTATGGATGGACCAATGAGATGAATAATGTAACTGAAATTTAATTATTAGCCGAAAATCAGACCAAAAAAAATCACACAATGACAACAAGAAAAGTACCTCCTCAAACACCAAATTGCTTGAAGGACTAACAAATGAAAACTCTTAACTGACACTGTCATGCAAAAGCAATATTTGCTGCCTAGATTAAAGTGCTTCTAACGAGGCCAAATTCAATCTGACTGACATGCTAAATCATCGTGATGAACGGTGCCGCAATAGTAAATTGCATGGTGATAAAAACTATGTGACAAATGGAATTATTGTGCTTTAATGGTCTGTTTACCCTGATCATACGAGTAATTGGTGGCAACCACAAGAGCAAAGAATAAAGCTTAACAGAATTACTGTCTCTTGGCCTACAGACTGTGACCCTGGTGATGCTTTTGCATTCATCAAATGTTCTATATTTGCTCTGGGCCATTTATTTAACAGTAACAATTAAATTAGTAACAGAAGGAAAGTAGCTGAATGGTTCTTTTACCACAAGCCAGCAAAAGAAAGGAATGTTAAAAAAGTTAAAGTTTGTTTTGTTTTAACGACACCACTAGAGCACATTAATTTATTACTCATCGGCTATTGGATATAAAACATTTGGTAATTTTGACATATAATCTACAAAGGAAACCCGCTACATTTTTCTATTAGTAGCAAGGGATTTTTTTTATATGCACCATACCAGACAGGATAGCACATACCACAGCCTTTGATATACCAGTTGTGGTTCACTGGCTGGAACAAAAAATAGCCCAATGGGCCCACCGATGGGGATCGAACCCAAAACAACCGCTCATCAAGCAAGGGCTTTACCACTGGGCTATGTCCCGCTCGAAGAATGTTTAATGATATCTTGGACAATTTTCAGTCTTCACCAGGAAAGGAGTGTGAATAATCCTGCTCCCCTCCAAATGGTTTATACTAAAAGTATTAAATGATATCTTGGACAATTTTCAGTCTTCACCAGGAAAGGAGTGTGAATAATCCTGCTCCCCTCCAAATGGTTTATACTAAAAGTATTAAATGATATCTTGGACAATGTTTCAGTCTTCACCAGGAAAGGAGTGTGAATAATCCTGCTCCCCTCCAAATGGTTTATACTAAAAGTATTAAATGATATCTTGGACAATTTTCAGTCTTCACCAGGAAAGGAGTGTGAATAATCCTGCTCCCCTCCAAATGGTTTATACTAAAAGTATTAAATGATATCTTGGACAATTTTCAGTCTTCACCAGGAAAGGAGTGTGAATAATCCTGCTCCCCTCCAAATGGTTTATACTAAAAGTATTAAATGATATCTTGGACAATTTTCAGTCTTCACCAGGAAAGGAGTGTGAATAATCCTGCTCCCCCCCCCCCCCAAATGGTTTATACTAAAAGTATTAAATGATATCTTGGACAATTTTCAGTCTTCACCAGGAAAGGAGTGTGAATAATCCTGCTCCCCTCCAAATGGTTTATACTAAAAGTATTAAATGATATAAAAAAAAAAAAAATTACATTATACTTTTAACTATCACATTCGTGTTTGACCGATGATTTGTTGAAAACAAAAATATATCCTGCACCGAAACTGCTTAGTATAGGTTAACAAGATAACATGGTCATGCAAGACATTTATTCCACATGGGCTGACATCACAGAATGGGTTTGTCTTGCATAGCTAGGGATGGGAGAAAATGTTTTATCCATGTCTAATTATTAGAACTGCACATCAGTTTCAAGCGTTTCCTTCCAGAATAAAACTAGAGAATCTTCCCACTCCAAAATATTAATTTCAAGCCTTGCACAGGTGGCCAATACCCGCTCCTCAGTGGAAAGAAGGAAATGTTTTATTTAACGACACACTCAACACATTTTATTTATGGTTATATGGCGTCGGACATATGGATAAGGACCACACAGATATTGAGGGAGGAAACCTGCTGTCGCCACTTCATGGGCTACTCTTTTTGATTATCAGCAAGGTATCTTTTATATGCACCATCCCATAGACAGGATAGCACATACCATAGCCTTTGATGTACCAGTCGTGGTGCACTCAGTGAAAGGAAGCATCCTCTATGGTAGAAATGGGTTCTAGAATAGTTACTATAGTCTGTCCCACATTAAACGCTTTTTTTCATACTATGAAATTTACTACAACTTATTTATTTCTGAGCCGACAAAAATAGTATTTTTTTGTTATTTCCAAAACACTTTTAATTTTCTTCTTACATCAAACCAAACTAAAATTATTTTAAAAAAAAAACATTTTTGTAGGAAAATGGGATGGATTATAGATCACATGGATTTTCTTACACATCATTCATTATAAATGATCATTTTACACACATGTGTAACATTGATTTAAAGTTAACGATCCCACTAAAGCACATTGATTTGTTAGTTAGTGACATGCCAGCAAAAGAAAGGAATGTTAAAAAAGTTAAAGTTTTGTTTTGTTTTAACGACACCACTAGAGCACATTAATTTATTAGTCATCAGCTAGTGAATGTCAAACATTTGGTCGTTTTGACATATAGTCTTAGAGAGGAAACCCGTTACATTTTTCCATTAGTAGCAATATGTACTTTCCCACAGACAGGACAAACAAGAAATAGCTCAGTGGGCCACCAGTGGGCATCAACCCTACACTGACCACACATAAGGCCAATATTGATTTAAATATACGATTGGCTGCTCCTAAGTAGGGATGGGACGATTCAGGTTTTTAATTTTTTTATTCAATTTTCAATATTTGGCCACGGTTTGATTTATTTGCGATATTTTCCACATGTACTTGTGCTATCATACACACATTTTAATAAACTATTTTAAGAGCAAGACACTTTATTTGTAATGGTCATTTGTAAAATAATTGTAAATATATACTGACAAAGAAAAAAACAAAATAGTACTTTTACCATGCCAGGGCAGGACGTAGGCCAGTTGTAAAGCGCTCACTTGATGTGCGGTCGGTCTATAGGATCGATCCCCATCGGTGGACCCACTGGGCTATTTCTCGTTCCAGTCAGTACATCAAGACTGGTATATGCTGTCCTGTCTGCGGGATGGTGCATATAAAAGATTCCTTGCTACTTATAGAAAATGTAGCAGGTTTCCTCTGTATGACTAAATGTCAGAATTACCAAATGTCTGACATCTAATAGCCAATGATTAATAAATCAATGTGCTCTAGTGGTGTCATTAAACAAAACAAACTTTTACCATGCTACAAATTCATAGGTTCGGTGCAGGATCCAAACAGGACCTAGGGTCAGCGTCGTCCATGCAAACATGTCAGGTGTAAGGGAATCAAGCGCTGTGATTGGCTGAAATACTATACTGGTCATTGGGATTACCAGCGAGGTGCTGAAACATTTACATATGTACCTTTTGGGGTTTTTTAATAAAAAAAAACTTTTTAATTTTTAAAAATAAACCACAGTACGCAAACTGGAAAACGGTGCATTGAACCATGAGCCTAAGACCGTGATTAATCATCCTATCCCTACTCCTAAGTGATGACTCAGACATACATGTATCCAATAAAAAAAAACCACACAATACAAACTGATTGCTCTCTGATGCATAAGTTAACTGGAAGTGAAAAGGTCATAAATAAATTTGTTTTTATTAGGATGTGTAACAAAGAGAATGCTATTTAATTCACTTTCAACTCCATGGCCAGGTTGTTCGAAACCTGGGTTAGTGTTAACCCTGGGTTAAGTGCCTAACCCAGAGTTAAATTTAATCACCGATTGAAAAATGCATTGTTCGAACGTTGGTTAGCGCTAACCATGAGTTAAATATACCCTAACCCTGGGTTAAAGTTAAAGCAGCTGTGACCTGCAGTTAAATGTCTAACCAGTGATTAAGAGTGGCGAATTTGATTCCATTTGTATGTTTAGATGCGTTTTAAATGTAAAACTGTCCTGAAATAGAGTATCGGCATAAATTACAGTGACGTCAAATTCCCGTGAAAAAATAATGAATGGTGTAGAATAGCAGGTTCATTGATTTTAATTTTGGATTGGGAGGGTGGAGGGTGGTCAATATCGGGAAACACATCGATCTGTATTAACCGTCTCTTATCATTAAATTGTATGAAGAATTAAAACACATGATCCAAGTCATTCGTCAAAGGTACCAGACGTTTCGTACCCAAGCCAGTTCGCCCCAAGTCAGTTCGCTCCCAGTTTTCCCAGGCGGGATCTAGCTTAGTCGGTTGAGCGCTAGCCTGAGGTAGTTGCGTCATAGGATCGAATCACCCCAGTAGACCCATTCTCCGATTTTTTTAAATATATGTTTTGCTGTCTCAACTATTTCTGAATTCGCCCCCACTACCCTCCCCCGTTAATATGTCCAATATTAAATAAAGATGATTTTGGTGAACGTTGTTTGTTCGTTTCACCAAGAGGATCAAGAAATTAGGTTGCTGCTTTGATGATAACACTATTATGCATGCCTCACGCGAGGTCCAAATAGAGCGAAGTCACTTCTCTCACAAATTTTGAGAGGGCGAATTTTTTTAACAAGAGGGAGCCTTGATTTATTTTTCATTTAAACATAACAACAAAATACAGTAGAATCTCGTTTGCTCGACCTTAGAAGGGTCGATCACACCGCAACGCTCGAACCAAAAACAAAGTCCCGAGTTTTTTGTCCGGTAAACCCGTATATTAACTGATGATGGGTCGAATACGTCCAGAGTCGACTATAAGGCTTCGCTCGAACTAAATTATCGGTCCCTTCTGTGTTGTGTTATTAGCTATATTTCCCTCAAACTGGTGATACATCAAATATCAAATGGAAAACCACCGAAAAGGACAAACAATTGCCGCGCTTGCGCAGTTGGTTATTACAACCTTTGGATTATAATAATTTAGGCGAAACGAGTTTTAGATGGATCGGAGAATCGCGACACTAGCCAAGCAATCCTTTCTTTGCCATACCTGTCATGTTGTGTGTTCAGCCAGCGGCTGTCGGTAAAAAAAGTTCAAGTACAGCTAGTGTCACGTTGCCTTTTCGATGAACTATGATACCAATCAAACAATTGGCCTCGGCGGGAATTGGGCGGGAATAGGGCTAAAATAAAGAGTTTCTGTACTATTTGTATTTTTGAAATGCTCGTTCTAAATTTGCGACAAAGTTTTAAATTAAATGGATTATATATTTTATATTAATTATTATTTTTGGAATTGCGCAAATAAAAACTAATTATATAATATCCGTATTCCCCATTGGTTTGATTTCAAAATTGTCCTAAGTGGTTTCTGTCCCAGGTTGGGCCCCTGGCCTCCGGAGACCGAACCCGGGGTGGACATGCTCGAAGCCTTATTGGTATAGGAGCATGGGAAAGTCTTCACTCACTCACTCGGCGGGAACGTTACTCTGAACATGTCTACCAGACCAGTTTTCAATGAAACCAGGGGCGAGGTACTCAGCTATCATCACTTCGGCAAGGGCTTCTGCATCACACAATCGGAGTAATTTCTAATAAATCCTTTCACTCTGATGTTATTTTATATAACACATTGATGAAATGTTTAAGTTTGCAGTTACCAAAATAATATGGTAACAGGTCGTTTCGCCCTTATTACTAGTTCACCCGAGTCGTTTTGAATAGGGTTGATTCGTACCTCTAACCGAGTCGTTTCGCCCCATGTTTCGATTCGCACTAATTTTTATTTTGTTAATAAAGTACATTTATTTACTGATTTGTCCTATATTCATTGATTTTTAGATGTCACACATTGCGTGTTTATATTTACAGATAAAAATAATATAATTTTGTTTATTTCCAGTATCATTTACTCAAGCTACATACATGAAATACGTACAGGCCTTAGATAATATACAGACAATGTATTCACATTAATAATTAAAAGGACATTCCTGAATTTGCTGCATTGTAAGATGTTTCCGACTAATAAAATATTTCTATGATTAAACTTACTTATTAAAGTGCTGTGCCAGACCATACAGTAAAATTTCAAATTCCACAATTAAATGCTTTCTTAATTCATTGCAATAATATTTTACACCGATATGTAAATCAATAATTACGAAAATGCCCCATAAAAGTATTAAAACATCACTCCCGTAGAACACTGCCGGAAACGACCAAGTAAAATTCTCTGTAAAAACATTTGCCTGTAAATAGTTGTGACGTCACGAAGGGAACGCGCTTCACTGAAACCTACCACGAGATGATTTCCAGTGCAAGTGAAAGTGAGACCGACAGCGACTGCCAAGCTCATTGATCATGCGATTCTTCTTTCAATGATGAATAGTGTAGTAATGACGACTGGACTAATATTTGTGCAACACAACAAATAATGCCTTATCAGTATGAACCTGGAACATCTTCCGACGAACCACCGGCCTGACAGATGACGATGCTTACCACTAATTTACAACTTTTATTCTTGTTTTGTTCTTTAGCTTTTCGTGCGAATTATTTTGCTACACTGTATGTTCTAATACTTGTGATGTAGTAGAAAAGACGATAAATAACTCTTGAATTCTACGAGTCAAGTGGACCTGATATCGGTAATTTTAAGAAATAAACAAAAACGACTTTTAGTCCGTCCCATCCCTCTATGAGGATGGCTTTTTGTGTGTGAATAATTTCAGTTTAGTTTGACGTACAAAAAAAAAGAAAAAAAGTAAGTGTTTTGGAAATAACAAAACAATACTATTTTTTGTGTGCAGTTGTGAAAACAGTCTGCTCAGAAATAAATAACTTATTTTAATTTTTAAAAATAAACAAAAACGACTTTTAGTCCGTCCCATCCATATGAAGATGTTTTTTTGTGTGAATAATTTCAGTTTATTTGACGTAAAAAAAAAAGTAAAATTGTTTTGGAAATAACAAAACAATACTATTTTTTTGTGTGCATTTGTGAAAACAGTCTGCTCAGAAATAAATAACTTATAGCACATTCCATAGTATGAAAAAAAAAATTCTCTGTGGGAAGGTATAGTAAAATTAATTTAATGTATTTATAGTCCGTTTTACAGGTAACGCCTTTTTTCATACTATGGAATTTACAAGTAATTTATTTCTGAGCCGATTGTTTTCTAAGATGCATACAAAATTAGCTTCTTTTTTTCTTTCTTTACAAAAAAACCCCTACATTTTTGTAGGATGGGACGGACTAGGCTATAGATACTTGTCTGTACTTTATTGTTTTAATGTTCTCGAACTGTAAAGAAAAATCTCACAAATGAACGAGATGCAAACGACAACAAATCGGATCTCGATGATTGCACGAACCGTGCATGAGAAAACAAACTGACCGGAGTTGAAAGCATAACGCAATTTGGGACATTGACGATATGCACCCCAAGGTCGTTTCGGTGTGGATGGCATCGGCTTGTTGTCATTTGTTTTGTGTCACAGAAAAATTGTTGGTACGGTATTTTTTTTTAAAAGCCATAACACATGGTATTCCCATATCTCGCTTAAGCCGACAAGCCAGTTCGGACGAATCGAAACTAAAGTATCTGCTGTCGCAACGGTCTCCAGCATTTTCTTCCTGTCCAGTATTTCCACGTTGTTTTAATCAAATTCACACACAGCTTTCTCACAGCAACATTACTAGGAAATGCGTGAAGACTAAATTTATCGGTTTTTGTATTGCTACAGCCACTAACAACACGCCGTTTAACCATAATAAACACAAAAGAAGCAATGAACAATGGCGCTGACTATCGAAAGGAGTTCCCTTCGTGACGTCACGGATCAAATCTTACGGAAATTCCCGAAACGAATTCAGCTGGTTCTGTTTTTCAGGGGAATATTTTTAAATGGAAAATATACCGGTCTATAATTCTTTTACTTTTTTTTTTTAATTTTCTAATCATATTAAACAATATCTTGATTGATATAGCTCGATACATCATACATCTGGAACAGCACTTTAAATATATGTTCTTGTTTAGAATATCAGTGTCTGTATATTCAATGTGTTTCTGGTCGTCTTAATATTTGTAAGAAGCCCAAACTGGATTTTGTCTTCAAATAATTTCGTACGTACGAAAATATAATATTTTAGGAAATAAAATTAATTTAACCTAGTATAAATATTAAAACGATCAAAAACACATTTAATATACAGCTACTGATATTTTATGCAGAAAAATATCTTTGATATGTAATTACAATCTTTAAAAAGGCTCTGTTAATCGATAACATATTACAAGTTGCAGCAAACTGAGGAATGTCCCTTTAATTTATGAACAGTCAAACTGCATACTACTATGTGCTGTGGTTTCTCATTAAATATACTACATACCCAGCTGAGGTTAAATGACTCGGTACGAATGAGATTTAGGGCGAACTAACTCTGGGTGAATAGGACTAAGGGCGAAACAACGCAGAGTTCAAAATGGTTTTAGGGCGAAACAACCCGGATTCGAATAATACTAGTATGTATCTAATGCTTTCGAGACGTTTCGGCCCCGCTACACATTCGACCCCAGACGTTTCGGCCCCGGTTATTGTTGTTTTATAAATCAAATTATTCAGTCACTTGTGTTTTGTTATTAAATTTTATCATAAGTATTGTAATTTCTTTCTCTCGTTCTCTTTCTATTTTTCTTTCTTTCTCTGTTTTTGTGATTATTATTATTATTTTCAATTGAACATAATATCCGAGTGTTAAACCAACCAAAACTGTATTTAGCTTTGATAATCGAAAAATAAAAATGAACTGATTTTCTTGTTTGCGTAAATACAATTTAATAAACTGCAATAAATTTTGTTCTATTTAATTATATTTCCATGTAGACCCTTCCCATAATAAGGGCGCTTTACATGTGGCTAGAATTGGAACCACTGATGTTTGACGTCAGTAGGGGTTACATATGTACAGAAATTAAGTACGATCACAAAGAATGTTTTCCATGGGGAGCACTCACTCAGGGTTTGGAGTCGGTATCTGGATTAAAAATCCCATTCCTTGACTGGGATCCGAACCAAGTACCCACCAGCCTGGAGACCGATGGCTTAACCACTGTGCCACTGATGCCGGTAGGTAAATTGAAAGTAGCATCATTAAGACATGTTCTAGTTCAGTTCAGTTCAACTTTATTTTCGTGCTTATATCCCATTAAAGTTCAACCAAGCTATCCTGGACACACATCTCAGTGTTCTAGCATTTAAAAGAAACAGCTAAAACACATGGATGCACAATTCCTGAACCTAGAATGAGTTGTTTGTGATGGCATCGTGGGTTAGGTAAGTTCTGTCTTGTATCACTCTCTACCGCTTGAATCGTTAGTGAAACAATGTTAAAACGTAATATACAAACATGAACGTCTAAACATACTAAACATAAGTTTCGCTTTCTTATTTTATCACCATATCATTTATCAGTGATATTCTACATGAACGTGATGACGTACATGTTTATGTGTATGTGTGTGCGTGTGCGTGTCACGGTGTATAATATGCATGTAGGCCTGTTGTATGTATGCGCGCGCACGTATGTGTGTGCGCACGCGCCCACGCAATGAATGTTATTCGACAAATTAATGTTACAAATTTGTATTTTATTTATATTATTACCGGTGTTACTATACCAATTACAGCATGTATCTGTATACATGAACACGTCCTGACATCTATCTAATTCAACTTTCTAACTTATGTTACGGAAATATCCGATGTTGACCGAATGGTTCGGTCGAACTACCCGATGGGTCGAACACTTTCTCGAGCACCGACAGGGTTCGAGCCAACGAGATTCAACTGTAACCCAATATTATTTTATAATTTCGACATCTTGATATGTTGAATTTATTCATCATGAGAAAGGGCGCTGGGCTTCTAGAAAATTACACGAATGAGTGACTATTTGACTGACGTAAAAATCAAAGCTTATAATCGGCCATTTAGCTATGGGTCACGAAAAGATACTCATCGTGATCAAGTAACAGTTTTAGAATTAACAGTGCAAAATTTATTTGTATTTCTATGCCTTTTCCTTACTAGTGAGATTAACAAATGGGGTCATTTGCGGTTATTAGTAATTAAGTATCAAGAAGATAAACGCCATCAGTAAATGCATGTAATGATTAATTTACAGTTAACTAGTAATTATCAGCACGGCAGTTTTGTCGGTGTATATCGAAGGGCTTTTGACTTAGTAGCACCTGTCGTGTCACGGCCGTAATGGGCAATCTCTCATTCCAGCTTATTAAAATCTGCATTACATATATACGTGTACTAATATATAAATATTATACATTTTATTTAAAGTAAGGACCAAAATATAATTTGATTTGTTTTTCTACGTGACATTAAACTTATTTTACCTAGTTGTATAATACACGTTTCATGTTTGTTTATTCTTATTGTCGTTCAAGAACAGATACACCAAACCCCAAGTGGAGGCGAACAGAACTTTGTTTTGTTGGGCTAACTGGTAATGTGTCTGGGTCGAACTGGTATGGGGCGAACTAACTTGGGGGTGAAATATCAGACATTCCTAGCTCACGGTCAGCCTTTTTTACACACAATATCAAACATTTCACTTAAGGTCCATTTTCACCAAACGATATAACTTCCTAAATTATTGCAGCTTTTTAATTACAGCCATATGTTTTCATAACTATTAAACACACAAACAAAAAGCAATTTTACACTGAAAGATTTTGAGCCTTTTAAAAATTGAAATATCTAGATTAGTTTATTATTATTATTGTAGGAACATGTAAAGTGATGTCATTCGAATACTGACATCATTGAAATTAAAACACGTGTGAACGATGGGACATAGCTTTCTAGGTAATCTTCACCCCCTGTCAAAACAATTGTCTGTTCCACATTGATCAGACAAGGACACTTAGTATATTTATATTTTTCATAATGTATAGAAAAGCTTAAATGATGAAAGCTAAAAACTATACAAGCTGTAAACATGACATATAAAATATTACAGTAATATGTGATTTATTTATTGTGTGCGAAACCAAAACGATGATGCCGCAATGTCCTGTCATCAACTCTAGTAATATAATGTGGCATGTTTTCGCAACTGCCTTCTCCCGCTATTTTTTGTTTTATTGTTTTCACTAATTGTCTCAATATTTTACGCATCATAATCTACAGTTATCTAACATTATCAGCAAATCGTATTGCTCACCTTTCCTGTTTATTGCTGTTCATTTCTGAAAATTACAGAAGCACTAGCAGTACGGACAGGCAAATTTAATGTTGACAACAGGAAGTACATTTACTTTACACTGATTGGTTAACTGCACTTAACCCTGAGTTATTGAAGACTAACCCTGGGTTAGTGAAAACTAATCCTGAGTTTACTAACCCAGAGTTAAAAGTGTGTTTCAGCAACGTTTTTTTAACCAGTGATTAGCCAACCCTGGGTTAAGGAATTTAACTCATAGTTAGTGTTAATCAGTGATTAAGTTAACCCAGGCTTCGAACAACCGGGCCCATACCTGTAAATACACAGATGGTATCTAACAGCCACTCATGTAGTATTATATTTTTAAGTCATAAACGAATACTACACTGAACAGTCTCATTAAAAAAAGTGAAAAAACTTGCTTCAATAACATGCATACCTAGATCGGGACATAGCCTAGTGGTACAGTGCTCGCTCGATGCACAGTCGGTATAGGATCGATCCCCGTCGGTGGGCCTATTGGGCTATTTCTCGTTCCAGCCAGTACACCACGACTGGTATATCAAAGGTCGTGGTATGTACCACACTGTCTGTGGGATGGTGCATATAAAAGATCCCTTACTGCTAATCGAAAAGAGTAGCCCATGAAGTGGTGACAGCGGGTTTCCTCTCTCAATATCTGTGTGGTCCTTAACCATATGTCTGACGCCATATAACCATAAATAAAAATGTGTTGAATGTGTCGTTAAATAAAACATTTCTTTCTTTCACCTAGATCCTAGACAAGTAAACAGAATCTTCAAAGCCACAGATACCAAAGAGCAGTGAAGGCTTGTAAATGTTAATGCATGTAAAAAAGAAGAAGCACAATGAAGCTAGTTAATATTGCAAACACTGCAGAAAGCAAGTCTTAGATAAAATCAAAATGAGAGATACACATGTAACAACCTCTTTAGCAGCAATTTGCCATCCAGTGGCAAAACCTAGTAACTCACTTTTTGTTTTGACAAAAATGACATATTGTCAAGCTGCACCTAATTAATTAAGAACTGGATGATTGAAGTAAAAAGATTAAGTACCGCTTAAATATAGATAACTCTTGTAATTGATTTTAAGACCATTTTTTTAAATTTAAAAATACACAGTACGAATTTAACATTGAAAAGCCAGAACCCGGCCACCAGTTATTGTGCTCAATTAAGGACCGGTTAACATGTTCAAAAACTAAAAATAACCAGCCCCATAAGACCAGTTAACTTTCCAGCTAGGCCATATGTAAAATGATAAACTGTTATATAAATATTACTACAGTGAAACCCCACCTAACGACCACTCCGGTTCTAAGACCATCCCACTTAAAAGACCACTATTTTAAATACTGGAATATTTTCTCAAGGTTTTATAGTAAAAATATTCCGGTATCAAGACCATCCTGCTCCTACGGATTACAACCAGTAAAATCAGACCCAATGGACATTTTTAGTATATTTTAACCCCATATAGTTAAAGTTTGTTTTGTTTAATGACACCACTAGAGCACATTGATTTATTAATCATCGGCTATTGGATGTCAAACATTTGATAATTCTAACGTAGTCATCAGAGGAAACCCTGTTTAAGGGGTCTTTTATATGCACTTTCCCACAGACAGGAAAACACATACCACAGCTTTTGAGCAGTTGTGATGCACTGGATGGAATGAGAAAAACCCAATCAGCTGAATGGATCCACCGAGGTGGTTCAATCCTGCGACACAAGCACCTCAACCGAGCACTCAACCCACTGAGCTAAATCCTGCTCCATAATGTTCAAGAACAAAAATAACCAGATTCACAGGACCAGTTAAATCTCCAGCTAGACCATATGAAAAATGATAAAACTGTTATATATTAATACAGCGAAACCCCACCTAACGACCACTCAAATAACCAGATTCACAGGACCAGTTAAATTTCCAGCTAGACCATATGTAAAATGATAAAACTGTTATATATTAATACAGCGAAACCCCACCTAACGACCACACGTTGTTCTATGACCACTCGCTATAAAGACCATTATTTTAAAAGACCGGAATATTTCCTTTATTTTTTTTTATAGTAAAACTACTCTAGTATTAAGACCACCCTGCTCCTTCGGATTATGACCAGTAAAATCCGATGGTCGTATTCGGTACATTTAAGTTTGTTTTGGTTGACACCACTAGAGCACATTGATTAATTAATCATCAACTACTGGATGCCAAAGATTTGGCAATTCTGACACAGCAACAAGGGATCTTTTATATGCACTTTCCCACAGACAGGAATGCACTTTCCCACAGACAGGAAAGCACATACCACGGCCGTTGACCAGTTGAGATGCACTGGTTGGAACGAGAGAAAAAAATCCAATCAGCTGAATGGATTCACCGAGGTGGTTCGATCCTGCGATGCAAGCACCTTAAGCGAGCACTCAACCAACTGAGCTAAATCCCTCCTGCTTTGACCCCACAGATGTGACCACAACATTTACCTGTCATGTCACACAAGTGACAAACAATAAGTAACGTGTAAGAATCTTGTCTAAATTAGTTGTCCACACCTTGGTGTTAAAGTTAATTACATGTGGTGCTCAAACAAGTAATCTAATAGTCTGGAAAGACACCGGTATTACTATCGTACAAGCAAATAATTGGTCTACAAGTTATTATGTCATGGTTAATTTCTGGAATATATGGTGCACAGTCTTTTTATTGTACAAATTCCACACAAGAATGTTGGAAAGTAGCAGTTACACATTCTAGTAGTTTAGCTTTGCTCAGGAACTGTCAATAGTTAAAGTTTATTTTGTTACACGACACCACTAGAGCACATTAATTTTTTTTAATCATTAGCTATTAGGAAAAAAAAGTTTATTTTGTTTAATGACACCACTGGAGCATACTGAGTTTTTTAATCATCAGCTATTGGGCGAAAAAAAGAAGTTTGTTTTGTTTAACGACCCCAGTGGACTACATTAATTAATTAATCATCAGCTACTGGATGCCAAACGTTTGGTTAATTCTGACATCTAGTCATCAGGAAGGAAATGTTTTATTTAACGATGCACTCAACACATTTTATTTACAGTTATATGACGTCAGACATATGATTAAGGACCACACAGATACTAAGAGAGGAAACCCACTGTTGCCACTTCATGGGCTACTCTTTTTGATTAGTAGCAAGGGATCTTTTATATGCACCATCCCATTGATATACCAGTCGTGGAGCACTGGCTGGAATAAAAAATAGCCCAATGGGGCCACCGATGGGGATCGACCGTAAACCAACCACGCGTCAAGCGAGAGCTTTACCACTGGGCTACGTCCCACCCCTGTAGTCATCAGAGGAAACCCGCTACATGTGTCCTAATGCAGCAAAGGATCTTTTATATGCACCAATCCACAGACAGGATAGCACAAACCACGTCCTTTGATATACCAGTCGTGGTGCACTGGCTGGAATGAGAAATAGCCCAATGGACCCACCGACTGCACATCAAGCGAGTGCTTTACCACTGGGCTACGTTCTGCTCACAGCTATTAGATATCAAACATTCTTACATATAGTCTTAGAGAGGAAAAGTTTGTTTTGTTTAACGACACCACTAGAGCAGATTGATTTATTAATCATCGGCTATTGGATGTCAAACATTTTGTCATTTTGACATATAGTCCTAGAAAGGAAACCCGCAACATTTTTCCATTAGGTCAGATCAGGTGAGGTCATAGGTTTTAACGTGCACATTCATAACAAGCCATTGTAGCACACACCGGTCATGGGCGCAGGTATCGACTTTTGCCGGTTCCTCCAACCAGGACAGGAAACGGCTTGGGGTGGGTGGGAGAGGGGTGGGGGGGGGGGAATCGCCCATGCTGGCATGTGCAAGAGAGCACAAGAAATCTGATCAGGGTCGGTAATGGGAAAGGGGTTGATTTTTTGGTGCTACTGAACTTGCAAATATCCCTTAGGATTAAAGTCAAATAGAGAATGTTACATAATTTCTCGAAGGTAATTTTGACGCATAATTCAGAATGGTTCATCGAAACTGAAAATGGAGTTAATTGGTTGATTTGACTTGACTTGATCATTAGCAGCAAGAGATCGTTTATATGCACAATCCCATAGACTGGATAGCACATACCATGGCCTTTGATTACTGTCAATAGATGCAACCAGTCACGTGAGCCAGAATTCAATCAAGGGTTTGTATCTGGAGAAATGGACACCATAAAACATCAAGAGGGTGTCATTTGTCCAGACAGTTATTAATCTCTGTTGTGTAATAAATTGGAAAACTAACGGGTCCAGGTTCACAAATAACTGAAGTATGCTTGACACTTGATTATACTTGCAGTGCAATGTGATACACTGTCATCATCTTTTAATTGTATCAGTCGAGACACTGGTGATGACAACCGAAAAGGAAAGAAAAAGAAATGTTTTGTTTAACGACGCACTCAACACATTTTATTTACGGTTATATGGCATCAGACATATGGTTAAGGACCACACAGATTTTGAGAGGAAACCCGCTGTCGCCACTACATGGGCTACTCTTCCGATTAGCAGCAAGGGATCTTTTATTTGCGCTTCCCACAGGCAGGATAGCACAAACCATGGCCTTTGTTGAACCAGTTATGGATCACTGGTCGGTGCAAGTGGTTTACACCTACCCATTGAGTCTTGCGGAGCACTCACTCAGGGTTTGGAGTCGGTATCTGGATTAAAAATCCCATGCTTTGACTGGGATCCGAACCCAGTACCTATCAGCCTGTAGAATGACGGCCTGCCACGACGCCACCGAGGCCGGTCAACCGGAAAGGAGGGTGGGACTTAAAATACACAATCCACATTTACCAAACAATTATAATTTTGAATATTGGTAATTCAGTATTAGAACCATCCCTCTATTAAGACCAATTTTAATAAGTCCCACCAATGGTCGCAACAGCGAAATTTCACTGTAATAAAACACTTGCTTGTCCTCGAAATGGTTGCAGGCGGGACGTAGCCCAGTGGTAAAGTGCTCGCTTGATGCATGGTTGGTTTAGGATCGATCCCATTAGTGGGGCCATTGGGCTATTTCTCGTTCCAGCCAGTGCACCACGACTGGTATATGAAAGGTCGTGGTATGTGCTATACTGTCTGTGGGATAGTGCATATTAAAGACCCCTCGCTACTAGTGAAAATTATAGCTGGTTTCCTCTCTAAGACTATATGTCAAAATTACCAAATGTTTGACATCCAAAAACCAGTGATTAATAAATCAATGTGCTCTAGTGGTGTCATTAAACAAAACAAAAACTTGGAAATGGTTGTTATCTGTACAAAGCTGTATTATAATGTATTAGACAACGTTATTGACATTCGGCACACTAATTACTGAGTTTACCTATTACTCTTTAACCCTGATTCGTGATCAGCACATGACTGTATATAGTTTTGATCAAGACTACGAGGACACTGTAGAAGCTCAAAGGTAAGTAGTACTATAAGTAACCAATCCTTAAACGATGCACAGAAGTGAAATACAATCGAGACCGATGCTGTCTTCTTCTTCTTTTCTTCACTCAAAAAAGGAAAGGCAAAAGTCACGTTTGCTTTTGCAAAAAAAAGTAATAAAATTAAATGGAAGGTCTGCTATAATAAAGATACTATTAACAAAACATCTTTATAAACGTCAGACAGGTAATTTAGTAATTGCACACTTAGCCCATCAATAACCTTATTACTGGGTGCAGTCATTTCGGTTTCTTAACTTTGCATTGAAAACATCATATATCTCATTTAGCAGGCCACAGAGGACAGTTATCTTCCCATGGGGTTCTCCAAAATCCAGAAATATATCCGCACAAGTAGTCTGCTGTTTGACTGTGATTAATTAACGGCAGACAGCTTTGAAGTGGCAACTATTAGACTGAAGTTGATAGGGAAGAACATGTAGTTTGCAAACATATGTAACTTGTTAACAGTGTAGACTTCTTTGTAGTACTTCCAGTGTGAACAAATGTACTTTTTAGTGTAAAATGGGTGCACTCACTCCAGCCAGGTTTAATGGGTATGTTTGTTTAAACCAGTATCCTGGAACAAAAGAGCTGGACACAAGGGATTGTCCTTTTTAGTGTAAAATGGGTGCACTCACTCCAGCCAGGTTTAATGGGTATGTTTGTTTAAACCAGTATCCTGGAACAAAAGAGCTGGACACAAGGGATTGTCCTTTTTAGGATATTTTGTACCCAGGAGGCAAAGGTACATTACAAAATCCACAAACCACTGGTATATGCTGTCCTGTCTGTGTGAAAATGCATATTTAAAACAAATCCCTTGCTGTTAATGGAAAAATGTAGCAGGTTTTCTCTGAAGACTACCGAGTCAGAATGACCAAATACCTGATGACTACTACATCAATGTATTCTATAGTGGTGTCTTTAAACAAAACAACTTTAACATGTCAGAATGACCAAATACCTGATGACTACTACATCAACGTGCTCTCTAGTGGTGTCTTTAAACAACACAACTTTAACATGTCAGAATGACCAAATACCTGATGACTACTACATCAACGTGCTCTCTAGTGGTGTCTTTAAACAACACAACTTTAACATGTCAGAATGACCAAATACCTGATGACTACTACATCAACGTGCTCTCTAGTGGTGTCTTTAAACAACACAACTTTAACATGTCAGAATGACCAAATACCTGATGACTACTACATCAACGTGCTCTCTAGTGGTGTCTTTAAACAACATAACTTTAACATGTCAGAATGACCAAATACCTGATGACTACTACATCAACGTGCTCTCTAGTGGTGTCTTTAAACAAAACAACTTTAACATATCAGAATGACCAAATACCTGATGATTACTACATCAACGTGCTCTCTAGTGGTGTCTTTAAACAAAACAAAGGGAGGAACATAGGCGTTCGCTTGATGCGTGGTCAGTCTGGGATCGATCCCCGTCGGTAGACCCATTGGGCTATTTCTAGCTCCAGCCAGTACACCACGACTGGTATATCAAAGGCCGTGGTATGTGTTATCCTATTTATGGGATGATGCATATAAAAGATCTCATTACTAATGAAAAAATATAGCAGGTTTCTTTTCTTAGATTATATGTCAAAATTACCAAATGTTTGACATCCAATAGCTGATGCTTAATAAATCAATGTACTCTAGTGGTGTCGTTAAACAAAATTAAGTTAAATCCTATGCTATTTGATGCAAGCTATATATGATCTGGCTATGTCATGACAATGATACATGTACCACTGGTAAAACAAGCTAAGGTCGACGACAGTCACTTTTCGCACCCTTGTTTTGACTTCGAACACAATAAATATAACATATTTAAAGGTAATTTTTTAATATGATATATTTGACGAATGGTACCTTTTATTTCATTCATCTTTTAAAACTTAAATTTAATATTTTGTAAAACATTATGACAAAATAAAAACATACCGACATGTAAACTGCATGTAGACAGGCGTCAACGTAAGTAGACCAGGTTTTTTTTTAATGTATTAAAGCACTGTAATAAATTAGCCCGTTTTGAATTTGAATTATGTCAGTATTCCAATGACGTCACTTTGATTCTCGTTGCAATAACAATAAACTGGGTGCATGACATTTCCATTTTAATAACGATGGGAAAATTCCGAAGAAAAATTGCTATTAAACAAGTTTTGTTTGAACAGTACTAATGCACCTAACTGTTTGAAAAAAGGTCTTGTAATAAAAACAAAATTGAAAAATTTACGAAATGGATTCCAAGTTAAGATATGTTATATGTTATCGTGTACAAGAATGATGCACTCAACACATTTTATTTATGGTTATATGGCATCAGACATACGGTTAAAGACCACACAGATATTGAGAGAGGAAACCTGCCACTTCATGAACTACTCATTTTGATTAGCAGCCAGGGATCTTTTATATGCACCATCCCACAGACAGGGTAGTACATACCACAGCTTTTGTTACACCAGTTGTGGAGCACTGGCTGGAATAAGAAATAGCCCAATGGGGCCACCGATGGGGATCGATCCTAAACCAACCACGCATCAAGCGAGGGCTTTACCACTGGGCTACATTCCATCCCTATTGTGTACAAAGACAAAACAAGGATGTGACAAATGACTGTCATCAATCTTAATTGCAATTCCATTTGCAATACTTCAATAAAAAAATATATAAGTAATATCAGTTACATTTTTTTATATTTAACTCAATTTTTATCAAAATGCGAGTTACTATGTTTTAACTGCCATATTGTACAGCAGTAATGTTAGCTATATAGTCCTTCCCACAGGGAATGTCTTTTTTATACTATGGAATTTACTACAAGTTATTTATTTCTCAGCTGATTGTTTTCTAAGTTGAACACAAAAATGGGGGGAGGGGGAGGTTTGTTATTTCCAAAATACTTTTACTTTTCTTCTTACGTCAAACCAAACTGACATTATATTTACAAAAAAAACACTTTTGTAGGAGGATGGGATGGACGATACATTTAGCTATTATAAGCTGTGCTGTTAAGCTGTTCTAAAACAGAAAACAGCTTATGGTGGATAATGTTAGCTGAAGAGGAAAGTATACACAGCCCTGCTGTCTATAGTTGAAAATCCACTCTCGCAGATTATTTATGTGGCAAAGGAAAGGAATGTTTAATTGACCACACCCCAGCACATTGATCAATATCAACTGACATTGTCAGGCAAGGCGGAAGCATGTAAGACATTGAAGGGGGTGTGGACCGACTGAGATTAAGGGTGCAAAATTTCTAGGGGTTTTGGGGGATATGTCCCCCCTAACATTTTGAAAACTGGATGTCCTGAAATGCAATTTCTTGCATTCTACAAGTAAAATTTATCTCTGCCTTAAGATTTACTACCAATAATATTTTTGATTCAGAATTATTGGTGGGAGGGGATAGAGCCTACCCATCCCACCCCACTTGCTCTGCCGTGCCCGAGTGTACACTGGCGTAGGAAGCAGTGGGAGGGGGGCATATGCCCCCCACTTTTCAGATATTTTGCTTTATATTTGTTTTATAATAGTGTACAAGTGTGCCCCACACACTTTTTGGCACCCTCCTACGCCACTGTTATACTAACATATTAAAATATACAGAGTATACGGGCTTAAGTGTAAACTAAACAACAAAAGAAATGGTAATATTCACTTAGTTTGCTTTAATTTTATGTAAAATTATTCAGTTAGAATCCCATTGATTTTCGTGTCAATTAAATATTTTAGGCCTATTTTGACAGTCTATTGTATCATTAAAAAAGTATTATATATTAAAATATGCTTCTTTTGTCATTCAGCACATATGAAAAGAAATGTTTTATTTAATGACGCACTCTACACATTTTATTCACGGCTATATGGTGTCAAAGATATGGTGAAAGACCACACAGATTATGAGAGAGGAAACCCGCTGTTGCCACTTCATGGGCTACTCTTTTCGATTAGCAGCAAGGGATCTTTTATATGCACCATCCCACAGACAGGGTAGTACATACCACGGCCTTTGATATACCAGTAGTGGTGCACTGGCTGGAACGAGAAATAGCCCAATGGGCCCACCAACGGGAATCGATCTCAGACCGACCGTGCATCGAGCGAGTGCTTTACCACTGGGCTACCCACCCTCCAGCATATATAAATGAAGAGTTTTGGCTTCAGTACAGTTCACTCTTAACATTGCCAAGTGCTTTACAAAATATACCAGACAATGGTGTCATAAAAAAAACAATCACAGACTGCTAGACATAGGTGAAAATATCCGTAACATAACTTGGCACTAAGAAAATCATAAAAATGAGTTGGTGGTAATAAGTCATATTTGTATCTGTCTATTCATAATGGATCAAAGAACGTTTCAAAGAATCAGCATCATTTGTGTGTATACACATGAGTGTGTTGGATGTATGCATTTGTGATCATGCGTCTATGTAGTTTTGTAAACATATATGTGCGTGTTTGTGTATGTGAGAGAAGGACGGAAAAGAGACAGAGACACACAGAGAGAGAGAGAGAGAGAGAGAGAGAGAGAGAGAGAGAGAGAGAGAGAGAGAGAGAGAGAGACAGAGACAGAGACAGAGAGACAGACAGAGAGACATACACAAAGAGAGGGGGAGAAAGAAAAAGAGAGACAGACAGAGGGAGAGAGAGAGAGAGTTCAAAATTACTTTGGTTAGACATTTTAAAGTAACATTGTGAAATTGTACTGTCACTGTACTTTATATATAGAGATACCCAACTTAACCTAATTTTAACCAAACTTTAATCAACCATTAACACCTAACCTAACCTAATTTTAACCAAATTTTAACCAAACTTTAACCAACCATTAACACCTAACTTGACCTAATGTTAACCAAAATGTAACCAACCATTAACACCTAATTTAACCTAAGTTTAACCAACCATTAACACCTTACTTAACCTAATTTCAACCAAACTTTAAGCAACCATTAACACCTATATAGTCCTTCCCATAGGGAATGCCTGATTCATATTATAGAATTTACTACAAGCATAGGTTTTTATTGTTATTTCCAAAACACTTTTACTGTTCTTCTTATGTCACACCAAACTGGAATTATTTACACACAAAAAAAACATTTTTGTTGGAGAATATGGGACAGACTATAACATAACATAACTTTAACCAACTATTAACAACTTACTTAACCTAAATTAAACCAAACTATAACCAACCATTAACAACTTACTTAACCTAAATTAAACCAAACTATAACCAACTATTAACAACTTACTTAACCTAAATTAAACCAAACTATAACCAACCATTAACAACTTACTTAACCTAAATTAAACCAAACTATAACCAACCATTAACAACTTACTTAACCTAAATTAAACCAAACTATAACCAACCATTAACATCTAACCTAACTTAACCTAATTTTAACCACACTTTAACCAACTATTAACAACTTACTTAACCTAAATTAAACCAAACTATAACCAACCATTAACATCTAACCTAACTTAACCTAATTTTAACCACACTTTAACCAACTATTAACAACTTACTTAACCTAAATTAAACCAAACTATAAACCAACCATTAACATCTAACCTAACTTAACCTAATTTTAACCACACTTTAACCAACTATTAACAACTTACTTAACCTAAATTAAACCAAACTATAACCAACCATTAACATCTAACCTAACTTAACCTAATTTTAACCACACTTTAACCAACTATTAACAACTTACTTAACCTAAATTAAACCAAACTATAACCAACCATTAACATCTAACCTAACTTAACCTAATTTTAACCACACTTTAACCAACTATTAACAACTTACTTAACCTAAATTAAACCAAACTATAACCAACCATTAACATCTAACCTAACTTAACCTAATTTTAACCACACTTTAACCAACTATTAACAACTTACTTAACCTAAATTAAACCAAACTATAACCAACCATTAACATCTAACCTAACTTAACCTAATTTTAACCACACTTTAACCAACTATTAACAACTTACTTAACCTAAATTAAACCAAACTATAACCAACCATTAACATCTAACCTAACTTAACCTAATTTTAACCACACTTTAACCAACTATTAACAACTTACTTAACCTAAATTAAACCAAACTATAACCAACCATTAACATCTAACCTAACTTAACCTAATTTTAACCACACTTTAACCAACTATTAACAACTTACTTAACCTAAATTAAACCAAACTTTAACCAACCATTAACATCTAACCTAACTTAACCTAATTTTAACCACACTTTAACCAACTATTAACAACTTACTTAACCTAAATTAAACCAAACTATAACCAACCATTAACATCTAACCTAACTTAACCTAATTTTAACCACACTTTAACCAACTATTAACAACTTACTTAACCTAAATTAAACCAAACTATAACCAACCATTAACATCTAACCTAACTTAACCTAATTTTAACCACACTTTAACCAACTATTAACAACTTACTTAACCTAAATTAAACCAAACTATAACCAACCATTAACATCTAACCTAACTTAACCTAATTTTAACCACACTTTAACCAACCATTAATACCAAACTTAACCTAATTTTAAACTACATGTAACTTGAGCCAAATTTAACACATAACTTAACCTAATTTTAATCTAACATGAACCAAACATTAATACCAAACTTAATCTAATTTTAACCTACATGTAACTGGAGCCAAGCTTTAACATATAACTTAACCTAATTTTAACCTAACATGAACCAAACATTAACAGTGTCAGACAGCTAGACATCCAGATGGCCACATCATTCTAGTGAGTCATCCTATATAACACACTATAATATGTGAGTGAAAGGACATCACTATTCCTGGAGATAAAATGAGACTCCACTGCCTCCAGGAAATAAAGTAATGATGATAAAGACCATGAACAAAGAAATCTCATTACCAAATTCCACTTGATGCCAATGGGATATTCATCGCTAATTCATAAGAACCTCTCCATATTGCACAAAAATGGCTTGAAAAAAAGTCACTAAAACAGCGTGTAGCAGTATGTTTATCAGAGATTTTTAATAATTCATTATATATAGAATACTAAACGAGCTTGCCTGTCATACCACTTTTATGAAATGAGTGAACAGTTTGGGTATCTGATGAGCAAAAGCGAGTCAAATACAAACACCGTTTATGAGTTTTATAAAAATGGTATGACAGGCAAGCTAGTTTAATATTTTATTTAAATTACAAACTGATTGAAAACAAGCCACAATGCAGAAGTAAGCAGATGTCGAGACCTACTACACGTTATTTTTCTACGAATTGGGTCAGCAAGTGATCTATGTCACGCTCATGTCACGCCAATATTACACTAGTTAAATACTGAGTGATTGTTATGACATGAGGAACATCTTACACTGGTGTGTAATAAAATACAAAATGTTAATCTTACTGGTTCAATGCAAGAATATTGCATCTACAATTTTATTTATGTATTTTTTTTTAATGATACCACTAAAGCACATTGATTTATTAATCATCAGCTATTGGATGTGAAAGCAAAATTGTTGTATGTGTTTTCATGTTCATTAAAAAAATATATATATTTTTTCCAAATGTTCTATGATTTAATCATAATATAGCATGACATATACACATATATACAAAATATTAATTTAAACTTTACTTATTTAATGCTCATTTTCTCAATACAGAAATTCTAAAGATAAAATGTCTTGCACTCACCCAGAGATCTACAGAATAAAATGCAAATAAAAGCATAGACCTATTCAGTAAAGACCGGCCTCGGTGGCGTCGTGGTTAGGCCATCAGTCAACAGGCTGGTAGGTACTGGGTTCGGATCAGTCGAGGCATGGGATTTTTAATCCATATACCGACTCCGCAAGGCTCAATGGGTAGGTGTAAACCATTTGCACTGACCAGTGATCCATAACTGGTTCAACAAAGGCCATGGTTTGTGCTATCCTGCCTGAGGGAAGCGCAAATAAAAGATCCCTCGCTGCTAATCGGAAAGGGTAGCCCATGAAGTGGGGACAGCGGGTTTCCTCTCAAAATCTGTGTGGTCCTTAACCATATTTCTGACGCCATATAACCGTAAATAAAATGTGTTGAGTGCATCGTTAAATAAATCATTTCTTTCTTTCAAAATATAATGTCTTAATATATGAATGTTTTTATGACATCTCAGCACAGAAAAACACCCATTAAAAGCAGCTTTAAGGGGCACTGACAAATTGCACCAGTATATACTGAGTGCCTGATTTGACAGGTTTCACTTAAACTGCTTTCCCTGAATGGGGCTTGGTGACAATGCTGATTTACACAGAAATCTGGACTGGGCACAGTTAGCCAGCTGTATATTGGCTACTGCATTGGTATCTAACAGCTATAAAAACATGACATCTCAACAGCTGAATACACAAAGGAAGAAAATGTTTTATTTAACAACGCCCTCAACACATTTTATTTATGGTTACATGGCGTTGGACATATGGTTAAGGACCACACAGATATATAGAGAGGAAACCTGCTGTCACCACTTCACAGGCTATTCTTTTCGATTAGCAGCATGGCACCATCCCACAGACAGGATAACACATACACGGCCTTTGATATACTAGTCGTGGTGCACTGGCTGGAGTGAGAAATAGCCCAGTGGGTCCCAGAATGACTGCGCAGAAAGCAAGCGCTTTACCACTGGGCTATGTCCAGCCCCAAGTACACAAAGTGAATGAAAAAAACAAACAAAAAAACAACAACAACCTCAACACAGTATATTGTACTTTAAACAACATTCATTATGACAGAATCAAACAAGAAATTAGTTATCATGAACCAAGGAACTGTGATCATTCCAGTTTACTAGATCTCAGTTGGGACACAGTCTGCTATATATTGGCTGGCTAATGGTTATCTAACAGTTGTAAAAATATGAAATCACAACCGCTGAAAAGTGTACAAAGTGAATGAAAAAAAAAAAAACCCCATCAACACAGGATATTGTACACAACATTCATTATGACAGAATCCAAAAACAAAATTCTTATGAACCATCAGGCCTACCTTAGAAATCTATTTCTCCTTCCTCGAAAGAAAAAAAGAATTAATCAAAAATATATTCCAAGAATAAACTGCACGAACAGTGTAAATCCTTCTGACGACGACGAAACCATGAAAACCACTAATTAACGTGAATCAGCAGACTATATAATGATCACAAATTTACGGATTTCTGATGACAGTGGCTGCAGACAACTCTTGGTGACAACTGAGCGAAAGATGTCTTTACAAGTTGTTCCTGCATTCCACCGCTTATTGCCACCGACAGGTGCATCATTATCCGGCAGCCGCGGCAATCAATAGCACGAATTGATTGAGCTTCCTGCCTTGCTAAAACACTAGCCAACACTGAGAGACAAAAGCCTGTACAAATGTTAGAAATGTCATTCAATACGGCAAATCATGCGCATGTATGCACTGTACTGATCGGCCGATAATCACGGGTCAATTGTACAAACAAAACGATAATTAAGGCGTTTAAGTAGTACATAAATACATTTAAAACCAAATGGGTTTTTTGGGGGGGGTTATGTAATGGCCAGGTTATATAATTTTAAACTAAATATATTTTTGAGATTAAAGCTGGCTTAATTCTGTGAACAAGTAAATAGTATTTAATTGATAGAATCATTTATTTACTTTACTTTTCTTTACTTTACTTTACTTTTCTTTACATTCTGATTAAACTTTAAAACAGATCTTAATAAATGTACATAAAAATGGTTAAAACATTAGTTGCTGGCAATTAGTTATACTGCAAAGTTACACTTTTCCGTTTCACCATGATCTTTGAACTTCTCACTGCTATAAGTTTCAAAAGTATTTAAATCACATTTGTTTAGGATTGTGATCTGTGAAAATATTGTCACAGCTAGTCCTTTAAAGTAACAATAATACAGCTTTATAGCATAGCCATCACTTGATTTAAGATTTTGTTAGGCCATGGGGTGGAATGGGGAGTGATACGGCAAATGCTGATTAACAAACTACATGGTACTAAATATTTGGAACAGACAACAGAAACAATGTTGGTGATGCACCGTGTACATGTACTTCTAAAGGGAAGATAAGGCTGATTCTAATTAAATCAGCTCCCCCACCTAAATCTACCTCTGATTTTATTCACAAGATATCATTGAATTTATGCCTAAGTTTATTGCATAAAGTTCTGCAAGTCAATGCCATATAGTTTGCTGGGGGGGAAAAACCCTCCAATAATCAAGTGTTTATCAAAGAATCAACACAGTGGTATTTGCATTTGAAGATGTCTGCTCCTTTCTGTTATGAAATTCCTAATTAACAAGTAATTCCCACAAAGCTTTGAAAGGCTTTTTCTTTTGCCATTTCTGTGTAACGAGTGATTGTTAACCACAGAAAGTGAACAACTCACAACATTGGCTGACGAAGACTGAATCACCAGTAACATCTTGGTCAGACGTCATCAGGCCAGTTGCTTAATTAGGTGGCAACAACTTGGTCCTGGCAAACTAGAAACCACTCATTACTACAACATTCTACAATCGGAGTCAGAAAATGAAGCAGACGACATAAATGATCGATCAGCAAATGCAGCTGTTTAAAGCAGACTGGAGGTACATGTAGCTCAGTGGTAGAGACTCACTTAAAGGGCAATGGGTCCATAGACTCCTTTTGGTGGACCAGTAGGGCTCGTATTCCATTCCAAACCAATGATCAAAAAACAACTGGATGTTCTATATAGCAATGGGTCCAAATACTGCCTTGGTGGACCAGTAGGGCTCGTATTCCATTCCAAACCAATGATCAAAAAACAACTGGATGTTCTATATAGCAATGGGTCCAAATACTGCCTTGGTGGACCAGTAGGGCTCGTATTCCATTCCAAACCAATGATCAAAAAACAACTGGATGTTCTATATAGCAATGGGTCCAAATACTGCCTTGGTGGACCAGTAGGGCTCGTATTCCATTCCAAACCAATGATCAAAAAACAACTGGATGTTCTATATAGCAATGGGTCCAAATACTGCCTTGGTGGACCAGTAGGGCTCGTATTCCATTCCAAACCAATGATCAAAAAACAACTGGATGTTCTATATAGCAATGGGTCCAAATACTGCCTTGGTGGACCAGTAGGGCTCGTATTCAATTCCAAACCAATGATCAAAAAACAACTGGATGTTCTATATAGCAATGGGTCCAAATACTGCCTTGGTGGACCAGTAGGGCTCGTATTCCATTCCAAACCAATGATCAAAAAACAACTGGATGTTCTATATAGCAATGGGTCCAAATACTGCCTTGGTGGACCAGTAGGGCTCGTATTCCATTCCAAACCAATGATCAAAAAACAACTGGATGTTCTATATAGCAATGGGTCCAAATACTGCCTTGGTGGACCAGTAGGGCTCGTATTCCATTCCAAACCAATGATCAAAAAACAACTGGATGTTCTATATAGCAATGGGTCCAAATACTGCCTTGGTGGACCAGTAGGGCTCGTATTCAATTCCAAACCAATGATAAAAAAACAACTGGATGTTCTATATAGCAATGGGTCCAAATACTGCCTTGGTGGACCAGTAGGGCTCGTATTCCATTCCAAACCAATGATCAAAAAACAACTGGATGTTCTATATAGCAATGGGTCCAAATACTGCCTTGGTGGACCAGTAGGGCTCGTATTCAATTCCAAACCAATGATCAAAAAACAACTGGATGTTCTATATAGCAATGGGTCCAAATACTGCCTTGGTGGACCAGTAGGGCTCGTATTCAATTCCAAACCAATGATCAAAAAACAACTGGATGTTCTATATAGCAATGGGTCCAAATACTGCCTTGGTGGACCAGTAGGGCTCGTATTCCATTCCAAACCAATGATCAAAAAACAACTGGATGTTCTATATAGCAATGGGTCCAAATACTGCCTTGGTGGACCAGTAGGGCTCGTATTCAATTCCAAACCAATGATCAAAAAACAACTGGATGTTCTATATAGCAATGGGTCCAAATACTGCCTTGGTGGACCAGTAGGGCTCGTATTCAATTCCAAACCAATGATCAAAAACAACTGGATGTTCTATATAGCAATGGGTCCAAATACTGCCTTGGTGGACCAGTAGGGCTCGTATTCAATTCCAAACCAATGATCAAAAAACAACTGGATGTTCTATATAGCAATGGGTCCAAATACTGCCTTGGTGGACCAGTAGGGCTCGTATTCAATTCCAAACCAATGATCAAAAAACAACTGGATGTTCTATATAGCAATGGGTCCAAATACTGCCTTGGTGGACCAGTAGGGCTCGTATTCAATTCCAAACCAATGATCAAAAAACAACTGGATGTTCTATATAGCAATGGGTCCAAATACTGCCTTGGTGGACCAGTAGGGCTCGTATTCAATTCCAAACCAATGATCAAAAAACAACTGGATGTTCTATATAGCAATGGGTCCAAATACTGCCTTGGTGGACCAGTAGGGCTCGTATTCAATTCCAAACCAATGATCAAAAAACAACTGGATGTTCTATATAGCAATGGGTCCAAATACTGCCTTGGTGGACCAGTAGGGCTCGTATTCAATTCCAAACCAATGATCAAAAAACAACTGGATGTTCTATATAGCAATGGGTCCAAATACTGCCTTGGTGGACCAGTAGGGCTCGTATTCCATTCCAAACCAATGATCAAAAAAACAACTGGATGTTCTATATAGCAATGGGTCCAAATACTGCCTTGGTGGACCAGTAGGGCTTGTATTCCATTCCAAACCAGTGATCCAAAACTGGTATATCAATGGATGTTCTATATAGCAATGGGTCCAAAAACTCCCTTGGTGGACAAGTTGGGCTTGTATTCCATTCCAAACCAGTGATCCAAAACTGGTATATCAATGGATGTTCTATATAGCAATGGGTCCAAAAACTCCCTTGGTGGACAAGTTGGGCTTGTATTCCATTCCAAACCAGTGATCCAAAACTGGTATATCAATGACAGTGCTATGCAATGGGTCCAAATACTGCCTTGGTGGACCAGTAGGGCTTGTATTCCATTCCAAACCTGTGATCCAAAACTGGTATATCAATGACAGTGCTATGCAATGGGTCCAAAAACTCCCTTGGTGGACAAGTTGGGCTTGTATTCCATTCCAAACCAGTGATCCAAAACTGGTAATTCAATGACAGTACTATACAATGGGTCCATAGAATCCATTGGTGGATCAGTTGGGCTTGTATTCCATTCCAAACCAGTAATCCAAAACTGGTATATCAATGACAGTACTATACAATGGGTCCATAGAATCCCTTTGGTGGACAAGTTGGGCTTGTATTCCATTCCAAACCAGTGATCCAAAACTGGCATATCAATGGATGTTCTATATAGCAATGGGTCCAAATACTCCTTTGGTGGACCAATAGGGCTTGTATTCCATTCCAAACCAGTAATCCAAAACTGGTATATTAATGACAGCGCTATACAATGGGTACTAAGACTCCTTTTGGTGGGCCAGTAGGGCTTGTATTCCATTCTAAACCAGTGATCCAAAACTGGTATATCAATGACAGCGCTATACAATGGGTCCAAAATACTCCCTTGGTGGACCAGATGGAGTTTTATTCCATTCCAACCAGCTAGAGCTCTAAACTTGGTACATATATATCAAAGGCAGTGCTGTCTTATCTGATGGGAAAGTGCATGTAAAAATATAAATAAAAGATACCTTTCTTCTTTACAAAAGAGGTAGCATATGTGGCAGTAACAGTTTATAAAAATTTTAAAAGTTTAGACTCAAGTCTAACATCATCTTCAGAATGTAATGTCACACACAGTGCAAGTGTGTGATACTACTAAAGAAAAATCAATGCTCTCCCGTGGAATGGGAAAGTGCACATTTAAAAGCATACAGGTATAAAAGATATCTTGCTGTTTCACAAAAAGAGATAGCAGTGAGGCAGTAACAGATTTCCTATCTCATTTTCAAGGACTGGGCCCAATTTCACAAAACATCGTAAACCTAATTTTGTACGTAAACGTAAATCTACGACTAAAACACAATTCCTATTATAGTACAATTACTATTATAGTACAACAAATATAGTTTTAAGTACACATATTTCATTTTCTTTGGTCATTAAAATGCTCCATCTCCCATAATGATGTAATTTTCTGTGTGAAATAGATGTCAAATGTGTGTAAAAGAATGTTCGGTATAACTGCTAGTCGCAGACGTAATCTTACAATGATTAGTGAAAAAGGTCCCAAGTCCCATCCTGTACAACTTTTAAAGTTTGGACTCAAGTCTCCAATAGCATCTTGAAACTTAAAGGTCATGGCAACACCATACACATTGCGTGCTATTAAAGATTTGAGTTTAGACTTTAAAGTTTTATAACAAAATAACAAGACACCAAATAGCCGTAGTGTAAACATTAGGTGCTGAGGTGTTGTTAAACAAATGTCTTTTCTTTCCCCGCTTGCACAGATTTCTCGTTCCCTATATCACTCCCCTGAAACTAGTTGACAAAAGTAATTTTTAGCTCCCCTTAGCTCCTCATAACCTAAATTAAAAAGAGCAATTAATCACTCCAATTGCTGTCCGTCTTTTTATATTACACATGTACATGCTATCCAGATTTTAATCACCCATTTTTTAAACACAATTATTGATTTTCTAGGTCATAGGAGTGCCAGTATTAACACAGTAATAAAACAACATGGTAATGAAAATCAATTGTTAGCTAAAATGATATAATGCCACAGGGTGTTGGGTGCAAGCCTATCCATTACCAAGGAGAAGAGGCTGAATACAACACTGTTATGTGGCACCACAGATACAATGGTTAGTGTTTTCCCTAGCTTGTTTTAGCATGGTGCAGCACCATGCCTCAAAAGTCTAGCACCATCTTACCTCAATCAGCGCCATGCTGCCCTGAGATTAAACAAGCCTTTTTCAGTAATTAATTCTAAAAGTGACTTCATAAAACACCCAAAAAGGTATTATTAATTAATAAAATATGCCTTTTATATCTTTTGACATTCATCTGTTAAAGCAAGCACATAAATTACATTAATGTTTATTTCAATTAATTTTTGTGTATTTTTAATGAAAAACAAGTGCTCCAAAAATGGTGAAAATGCCCCAAAAGTGTTTGGTCTACCATGTCCTGCCAAATTTCTAAGGAAATCACTAACAGAGATATGTTATTATACAATTATACAAACACATATCATCATTTCCAACTACAAAAATAACTTAGCTATTTTTCAGTTCATATATGTATTTGATTTCAAAATATTTTATGACCATACTGGAATCTTTTTAAAATTAATGTTTAATTGGACATTTGATAGTTGATAAATATCTTCTAACTGACATGAGAATAAATTGATCCAGTAAATATATTCTTATGTCTATAACACAATAAATTGATTCCATAAATATCCTCTTATTTATAAGCCAATAATACACTGATCCAGTATAATGTTCTTATCAACAAGACAACCAATAACTTTATTCAGTAAATATCTTCTTATTTATAAGACAATAATACACTGATCCAGTATAATGTTCTTATCAACAAGACAATCAATAACTTTAACTTTATTCAGTAAATATCCTCTTATTTATAAGACAATAATACACTGATCCAGTATAATGTTCTTATCAACAAGACAACCAATAACTTTATTCAGTAAATATCCTCTTATTTATAAGACAATAATACACTGATCCAGTATAATGTTCTTACCAACAAGACAATCAATAACTTTATTCAGTAAATATCTTCTTATTTATAAGACAATAATACACTGATCCAGTATAATGTTCTTATCAACAAGACAATTGATAACTTTATTCAGTAAATATCTTCTTATTCATAATCTATTATGGGGCAGGATTCAGCTCAGTCAGCTGAGTGCTCGCTTGGGGTGCTTACATCACAGGATCAAACCACCTCAGTGGATCCATTCAGCTGACTGTATATTTTTTTCTCGTTCCAACCAGTTCACCACAACTGGACAAAGGCCGTGATATGTGTTTTCCTGTCTGTGGGAAAGTGCATATAAAAGATCCCTTGCTGCATTAGAAAACAAATGTAGCAGGTTTCCTCTGATGACTACGAATTACCAAATGTTTGACTTCCAATAGCCGATGATTAATTAATCGATGTGCTCCAGTGGTGTCGTTAAATAAAACAAAAAAAATCATAACCTATTTATTAATGGATTCAGTGGACAATATTCAAAATCTTAGGTAACTTAGGTGATTTATGTGATTTTTACCTAAATGTAGGTAACCAATTATTTGATTAAATGAAACTTGCATTAGAAATTAGTTATCTTTTGAGATTTGCACATTTTAATTTCAAAACGTGTAACAGTTCATCACATGTATATGATGGCAACTTAGCAGTTTGCACGAGTTTGAAGTTGTGAAACTGACACATGAATACAATGACAGTTTGCATGAAATATTGTGCCCTGATTCAATAAATATCTTTTTTACTCATAAAACAATAATAAATTGATCAAGTAATTAACAATTTTTTTTAATCAACAAGACAATAAGTTGGTCCAATAAATATTGTCTCTTGCATAAGACAATAATAAATTGATCCAACATAACATGTATATTCTTTTCCATATCACATTAAATTGACCCTGTAAATAAATAAATTATCAACAAATCAGTAATATTAACTTGATCCATAAGACAATAATGTCAGTGGGTGTTTTTGTTTAACAACACCACTGGAGCACATTGATTTATTAATCACCAGCTGTTGGACGTCAAACATTTGGTAATTTTGACATATATATACATAAAACAATAAATTCATAATAAAACATTAAAAAGACCTGTAATTGTACCTTATCAACAAGTCAACAATAATAATAAACTGATCTAAAACAATCCATAAGACAGATACACAGCTAGACAAGACAAGACAAGACAGACAGACAGACAGACAGACAGACAGAAGACAGACAGACAGACAGACAGACAGGCAGGCAGACAGGCAGACAGGCAGACATATACCAGACAGACAGACAGACAGATAAACATATACCAGTAATACAAGCTAGCAATGCCCTCATTACTTATTAAAATATATACTACTCAAAAGAATTTAAGGGTCAGACGATATTTTCGACATTATTTTCTGAATGTCAATTATATTAGCTAGACCATAATGTCACGCATGGTATTGTTCCATTTTGACGAAAGTGGGTCTAAGCAACCCATAAATGAATTACAATCCACTGTCATTGACACTGTCGACTAGTTCTAATGGCGAAAACATGCTTACATTTGCACGTAAATTAGGGCGAAAGCGAAAGGTCTGCTAAGTGCCCATAACTTGCTTTTTCACAAAGCGCTTCATTTGCACACTTTGCATGTGTATTCCATGTTCCCAATGCTGAATTTCCGTATAATTGGAGCTTGCGTTCATGTAGTGTGCACACTCCAAATTCGACAATGGTACGACGTCAACTGACTATCGAAGATCGAGGAAGGGCTATTGCTTGGCTTCAGGATGGCAATACGCAAAGAAATGTTGCTCTGATAATTGGTGTCAGTCAGAGTGTCGTTGGCCGACTGTGGCAACAGTACCAAGCAACGAATTCTGTTCGAAATCGTCCACGTTCGGGAAGACCCCGAAGCACTACAAATAGAGAGGACCGCTACATCACCAACATGGCTCTACGTCAACGCACAACCACTGCACACCGATTACGTGACAATCTGCGGACTGCGACTGGAACTCGAGTGTCTGATCAAACCATACGCAATCGTCTGAGAGCCAATAATCTACGCTGGCGTCGCCAGGCTGTTCGACCACCACTCCTACCACATCAAAGAACGGCCAGACATCACTGGTGCACACTTCATTTGCGATGGCAACGTGTTCAGTGGGGTCGAGTGATGTTCACTGATGAGTCCTGGTTTAGTCTCCAGTTCAACGACGGTCGGGATCATGTCTACAGACGTCCTGGGGAGCGCTTCGCTGACGTTAACGTTAGACAACGTCACCGGTTCGGTGGTGGCAGCGTCATGGTGTGGGGCGGCATCTCTATCCACCACAGGATGGCAATCTGGTGGATGGCAATCTGAATGGAATCCGCTATCTGAATGAGATTATCCGGCCGTTGGTTCTCCCAGGCCTTCAGCAGATTGGCGGCGGGGCAGTTCTGCAGGATGACAATGCCAGACCCCACCGCGCCAGGGTGGTAACGGACTTTCTCAGACAACAAGGTATCGCCAGGATGGATTGGCCAGCATATTCGCCTGACTTGGCCCCAATAGAGCACGCCTGGGACGAATTAGGCAGGAGAGTTCGGGATAACCATGCCCCTCCAGCCAACCTTCATGATCTGGGTCAACTTCTTATGGCAGAGTGGCAGGCCATTCCCCAAGAGTTCTTCAGATGTCTGATCAACAGCATGAGGCAACGATGTGTCGAGTGTATTCGCGCCAGGGGTGGATTCACACACTATTAAACGAATGTTCTAATGTGTAAAATCCATGTTTGACAACCTTCAACTTTGACAGCATGTCATGTGACTTTCTTGTATACAGTGACGTTTATTTGTGGTTTTTTGTAAATATGGAACAATAAATTAAATTTTTGGTGTAGTTTACATCATCAATCTAATACACTCTGAAAATTATTTGGTTATACATTTTTGACCCTTAAATTCTTTTGAGTAGTATATATATATATATATCTGATGAGTTATACTAGTATGAAATGGAAACTAAAACCCCCATCTGTTAGGAAGAGCAACAGGAGCCAAAAGCAGCATATGGGTTCTAAAAATACCCCCACAAAACAATGCCCATGATATACTCACAAAGATCAACCGCCAAAGATTGCTTTCATGCAGAAAATCACCGCGGCACAGACCGGTGGGACAGGACAGCAACGATATTCTTTCACACACAGTACCGTCTGGTGAGAATTATCTTCCACAGTGACCTTAGACTGGAGACCCAGGATTGGCAGGTCCAGTTACAGACTGTAAGACACACTCTGTCGGAGGACTATATACAAGAAATTGCATTTGCACCTGGGTTCTTTGATTGAGGAACCAACTATTGCCCTCAGACCAGACAGAAATAGCCTCCGTTAGTAGCCAGTGCTATAAATAGCTCACCAGTCTCTCAGACATCTGCTAACATGCTGTCAGGGGGTTAAAGAGCTGCTTGAGTAAATCGAGTCATGGCTAGGATAACACAAAAAGAAAAAGAAAGAAAAAAGGGCGCCATTTTCTCCAGGAAATTTGAAAATGTAAAAAAAAAGAGACTTTTTGTTCCAAGAATAATCCATTTGTAATTGGGTACACAGTTTTCATTGATTTGAGTATACAACACTGATTTTTTGGTTTAAAATGTTCATTATGACAATAGTAGTGAATTAGGGATGTACATTATTTGTGCTTGGTAAGTTTGATTTCTTTAAAGTGGATGTAGATGGCCCACTGGGTTATGGTCTGTTTCACTAAATCACGGGGGGGGGGGGGGGGGGGGGGTAGGAAGGGTGCCAAAGGGGGGGGGGCACACACACACACACACACACACACACACACATACATGTATTTATATATATATATATATATATATATGTATGAATATATTTTTAAAAACATCACTGCTCCCACAAAGTGGGGGGGGGCACATGCCCCTTTGCCCCCCCCCCCCCCCCCCATTTTCTACGCCAGTGTAAATGTTCAAAACTGTTTGGAAAAAGTTAAAAGTTTGTTTTCTTTATCAACACCACTAGAGCACATTAATTTACTCATCATCGACTGCTGGATGTCAAACATATTGTAATTCTGACATTTAGCCTGAGAAGAAACTTGCTACATCTTTTAAATGCACTTCCCCATAGACAGGACAGCATATACCACAGCCCTAAATATACCAGTCATGGGGCACTAGTTAGATTGGAGAACAATGTTGGGTTTTTTTTACAGAATTGATCCATTTAGGGGCTTTGACCAAAGTACCTAAGGGAGTGCTCTACTGACTGATATAATTATAAGGAAAGGAAATGTTTTATTTAATGATGCACTCAACACATTTTATTTACGGTTATATGGCATCGGACATATGGTCTGACACAGATATTGAAAGAGAGGAATCCCGCTGTCGCCACTTCATGAGCTACTCTTTTCAATTAGCGGCAAGAGATCTTTTATATGCATCATCTCACAGACAGGATAACACATACCATGGCCTTTGATAAACCAGTCGTGATGCATTGGATGGAGAGAGAAATAGCGCAATGGGCCCACCAACGGGGATCGATCCCAGACCGACCGCGCATCAAGCGAACGCTTTACCACTGGGCTACGTCCTGCCCCACTGGTCAGGATAACTCACTGTTCTGAAAATTCTACCATTCTATCAAAGGCTATGGTATGTACAAACCTGTTTGTGGCAATAAGCATATAAAAATATTTGCTGCTGTTGAAAAAGTAGCCAAAATTTCCTAACAGCAAGTTTATTTTTACTCCTTCCATAAAAATCAAGTGTAGCAATTAGCAAACATTATACATATACAATGTCATGTATTTGTATTATGTATTAAACAAGGTGTTGGGGTCCTATGAAACATATATAGAGAAAGAAAGAAAGAAATGTTTTATTTAACGACGCACTCAACACATTTTATTTACAGTTATATGGCATCAGACATATGGTTAAGGACCACACAGATTTTGAGAGGAAACCCGCTGTCGCCACTACATGGGCTACTCTTTCCGATTAGCAGCAAGGGATCTTTTATTTGCGCTTCCCACAGGCAGGATAGCACAAACCATGGCCTTTGTTGAACCAGTTATGGATCACTGGTCGGTGCAAGTGGTTTACACCTACCCATTGAGCCTTGCGGAGCACTCACTCAGGGTTTGGAGTCGGTATCTGGATTAAAAATCCCATGGCTCGACTGGGATCCAAACCCAGTACCTACCAGCCTGTAGACCGATGGCCTGCCACGACACCACCGAGGCCGGTCATATATAGAGAATAACATGTTAATGACATACATGTAGGTTATGGCCTTTGTCCTGTGAAGGGGTGAGATGTTGCCCAGTGGTAAAGCACTTGCCTGATGTGCAATCGGTCCGGGATCGATCTCCGTCGGTTGCTTATTTGCAGTCCACCATGACTGGTATATCAAAGGCTGTGGCATGTGCTATCCTGTTTGTGGGATGGTGCATGTAATTGAAGAATGTAGCGGGTTTCCTCTCTAAGACTATATGTCAGAATTATCAAATGTTTGACATCCAACTGCCGATTAGGAATAAATCAATATTTTCTAGTGGTGTTGTTAAACAAAACAAACTTTATAACTTTATCCTGCGAAGGTAATAGTTGGAAACTTCACAACTGAGGTGTCATAAAAAAACAAAAAAACTGAGCATATGAATGATGTTTATGTAGAAAAACAATAAAAATAAAGTGGCATACCCTAGTTTCAACCCATGAAAATGGATACCAGTGGTAAAGTGCTTGCTTGATGCACAGTCAGTCTGGGATCGATCCCCATCGGTGGGCCCATTGGGCTATTTCTTATTCCAGCCAGTGCACCACGACTGGTATATCAAAGGTCATGGTATGTACTACCCTGTCTGTGGGATGGTGCATATAAAAGAATCCTTGCTGCTAATCAAAAAGAGTAACCCATGAAGTGGCGACAGCGGGTTTCCTCTCTTTATATCTGTGTGGTCCTTAACCATATGTCTGATGCCATATAAACGAAAATAAAATGTGTTGAGTGCGTCATTAAATAAAACATTTCTTGCTTTCTTTCTAGCTAGGACAAAACAAATCCTCACATCTCCTACAACTGAGCTACTACCTTGAAATATTAGGTAATCAATTTAAACTTTTCTGATAATCCAAAAGCTGCAGGTATCTTGCAAATTATTACCTGTAGGCTGCAGGATAAAAAAAGGTGTAGTTCTGATAAAGGTGGAATTAAATGTTAACAAATGTTGATATATAACTGACAACTAGAATTAAGAAATCGATTTATTCAATGCAAGCAGGTACAAAATGATTAACATCAAATAAGTATAATATATATATATATATATATATATATATCGTTAAAAAGTGTATGTTTTTCTCTACATGACAGGCTTGTTTCGTGAGAGAGTTGAATTATTGCTCTCACTCATCAGATGTAGATTTAATTACACCGTCAACGGAAAGCTGATGACGTAATGGACTCTGTGACGTCGAGGTTACGTCACTATGCAGGTCTATAATAGGTGATGTGTGGTATGCGCACAGAAGGTATTTGCGTCTGTGTCGACATGCTGATACGAGTTCATTCTTGGAGTTTAGTGTGCTGGTTTCAGGTTTATACATTATGAACAGTTTTTTCCTTCAGGCAGAGGTTACATCTTTTGCTCGCTGGAGAGTATGATTTTGCTTTGGATAAAATTTTCCACTTAATGGTGTATGGGGTGAATCTATCCTTCAGTGTCCAAATGTACTGACTTAGCGCTGTTGCGTTCTTCTGTGTTGCGTTTTTGAAAACTGCTCGTGTGCGCAGTATATCTCGTCTTAAATGTGTTCTCGGTCAAAACCAACGTATGTTTCTTGCTTGTTGTTATCGAGTGTATTAACGGTAGCTTGATATATTACTCCTTTCTGCAAGCATTTGCCCCTCAAGTGGACATCAGTTCTTCGTCTACAGTTGCATTCTCTGGGGGGAACGGCGTCTTTGTCTCTGTGTTGTTGAAGTAGAGTTTTGTTATGCGCTGAAATTATTTTCCCAACATTAGGCATGCAGCTATAGCTAATTTTAACGGTGTTTCGATTTATAATTTTGTGGAGAGGGTTGCTTTTGGGAAAGCACTCATCGAGTAATCTGAGGAACTGGTGACCTACGTTGGTTTTCACGTTGGAGCTATATGGTGGGTTGTACCAGGTGATGTTTCTATTGCGGTTGTTTCTTCACTGCGTCTGTTGTTTTCTGCTGTTGGGGTGTATTTGAGGTTATAGTTATATCCGCTCTTGAGTAAGGCTTCCTTATATGGGCGTTTCGCTTCTTCAAAGATGCACTCATTCGAAGATATATCAGAAAGCCTTTTATTTATTGTTTTTGGTATACTGCGGATGATATTTGGAGGGTGGTTGCTCTTGTTGTGGATGTATAAAGGTGTGTTGTTTGGTTTCATATAGGGTTTGACTGAGCTCTTTTCAAGATCTAGAGTTACGTCTAAGTAATCTACAGATTTTTTGTTGGCGACTATGGTGATCTTGAGTTTATGGTTTGCAAATATTCTGCAAATATCTTTTTTGATTATCTCTATGGTTCTCGGTGACTCATTGAATGCAGCTAGGCCATCGTCGCGATATAGTCCTATATTGTTGCCGTATTTGGCTTGTAGTTCTGAAAGAAGAAAGAGCCCGACTATTTCGCAAATTTCTGCTCCATCGTAACTACCCATAGTTACATCAAACCGTGATTGTTTGCCTCTTTTGCACCATGCCTTGCTGTTGTTAAATATATATATATATAACTGGAGTTAGCAACTACTGGTTAATGTTTATATAGTTTATATATATAGTCCTTAAAGTAACTCTGTGCCCTTCTGACTAATACATTTGGGATTTGCAAATATGTCTTCCTTGAATTCCATAGTCTTGTTTACCAGTGGACTATTTTAATTATGTTAATAAACAAAACACCTGGATGCTCTTAGACGCGAATATACCAGTTAATTGTAGCTTATTGAGATGAAAAGTGGCAGGTTTAAGGTGGGCCTTTGTGTCCAATAAGTTGCTTCTACATGGAGGTATTTCCAGGCCAGAGGTAAGCAAAAACAAACATGACTCATCAGTTGAGAGAATTACTAACCTTGAAAATATTAAGGATTAGTTGAGTATTATATCTAACTAATCTTTCTACCCCATTGCTGTTGAATTATAGGATGGACAGATAAGATAGGTTTTTGTGGACAGACAGACGGAAGGAGTGGATGGGGTAGATGGATGGATAGATGGATGGATTTATGAATAGATGGATGGACAAATAGATTGGTTTTTGAATTGTGGATCAATGGATGGATGGATGGATGGATGGATGGATGGATCAGGGGTGCGAATTGGTGAACTGTAAAAAAGAGGAAATCTAGAGGGGTCCAGGAAATTCTTGAAATCCTAGGTTAAAATATGTGCCATCTGACACATTTTGGAGGCAAAAATAATTAAAATGCAAGGAAATGCAATGTTCCATGAGTGGAAAACCACTGATCCGAGGAGAATTCCCACCTCCGATGGATGCATGGATGGATTGATGGAGGGATAGAGGTATGGATGGGCTTTTGGAGTGGATGGATTGATTGATGAATGGCTGGATGGTTAAATAGACAAATTAGATGGTTAGATGGTTGGATTTATGAATGAATGGATGAATGGATGAATGAATGAATGGATGGATGGACGGACAGACAGACGGACAGACAGACAGATGGATGGATCAATCGATGGATGGATGGATAGATTGATGAATTTATTTGAATTGTAGGCTCAATGAATGGATGGATGGATGGATGGTGGGATAGATTGATGGATTTATTAGAATTGTAGGCTCAATGAATGGATGGATGAATGGATGGTGGGATAGATTGATGAATTTATTTGAATTGTTGGCTCAGTGAATGGATGGATGAATGGATGGTGGGACAGATTGATGGATTTATTTGAATTGTAGGCTCAATGAATGGATGGATGAATGGATGGTGGGATAGAGGTATGGATGGACTTGGAGTGGATGGATTGATTGATGAAATGAATGAATGGATGGATGGATGGATGGATGGATCAATCGATCAATAGATGGACGGATGGATGGATGGATGGACGGATGGATAGACCAATGGATTTGTTTTTAATTGTAGGCTCAATGAATGGATGGATGAATGGATGGAGGGATAGAGGTATGGATAGACTTGGAGTGGATGGATGATTGATGAATGGATGGATTAATTAATGGATGGCTGATTGGACAGATTTTTAATTGTGGATGGATGAATAGATGAACGGTAGAATAGAGTGAGAGATGGATGGATGGGGAGGGAGGGAGGAAGGGAAAGAAAGAAGGATGCAGGGAGAGCTGTAAAAAGAGATAGAAAGGCTTTAGAGTGGATGGGTGGGATGGGATAGGATGAAATGGAATGGAATAAATGGGATGGAATGAATGGGATTGAATGGAATGGATTGAATGGATGGATTGGGTGGATGGGTGGATGGATGGATGAATGAATGAATGAATGAATGAATGAATGAATGAATGAATGAATGAATGAATGAATGAATGATGGATGGATGGATGGATGGATGGATGGATGGATGGATGGATGGATGGATGGATGGACGGACGGACAGATGGATGGAAAAACAAGCAATTTCAAATCACTGACCTGGCTAAACTGTTTGTCAAGTGGGTAGTAATGTCACATCCATATGTCAACAAGAAAAACAGAAAACCATTTCCAATATTTCAAAGAACTTTCACTGTAACTGAATGTTTTAGCTTTTATTTCCAAACTTTGACCAGCACCAATGGCTCATAAACAAGCTATGATTTATAGCCTAACCATGGAGGTCTCCAGTTATGACAGAATGCATTTTCCACCGTTAATCAGAACAGCAAACTCAACAATTAAACACCTTAACAGTTACAACAGTAACTAGGGACAGAGTCAAAATGGAAAGGAAAGCATTGCAGGGAGGCACAAACAATTTAATTACCATGCTGCAATAACGGCCGGACAGCTCCATTGTGCACCTGGCATTGCAGCAAATTTAAACGGAGTGAAATGATTAATGTATTGTATGATGTATTTTTTTTTTTTTCTAAAAATAATGTTGCATGTAATTAATAGGTGAACTGGTGCTTTGTAAAAATAAGGCAATTTTATGACTGTTATGGTGGGAAGAATGTGTATAAGAATTCTATTACTAGGAATTAAATATCTTGCCTAGGCCGAAAAATTTTTTTTACTTGTTTCCTATTACATGCTGGAAAAATATAGGGTAGGTAGGTAGGAAAAACATTTTATTTTGGAAAATAATTTTATTTATGGATATTAAATAAAGGTGTTGACTACTGGTATCCAAAATAACCTCTGCATGTATAGAAATGCATTATGCAAACCAACAATACCATTCATCACAGTTTTTTCCTTAAAAATGAAGTAAGGCATGGTAACGTGACGTTTTGGGGGAATATTTTATGTGCAGTTTTAAATATACGGGCTTTTTTTTCCATTATACAATTTTCAAAAGGACAAAAACCTTATGGCCATTTTATTTTCTATATCTATTTAATAACTTAATTAAAAAAAAGGAAATATGTAGACTATCCACATAGGTGTGTTTAAAGGCTTCTTTTTACATGGGCAACGTATACATTTATAAAAGGTAAGACATTTTGATTTTGAGGGCAACATGGTGCTAACCTATCTGTGGGAGAGTACATACAAAAGACCCCTTGCTGTGTAATAATAGGCAGGTTTACTCTCATACTAACACTTAACTTCTGTACTGGTCCAGAACAGACTTGGTTGAACCTTAATTGGATAGAAACCAGTAAATAAGTTATAACAATTTCTTTTAATGAAAATTGAAAAGAAGGGTTCTATATTTATCTGTCCAACAATAACATTTTTTTTTTTTTTTTAGGAATATTATCTTTCCTAGTGTATCTAAGAAATGGTAGACTTACCATTTTATAATGTGCAATGTTAGTTTTATTCTGTATGCATTCAGTATTAAAGTACACACTTGGTTTGAAGCAATCAATTGGTCCAATGAATAGAAATGCAGTACAAATGCTCAGGATGCTCAAACGAATGTTGAAAAGTAAAGTTTGTTTTATTTAAAGACGTCACTAGAGCACATTGATTTTTATCTCTAATATCATCGGCTATTGGACGTCAAACATATAGTAATTCTGACACTGTTTTTAGCGGAAACCCGCGAAGTTCCCAGTGACCACTTACAAAAAATAACGAAACGCATCGAGATCTTACTGACATATTTAATCATTTGATTTGGCAGTAAACCCCATCAGTATCGGTAAACATTCCCTCCCCTAGTTTATCAGAAAGTCACTAAATTTCTACAAGGCCAGTTTGTCGCTGGAGTAAATCATTAAATATAGTTATTATTATTATTATTATTATTATTAATCGGAACACCTCGCTACGCTAGAAAGTTACCGAGTTGAAGGGAAGTAACTCCATCAATCAATTGTTAGAAGAAAACATTTCGTGGCTAACGGGTTGCCAATAAAACTAAATTTGCGACAGTAAAACCACCGATATACGTCCGCAAATCGGAAAACACAGTAGGGTTATCCCCTAAATGATACCAAATTAGTGCTTGTGAAAGTTTTGTAATGTTTTCGTGGAAATTGTTGTTATATTAAAAAAAAAAAAATTGGATATACAAAAAAAGTTTTAGGGTCGGCAGGTTCAAATTACATGTGTGTCGGGTAACCGGAAACAAACAATATTTTATGATACGCCCTATTATAAACTTGTGGGGATCTGAACAAGTTAATAGATTATTAATTTTGTTTGTAAACTCGCAGGCTTTGTGTCAGAAAATAATTTGATGTTACATAATAAAAATAATACAGACCATAAGTGTCTCTACTAGGTGATTATGTTCAGTATCGCGTCGCGATTTGGTATGCAAGTTTAAGAGATCGCTACACAATGTTAAAACATTAACCAGTAGTTGCTGATCAATTTTCAGTTGACTAGAAATATCGCTCATCAAGAATTTGGAAACAAAATGTTCCCGGTTTGAAATCTTTTGAAGTTTCAGAGATCGCTACACAATGTTAAAACATTAACCAGTAGTTGCTGATCAATTTTCAGTTGACTAGAAATATCGCTCATCAAGAATTTGGAAACAAAATGTTCCCGGTTTGAAATCTTTTGAAGTTTCAGAGATCGCTACACAATTTTAAAACATTAACCAGTAGCTGCTAATCAATTTTCAGTTGACTAGAAATATCGCTCATCAAGAATTTGGAAACAAAATGTTCCCGGTTTGAAATCCATTGAAACTGGACATATCGGTATATATCGCATTTCATGTACTTTGACAAATCTTAAACAGCAGTTCTCATACTGTAACCGAAATACTAGAAATGTATATCAGTTAATTTCCAATACTTTAGGGTATATAATTTTACCCTTCACCCTCTGGCAGAAATCCAGAACTGGTATCGTAAAATCTAGTTCTAGCATGTGCCTTATATTATTTTCTTCTTCTTCTTCTTCTTCTTCCTTGTAGTATGAAGGAAGGAAATGTTTTATTTAATGATGCACTCAACACATTTTATTTACAGTAATATGGCATCAGACTTATGGTTAAGAACCACACATATATTGAGAGAGGAAAGCCGCTGTCGCCACTTCATGGACTACTCTATTCGATTAGCAGCAAGGGATCTTTTATATGCACCATCCCACAGACAGGATAGCACAACATACCACAGCCTTTGATGTACCAGTCATGTTGTACTGGATAGATGGAGAAATAACCCAAGGGTCCCACTGACAGAGATCGATCTCAGACCGACCGTGCATCAAGCGAGCACTTTACCACTGGGCTACGTCCCACCCCTTCCTTGTAGTATGATGCTCTTACACCACATACCAATCATGGGGCACTGGTTTGGATGGGGGGGGGGGGAATAATTTACAGAATGGAGCGGAGCGGATAATTTTGTAATGTCATATACCACAAAGGTTTTCGAGCATGTCCACCCCGGATCCTTCCTCTGGATAGCCAGCGATCGGATCTGGGACAGAAATTATTACTGGGTCAATTTGGATAATTACGGCTTTAAATATGGGCTTTAAATAATTTATGTGCGCATTTCCAAATTAATAATAAATAAATATTTATTTAAGATTTGACACAATTTATGATCGGGCTTTCTAAAACAAAATCTAGCAATTATAATAATTAAATTTATGCCCTTATTTTGGGGGAGAGAAGTGAGGTTGGTCGGAGAGGTTGGGCCACTTCCACAGGAAGTTACTTATTGGTTGGGAATTTGGAGGGGTATTTTACAGAATGGGTCCACTTAAGGGTTTCAATTTGGCAACCAAAACACTTAAAGCCCCCCTCCTCATGCCCTGGAATTGGTCACTGGCGAAGTCAGAGGCCAAGTCTGGGGTGGGCATGCCTGAACCTTCGGGATATGGGCACATTAATAGAGTTCTCAGCTCCCAGTTCCTAAAGCTCTGTCAACACAACCATACATTTGTCCAAAAACATTGTTGGACAAGCCTGGACAAATGTCCCCACTTGTTGACATTTGTATAACTTTGTCTACGCAAAGCAACATTATTGGACTTTGTCCACATTTGTTGCAGGTTGTTGACATTTGCAAAGTTCGGAAAGTTGAAATTCTTCTTTTTGTTGGGGGTTTTTCAAACAGAATTTTGTAATTTCATTACAAAAAATACATTGCCTGATCAGGAATTTTTTTTTTTTTTTTTCTTCAAAAAATCACCATGTGACAAGAACTGATGAAGAATTTGGGTTTTTTAGTCTTACTTTTTAAAATTAATCTATTGTAACACATACAATGTAACTAAATTACGTAATAGCAGAGAAATGTTTTTAAAATTTAGATATTAAAAATAAATTTTTTTTTATAAAAAGCTGTAGCCATTTTGTATAACTTTCTATAAATGCATAAGTACCCAAGGGTGAGATGGACTTAAACATCGGTAAGTTAAATAGTCAGGAAATAAGATTTTGAGACTTGGCAAAGTTCATAAAAGACCTCATATCTAAAAGGAAATTGTCATTAAAAAAAGAAAATGAAGAAGAAAAAAAATCTAAATAATACCACAAATTGTAAGTAAAAAAGACCTGATAGCTTTAAAGAAATTGTCATTTTAAAAAAAAGATGAATAAAAAATGTCCAAATAATACTACAGATTATGAGTGAAAGGATGGCTATTCAATTTAATTTAGTTTTGTATTATGGTGCTGCAGTGATATAAAGAGTTACAATCCTCCACATCACATTTAATTTAAATATTGCATCACTAATCCCCCAACTCTCTGTAGCCGTGCCAGACACTGAGAATCTTACCGAGTTCATTCTTCGTAGAGGATATTACCCACGTTAATTTTCACGAGACCATGCCTCATGCACATTTTCATTAAGAGACTGGCACAAAATTACTCCAGCAACACAGTTCATGCGAAGAAAAAAAAGTCCAATTGCTGGAAAAGTAATATTATTTCTTTTAAATATTTTAAACGAGAAAGCATTCAGCGCCTGCACTGAAGAACACTTTGAATAATTATAATATGGTCTAATCAACATCAGAAATAATGTGGGGGGAAAAATGCTGGGCCAAATTTACAAAAAGGTATTTATCCCTTAGTCACAGTACCATCCTACAATACTGTTTACCATTAAAAAATGTAGCACATAGCCATTCAGTTTTGCATGCACTTCAATTCAAATATGTACTTAATGTCACAATATTTTTTTTTTAAAAGTGAGAAAATATAATCCAGTTATACTGTTAACACAAACCAGCATATTTTGCTACATATTCATTTTCAAATGACAACATAACCACATAAATAATTTTTTATGATCAAGTAATCAATATAACTTCAAAAGTCTTCATAATTTAAATACTACATTGGTCAGCCTACATATATAAAAACAATTTTATTTTTATTTTTTATTATTACTTCTTTTTTTAAATTGTTTATTATCCCCAGAAAATAGGTCATGTCAGGGTTGGGGAGCCCTGAATCATCACCTTACAATATTCTTCCTTTATAAGTCTCACCAACACTGGGAATAGAACATTTGGCAATTGAATTTATTATGTTTTGGGTTTTTTTTCAGACATGCATGTAACAAGACAAACATACGGTAGTACTAAACCAAATAACTTCCGGCTGGGTCAAAGTTCGAGGTGCACCCAACTTTTGATAGAGAAGTGAACACCACACATCCTGTGATTGGTTATAAATGTGAGTGTGTTGGTTGTAAAAAATAATAGTTTCATCTGGGTAAAAAAAATTTGCAATTTTATTTCATCTAGTACCAATGTGTCAAGTAGCCTTGTGCTTGAAACATGTATGGGGTACCTGTAAAAAAAAGTACTCGAATTTTGTGCGAAACTAGGGTAGTCATAGACGCTACCCGTTATCTCAGAAATGAGCAGCTTGACCCCCATTTTTTCTGATTCACTTTAAGTGTAAGGGGTGGTAGTATTTATATCCGTGGCGTTTATGTCGGTTGATACGTTGCAGGTAGGAGTTTTAGCCACATATGTTACTATTGTCGTCTATGGGATTTGATTTGGTAGTATACACCCTATAGCACATATTCAGTGCATAATAAAAAATATTATGATTTTGTCATTTTATTTAATTAAACTATACTGGTTGATTAATTAGCCATCACTCGATCATGCAAGTTCACAATGACCTTGACCTTGACCTTGACAATAATCTCTGTACATGGCTCTGAATGGAGTTTGAATCAAAGTTAGCACTGAAGAAAAGTTGGTTTTGGCCTATAATTCATACTGTAAAGATTTCAATAATTTCTTTTTACATGGTATTTGACTTGCCATATACAACTGCTCTTAAATATGGTATTATATATAGGCAACCTGAACTAAGATTTTAATAGCAATTTATTTTTATATTAAAAATAGCATGTGCCAATAGTGGGTTAATGTCTTTAGTTTCCATTAACATTGTTAATTTTTTATGTATGAAATTCTGAAAACTCAAATTTGTAAAGAAGTTGATTTTTATTGTCATTTTGACATATTTATAGGGTGCTAAGTTATATTTTAGACAAATTTGTAGTTTTATGAAAAATTTAAAGTAAATTTGAAGAAAAACTTTACCAAAAACATAATTAAATTTGTTGTCACTATTGTGCCTTCTGTTCTTATTTGTACATAACAATAAGGTTGTTAAACATATACTTAGATCTCCAGATAATTTTTTCTTTCTTAACCTTCTGACTACTGCAGGCGAGATATCTCGCCCGACATCACGTCAGTCGATATACTGTACACTGTATACAGTGCATTCCCCAATTCATATTTCCCGCCGTTTTGCACACGACACTCACCGGAAACGGAAATATAATTAAAGAAAAAAGATTTTTTTTCAAAATGGTGGTTTTTGTTTTGATTTTTTCAATTGAAAATACCTTGAAATTTTGAGTTCAAAAAGTGGTTTTCGGCAAGTATTTTCGCTTGACAACAATGGCGGCACGTCGCGGTAATTTTCAGGGATCGATAGCTGATTGTAACAGCTAATTTGATAATAAATTTGATCGTTTTACCAACAACGAAAATTACCAAATATTGCAATATGAATCGTAGTTCGGGTTTAAAAAAAATTTCTGGTCAGAAAACCACTGTTATCGGGAATAATGGACATAAATACTGGACAGCTGGCCACAAATGCCCGTAAGTAAACGCAACTTTTTCGATTTTTTGCCTAATTTTAATCACCATTAGCCGATCTAAAATAATAAAAATTACAAAAAAAGACACGAAAATAATACTTACCGATTCATATATGAACTTTATTTCATGTATTTATGAAACATTTAAGTGAATATATGTGAGTAAAAATTATAAACTTGTACCCACTCAACGTGGTTTTTGTTAAAAATTAATCCAGTAGTCTAAAGGTTAATAATCACTTCGTTAACTCTCATGAAAAGCATTTTGAGTTTATACTAGATTCAGAACCAATTTTTTCAGATTTGATTATCTGCCTTGGATAAAGTTGATAATTTATTTTATTGTTAAAGCTGTATTACCTAATGTTACTAGCTAAATAAAATGCTGTATTACAGATTGTAGGAATACATCTAATGTACATATTGTATTCATCCGGATTAGAAAATAATGCAAGAAAATAGATGTTCGGGTAATTTTGTCATTTAAAAATAGTTTTTTTCAGTAATTAATCAAAAATAAATGTGTTAAAGCTGCATGATTATTCCAGATATCACAACTATTAAAACCTCCAACTACAGTAGGCTATTAATAAAATATAGTCAGGAATGTTGGTGGCTGCCAATAATTTTGATGGTTCATTATGAAAATCAGCATGGCCGATGGATTTGAAATTCCGACACCTGGTAACTTGAAGACACCCACACCCAGCATACAGGATTTCCTCCCAACACTAATGTTCAGGACATTAAGTCATTACTTCATACAGGTACAGTCATGTTTGTTTTTCCTTCCTCAGACAGTGTATTTTTTTAATACTGATATTTCTTTGATGTGCCTGTTAAGGTCTTCATAATCTAGGGGTCAATCAAGTGCAAGTGTTTTAATGGAATTCTTTAAAGAGGTAGAGGTACTCTGACTATCTTTGTTGTCTCTACATATATACCTGAGTACACACACCCAACTGAAAGTAAATATCTTCAGGAGTTTTATTTTAAAACATTTTGTTGTTTAATATGACATATTGCATTTGTACAAAACTATATGCAATATATATGCTTTTTGAGGTGTACATTATATTAGGTTGCACTGTAGAAACAACAGTTTCAGTGAGGTTGTCAGTTTATGTCAGAATACACCAGATCCTGGTTGTCATAAAGACACATAGCTGGACACTTTTTGAAAAATGTATGTTATCAGTATAGGTAGTACTAAACCAAATAACTTCCGGCTGGGTCAAAGTTCGAGGTGCACCCAACTTTTGATAGAAAAGTGAACACCGCACGTCCTGTGATTGGTTATAAATGTGAGTGTGTTGGTTGTAAAAAATAATAGTTTCATCTGGGTAAAAAAAATTTGCAATTTTATTTCATCTAGTACCAATGTGTCAAGTAGCCTTGTGCTTGAAACATGTATGGGGTACCTGTAAAAAAAAGTACTCGAATTTTGTGCGAAACTAGGGTAGTCATAGACGCTACCCGTTATCTCAGAAACGAGCAGCTTGACCCCCATTTTTTTCTGATTCACTTTAAGTGTCAGGGGTGGTAGTATTTATATCCGTGGCGTTTATGTCAGTTGATACGTTGCAGGTAGGAGTTTTAGCCACATATGTTACTACTGTCGTCTATGGGATTTGATTTGGTAGTATACACCCATACATCCAGTCATTCACACATAATCCCATGCTACAATTGACAGTTTCCACTCATGCCTTTGCATACTCATGTATATTATATACATATATATTCATACAGATGATCCTCAGAAGTTTGTACTTTCTCATACTGTTACTCTTTTTTGAAAAAGTGTTGCATATTTTGACAATTTTTTAATCAAAATCAGCTTTTCTATATTTAGTGAAGTAAGAATATTTTTCAGTTTGGTATCTTGTGCACAATTCATTCTTTAAATTTTCAATGTTTGGATAAGATATTTTTCACTTAATTACAACTTATTTCCAAAATCAGAATCTGTGTGCGATGTGGTGAGGATGTTGGTAAATGGATGGATGGATGAATGAATGGATGGATGGATGCATAGATGGAAACTTTGTTTTCTTTAATGACACCACTAGAACATATTGATTAATTAATCATCAGCTACTGGAACCAATCTAAAACATTTGGTAATTATGATTAGTAGTCTTCAGAAGAAACCTGCTACATTTTTCTATTAGCAGTAAGGGATCTTTTATATGCACTTTCCACAGAGTTTGGATGGATGGATGATGGATGGATGGATGGATGGGTGGATGGGTGGATGGCCATTGGGTGGGTGGATGGATGGATGGATGGATGGATGGATGGGTGGATGGATGGCCATTGGGTGGGTGGATGGATGGGTGGGCATTGGGTGGATGGATGGATGGATGGATGGATGGGTGGGCATTGGGTGGGTGGATGGATGGATGGATGGATGGATGGATGGATGGTCATTGGGTGGATGGATGGATGGGTGGGTGGGCATTGGGTGGGTGAATGGATGGATGGATGGATGGATGGATAAATGGATGGATGGGTGGGCATTGGGTGGGTGGGTGGATGGATGGATGGATAGATGGATGGGTGGGCATTGGGTGGGTGGATGGATGGATGGATGGATGGATGGATGGCCATTGGGTGGGTGGATGGATGGGTGGGCATTGGGTGGGTGGATGGGTGGATGGATGGATGGATGGATGGATGGATGGATGGATGGATGGATGGATGGATGGCCATTGGGTGGATGGATGGATGGGTGGGTGGGCATTGGGTGGGTGAATGGATGGATGGATGGATGGATAAATGGATGGATGGGTGGGCATTGGGTGGGTGGATGGATGGATGGATGGATGGATGGATGGGTGGGCATTGGGGGTGGATGGATGGATGGATGGATGGATGGATGGCCATTGGGTGGATGAATAGATGGGTGGGCATTGGGTGGGTGGATGGATGGATGGATGGATGGATAAATGGATGGATGGATGGGTGGCCATTGGGTGGATGGATGGATGGATGGATGGATGGATGGATGGGTGGGCATTGGGTGGATGGATGGATGGATGGGTGGATGGATGGATGGATGGATGGATGGGTGGATGGGTGGATGGATGGATGGATGGATGGATGGATGGGTGGGTGGGCATTGGGTGGATGGATAAATGAATGGATGGCTGGATGGATGAATGGATGGGTGTATTTTGTTTTGTTTGGGTGGGTGAATTTTCAGTGGATGGGTGGGTACTGGATGGATGAATGGATGGATGGATAGATGAATGGGTGGATAGATGAATGGGTGGATGGATGGATGGGTGGGCATTGGGTGGATGGGTGAATGGATGGATGGAAGGGTGGATGGATGGATGGATGGAAGGGTGGATGGATGGATGGGTGGATGGATCAGTGGGTGGGTAGGTGGGTGTATTTTTGTTTGTTTGGGTGGATGGATGGATGGATTGATGGATGGATGGGTGGGTGAATTTTGAGTGGATGGGCGAGTACTGGGTGGGTGAATGGATGGGTGGGTGGATGGATGGATGGATAGATGGAGGGATGGATGGATAGATGGAGGGATGGATGGATGGATGGATGGATGAATGGATAGATGGATTTGTGTTGGGTGAATGGAAGGATGAATGCACAAATAATGAACAGATAGACAGAATTAAAATTAAGTACTTGTGTGTTCATGTGTACAAGTGTTTGTTTGCATTCAGCATGTATTATCTACATGTATGTCTGCCTGTCAGTGTATATAATTCCATTCCATTCCTTTCCCTTCATCTCAGACAGCTACTAGACAGGTCTGCGGTGAAGAAGTGGGACAAATTATACCTTTTACTGCCAGGTCTGATCCTCTTAACTGAAACTCTATACAAAATCATTTTATTTCATCCTGTTTAATTTGTAGTCAACAAATCACAGACACACTGTCATGTTGGAAATGGACTGGTAACCACAGATGTTCCACTAATCACATGGTGACCAGTGTAGTGATGGTGGCAGCTAGAAACCTGATTCTTTTTACAAGAAAATTAGCAAAAAAACTCCAAAAGAAATGTTATTCTAACAATATTGCAGTACATGTGAGCCCGGCTATTGTATGTCTAACATAATTATGGGACATCACTAGAGCAAATTAATTTATTAATCATTGGCTATTGGATGTCAATAACAACACCACTAGAGCACATTGATTTATTAATCATTGACTATTGGATGTCAAACATTTGGTAATTTTTATTTATTATCTTAGAGAGGAAACCTGCTACATTTTTCCATTAGTAGCAAGGGATCTTTTTATATGCACCATCCCCAAGACAGGATAGCACATATCACGAGCTTTGATAAACCAGTCGTGGTTCACTGGCTGGAACAAGAAATACCCCAATGGGTCCACCGACGGGGATTGATCCTAGATCAACAGTGCATCAGGCTAGTGCTTTATGACTGGGCTAAGTCCAAGCCCCTGTTAGTATTACAGTATGGTTGACTGACTGCATATTAAGAGGACACATTACCACTGGACTATATCCCACCCCTTATGGGAGTTGCAATTCCTGGTCTAGGAAAACCTAGGTACCAAAACGGAAAAGAAAGAAAGAAATGTTTTATTTTTAACGACATACTCAACACATTGTATTTATGGTTATATGGCATCAGACATATGGTTAAGGACCACACAGATATTGAGAGAGAAAACCAGCTGTCGCCACTTCATGAGCTACACTTTTCGATTAGCAGCAAGGGATCTTTTATATGCACTATCCCACATATAGCGTAGTACATACCACGGCCATTGATATACCAGTCATGGTGCACTGGCTGGATTGAGAAATAGCCCAACGGGCCCACCGACAGGGATCGATCCCACACCGACCACGCATCGACCGAGCGCTGTACCACTGGGCTATGTCTCACCCTCTCCTACTGAATAGCAGCAAGGGATGTTATATAACTCTCTTGTCTGCAGATAGAACAGTACATACCATGGCCTTTGATATACCAGTTATGGTGAACTATAGTTGGGATGATAAACCCCTGCAATTGCCCACAGCAATTGGCAATGCCATAGAGACCGCCAGAGATTTTAATTCTCTGTGGATCTTTTCTTTTTTTGCTATGGACTATTTTGTTTTCCATGGCATGTTTTCTGCCATGGACATTTTTTTCATTGCAGAAGTTGGATGAGGAAAAACTGAATTGGTCTATGATGGAGGTTCAGTCCTATAACCCAAGACAATCTCAGGTGACCGAAGTAGCAAAGAAAACAAGGAAGGAAATGTATTATTTAACGATGCACTCAACACATTTTATTTATGCTTATATGGCATCGAACATATGGTTTAGGACAACACAGATACTGAGAGAGGAAACCCACTGTCGCCACTTCATTGGCTACTCTTTTCGATTAGCAGCAAGGGATCTTTTATATGCACCACCCCACAGATAGGATAACACATACCACGGCCTTTGATATACCAGTCATGGTGCACTGGCTGGAGCGATAAATAGCCCAATGAGCCCACTGACAGGGATCGATCCCAAACTGACTGCACATCAAGCTATTTTACTGATATTTTCTTCAAGAAATGTCATATCATGTATATATATTATGCATGTGGACAAATGAGATACTAGTAAGAATTGTAAATAAAAGAAGATTTTGTTCAGGAAAATACATTGAACAAAATGCGTTTGAAACCCCCCCAAAAAAAACCACATCTTGGTTGGGGGGTTTTTCCGCAATAAAACAAAAATATTTTAGCATTATTTATCATAGCAAATTGAAAAAAAGACAAAAAAATATATATATATATTGCTTTCAAAGGAAGACCAGTACAGACAAAGCATGTGCAAAACATCTTGCTTCATTGTTGCAATATAAACACCAAGTTGTGTTTTTTTCTTCAAAAATATATGTTATGACATTTCCGTAAAAAAATATTCCATGTAATACCCATTGCATTATTTATGCCTCTCAGTAACTTTAAGTAACTGAAAGGTGATTTACATGAATTTTTGTAGGTAAAAAAAATATATTCAGTTATGTAAGTTAACCAGTCAGTAATTTAATCCTAACACACCACTTGTTTAAAAAAAGAAAAAAAGACTCCACCACCCACCACCCACCCACCCCAAAAAACAAGAACATGGTTTTCAGGGAGAACTGTTTATAACTGTAAAACAACTTTTAATTTTAGAACCTAACAATTCACCAAGTAACCGTTTATTGAACAATTATGGCAAATTAATGTTTTATTTAATAACACACATACTTAACACACTTTAATTATGGTTATTTGGCATCAGACATAATAACACAGATAATGGGAGAGGAAACATGCCGCCACCATGCTATAGGCTATTCTTTTCAATTACAGCAGCAAGGATCTTTAATATGCAATCATGGATCTTTTCATACAGCAGCAAGGATATCCATTCCACAGACAGAATAATACATATCATGGCCTTTTTTCAATTATAGTAGCAAGGATCTTTAATATGCACCATTCCACAGACAGAATAATACATATCATGGCTTTTTTTCAATTATAGTAGCAAGGGATCTTTAATATGCACCATTCCACAGACAGAATAATACATATCATGGCCTTTTTTCAATTATAGTAGCAAGGGATCTTTAATATGCACCATTCCACAGACAGAATAATACATATCATGGCCTTTTTTCAATTACAGCAGCAAGGGATCTTTAATATGCACCATTCCACAGACAGAATAATACATATCATGGCCTTTTTTCAATTACAGCAGCAAGGGATCTTTAATATGCACCATTCCACAGACAGAATAATACATATCATGGCCTTTTTTCAATTATAGTAGCAAGGATCTTTAATATGCACCATTCCACAGACAGAATAATACATATCATGGCCTTTTTTCAATTACAGCAGCAAGGGATCTTTAATATGCACCATTCCACAGACAGAATAATACATATCATGGCCTTTTTTCAATTATAGTAGCAAGGATCTTTAATATGCACCATCCCACAGACAGGATAATACATACTACAGCCTTTGTTAAACTAGATGGAGGAAGGGTTGTAACAAAGCACTGACTGGAACGAGAAATAGGCCAATGGGCCCACCAGTGGGGATCGATTCTTAAGACTCCTAGTATGAAATCCTGGCAATGCCAATGAGCACATACCACAGCCTCTGAAATACCATCCAAAGACATGAAAAATACCGCACTGTGCCCACCGAGTAGAATCATTCCTGCGACTCGTTGCACCTACTGCGAGCACTCTACTCCTGAGCTATATCTCCTAAGTACTCCAACCAAAACTCAGTATCAATAAGGAAGGAAGGAAGGAAATGTTTTATTTAACGACGCACTCAACACATTTTATTTAGGTCATATGGCGTCAGACATATGGTTAAAGACCATATAGATATTGAGAGAGGAAATCTGCTGTCACCACTTCATGGGCTACTCTTTTCAATTAGCAGCAAGGGATCTTTTATATGCACTATCCCACAGACAAGATGGCACATACCACAGTCGTGGTGCACTGGCTGGAATGAGAAATAGCCCAATGAGCCCACCGACAGGGATCGATCTTAGACCAACCGCACATCAAGCGAGCACTATACCACTGGGCTACGTCCTGCCCCTCAGTATCAACAAGAGCACAATGAAGGTGGTTCATCGAAACTCTTCAGTCATTGTGACCTATGGTAATGAATTTCTCGCCACAGACGTCGCCAAATTAAAAGTAGCTGAAAACAATCTGAAAACCAGCAACCAATAACTGGCACAATTAATTCTGATTCAACGCTGACCAATTCAGCTGGAAGGACTGGTCATCGAGAATACAGATGACCATCTGAATGTCAAAGTGGTTAAGATGTAACTGGCTGACGTCTGTACGACCAGCTTGTTAGATAAGGCGAAAGATCAAGTCTGCTGTGACACTATATATACCACAGCATCCATTCATAATGAAGATGAAAGAGCCTGCCATCTTAGTTACTGATTCATCATAACTCTCTATCATAGACGCCTCCACACTAATCTGCTTCTGTTCTGCATACATGTCTTCATTTCTAACAGGGAGGGATGGGAGGTAACCCAGTGGTAAATCACTCTCTTGATGCACGGTCAGTCGAGGATCGATCCCCATTGGTGGGCCCATTGGGCTATTTCTCATTCTAACTAGTGAACTATGATTGGTATATAAGTGGGTGGTATGTGCTATCCTGTCAGTGGGGTGGTGTATATAAAACATCCCTTGATACTAATGGAAAAATGTAGCGGGTTTCCTCTCTAAGACCAGCAGAATTTTCCATTTGTCCACCGGACAAGAACATTGAGAAATCTACTTGTCCAGCAATATTTTCACTTGTCCAAATAAATGTTTTGTTTTATTCAAGTACAAGGACCGTATTTTTTATTTCTCAAAATTAAACTGCATTGAACATTTTTACATGTTCACTGGACAACCACTAAGGTACATTTTGGCTGTCCGAGCAGATTTTCACTTGTCAGGACAAACGGACAAGTGCTTATTTCGAACACTGAAGACTACACATGTATGTCAAAATTACCAAATGTTTGATCTCCAATAGCCAATGATTAATAAATCAATATGCTCTAGTGGTGTCATTAAACAAAACAAACAAGATCTATTTCGGTGGTAGAATGCTCCACTAAGGGACAACAGATTACAGAATAGATTATTCTCTGTGGACCTATCAGGGGTTTTTCTCCATTAAATTATTGGGCCCAATGACTGGTATATGAAAGGTCATGGTATGTACAGTCCTGTCCATGAGATAATGCATATATATGTAAAAGATTTGTTGTTGCTATTTGGCAGGAGTAGCAATGGGATCAACTGACCTTGATGGGCCATGTTTTTCCCCAACCCAACCAGTGTCCCACAACTGGCATGTCAGGTGCCTCGATATGTAGACTATTGCCTGTCCATGAAGAAAAGTGCATATAAAAGACCCCTTACTGTTTTATAGGTAGTAGTAGCTTATGTGGTGGCAGCTAGTTATTTGCCAAACTGCAGCATCATGTAGCTCTGTGGTAGAGTGATTACCCAAGGTGTAATAGGATCAAAGGATTGGACAACATTAGTGGAGTCAGGTTTTCCTCCATCCTAACCACTGACTCCTGACTGTTATATCAAAGACCTTGGTATCTACTGTTCTGTCTATAGGAAAAATGTATATTAAAAAAAAATAATGTTTTGCTTATAATGACACAAGAGTATATTGATTTATTAATCATCAACTATTGGATGTCAAATATTTGGTAATTTTTGGCTTATACTCTTAGCAAGGAAACCTGCTAGATTTTTCCATTAGTAGCAAAGGATCTTTTATATGCACTTTCACACAGACAGGATAGCACATACCACGGCCTTTGGTACACCAGTTGTGGTGCACTGTCTGGAATGAGAAGTAGCCCAATGGAAATGTATATAAAAGACTCCTTGCTGCTTTACAGATAAAAGTAGCTGATGTGGTGACCACTGGTATTCCTCTCTATCTTTCTCTCAAACAAGTGTCAAAATAACCATACGATAAACACCAAATAACCATAGTGTAAAAAGGTGCCAAGGTTTCATTAAGCAAATATTCCTTGCCTTGTCATTTGTAAGTTATGGGCACATAACTTAGTTTAAGGAGTTGCCGCCATGACATTTGTTACTGTTTGGAATTTTCCTACCATTTTATGAGTTGATCTGAATGATGGAGCTTCATAACCTCAGCAAAAATGTTTAATCAGGAGTCCAATATGGTAATTGTGATACTTGCTATAGAAATAGAAAAGAATTCTGTGGAATGAAATGTCTGGCCTTCCATAACCTGATTTCATATCGATCATAACTGCACCCATGGATGTTCCATCTCAGTGTCTGTTGCACAAACATTTAAAAATTTATTTTCAATTTTTAATTTATTCTATGAAAGAAATTTGTGATGTTAAAAATGCACGATTAATCTACGTTTACTTCTATTTTACAACAAGATGTCCATACAATTAAAATATGTCGCCTAGCATAAATGTATTCAGCGCTGCATCAACAGATGTCCATCTCAATGCAATTCATCATTTACATGTAGTTCTTTAAAAACAAAAAACCAGGGTTATTAAATTATTATTTGTGTAAATAATAGTCTTTTCTTAGCAGGATACAGGGGCATAGCCAGAAATGTTTTAGCATTACCGACACCGAAGGCATGCCCGAGCAGGGAGATTTGAGGGTCCTCTCCTCCCCCCCCCCCCCCCCCCCCCCCCCAATGAAAATTTTGAAACTCAGGACGCCTACAGATACATTCTGCGCCTTTTCTGAGGCTTTTTTCTTCTATCTTTTTTCAAGTCAATTTTAAGAGGATATTTTATAGAACAATTACAGACAGCCTCGAGCTATTCCCCAATTTTTTTGCATTACGCACATGTGTACTGTGTGTAATGGGCGCTACGTCTTTGGGATATATTTCTTTTGTCTTGCTATTATAAAAAAAAAAAAAAAACCCAGCAGGCCATATTTTATGTCCTATTTTTTAGCCCTGAACATCTCTTGTGCAATATATGTTTTCTAAGTGTATAATTAATCACATACAAATTTGTCTGGCATTGTCCAACTTACCACTTCAAAACAATTATTTTGAATAAAAGCAAATATCTTGAAGAATAAATAGGATGTATTATAATAACTTATTATCATCTCAATTCAGGCACAATTTAAGCCAAATGGACACTTCAAAACAATGTCTCAAGCTTCTGTAAATATTAGAAAAATGAAGCACACACTAGATGTACAAAAATGATTATTGTAGAAAAGAAACTAAGTTTTAGCCTGAACTACATGGTACCTTTCAGTGTTGGAAGAGAAACATGTTCAAACACATTGTTTAAACCATAATGTCTGATGATAGGTCAAAATCTAACTTAAAGGGACATACCCTAGTTTTTAAACACTAAGGCATATGTTTTACTATTAGAACTGTTCTTGATAACTGAAATCATACTTTCCTTAGATTTTATTATTTAGATTATCCATATCCGTACGTTCGAAGTGTTTTTGGTCATCCTGGTGTTTTTAATATTACAAAATGCATTTCTCAAATTTTTAAAAATGCACATGCGTCTAAGAAGTAATAATTTTAGTCTATTTTAGAGGGTATTTTACCATTTCAAAGTCACAAACTCATGTTTCACTCAGTTGTAACTTTATCCAAAGGTGTTACAGGTTTGTATATTAACTAAACTTAGTGTTAATTTTCATGAGTTGAAACTAGGGTCTGTCCCTTTAAGATGACCTGGAATAAAATGTTCTTAAAGAAAATAAAAACCTAAGGTCTATTAAATTAATTATTATGTATGATGTTGCAGGGTAGAAAAAATATTTGATTTATTTGACGAACAGAACAGAAAATTTAACAACATTGCAATTTTAGATTTATATGCATTTAAAAAAAAAAAGGTTGAGGACACAGCAAATATAATTTGCTTCTTAAATTGTTTACTTGCCTGAAGTGCACACACAGATCAATGAGCCTTGATGGACTCCACAAGTGCCTTTAATTGATTGGTACATGTACATCACAAAAGTTTGTTTTGTTTAATGACACCACTAGCGCCCATTGATTAATTAATCATCGGCTATTGGATGTCAAAACATTTGGTAATTCTGACTCGTAGTCAACAGAGGAAACCTGCTACATTTTCCTAATGCAGCAAGGGATCTTTTATATGCAGCATCCCATAGACAGGAAAGCACATAGCACTGGTTGGGACGAGAAAAAAAAATCAGTTGAACAGATCCACTGAGGTGGTTCGATCCTGCAACACAAGCACCTCAGGGCGAGTGTTCAACCGTCTGAGCTATATCCTGCCCCTGGTACATCAAAGACCATGGTATGTACTGTTCTGTCGATGGGAAAATATATAAAGATCTTTTACTGTTTTAGTCTATGTAACAGCACCAGCAGGTTTCCTCTCTCTATCTCTCTGTCTTACTCATTCTCTCAATGTTTTCCTTCACACCATCTATCCCTCCCTCCCACCCACTCTCTCACTCACTCATTCTCTCTCATTTGCCTCCCTCCATGCCTCTGTCTCTCTCTCTCTCGGTCTCTCTCTCTCTGTCTGTCTGTCTGTCTGTCTGTCTGTCTGTCTGTCTGTCTGTCTGTCTGTCCCTCCCTGTCCCTCCCTCTGTCTCTCTGTCTCTCTCTCTCTCTCTCTCTCTCTCTCTCTCTCTCTCTCTCTCTCTCTCTCTCTCTCTCTCTCTCTCTCTCTCTCTCTCTCTCTCTCTCTCTCTCTCTCTCTCTCTCTCTCTCTGTGGTAAAGCGTTCGCTTGATGCATGGTCGGTCTGGGATCGATCCCCATCGGTGGACCCATTGGGCTATTTCTCATTCCAGACAGTGCTCCACAACTGGTGTACCATCTTGTCTGTGGGATGGTGCATATGAAAAGATCCCTTGCTGCTATCTAAAAGAGTAGCCCATGAAGTGGTGACAGCACATTTCCTCTCTTAATACGTGTATCTGATAAGACATTTTCTTCCTTCCTTTCTGTCTCTTGACCAAGTATAAAAATAACCAAATGTGAAGACACCAAATAAATGACATCAAATTCATATTTTCCCCATTAATCCGCCCCCATAGCATGCCAATTTCTGACACAGTCTAATAACACTGTTATTAATTCGCAAATCAATGAACGTACTGAAATGAGCCTCTAATAACCAGATAACCAATCAACATCTTAATACACAAACTATCACTGATGATATCGGATACGGTTAGTGTGATATATCGGTAAGATCACTTGGAGAAGCTCTTGACTCCTCAATGAAAAAACTATCACGATCTGGCTGATGCCGCAGGGGACAGATTTGATCAATTTCACAGTTACTTCACACAGCAAAACTACCAGCATTGGTGAAATACTGGTCAAGTCATCAGCTTTAAGGCTGGCAGGTTCTGGGTTCACTTCCCAATACTGGCTCCAACCCAAAGTGGGTTTTAATGCTCAATTGGTAGGTTTAAACAACCATGGCTAATCTATGGCTCTAGCTGCAGAACTTAGGAAAGTCAAACAAGAGTTTATATTGGCCTAGAGCATTGCTATTTAATTTTCAATTTTGTCAGTGGTAGATAATTCACTGATTTTTAAAGACAACCTAATGTTAAATTTTTATTTAAATTCTAAATATTTTATTTAAAAAAATTAATTCCAAAGTATCTCTTCATTTGTGCCCCAGAGAATCATAGTACCAAGTTTCAGAACTATAAAATCAAAACTCTTGGAGAAGAAAGACTTTTAAATATTAAATAATATCTCTCCATTAGTTTGTGAAGACTGCCACAGAGAATCATAGTAAATGTTTAAATGTTATTTTTTTTATTTTTTTTTTTTTTTTAAATTATAAATTTAAATATATTTCTATTAGTTTTGGAACACTACCCCAGAGAATCAAAATACCAGTTTCGCAACTATCCAATCAAAACTCTAGGAGAAGATAGACTTTGAAGTTTTAAATTTAAATTTTTAAAAATTTAAATCAAAATTCAAAACTTCTAAAAAGCTGAAATATCTCTTTGTGGAGGGTGCCCCAGAGATAATTGTATCAAGTTTTGGTACAATTCAAACAAAACTGAAGGAGAATATAGACTTGACTTGACAGACAGATGGATGCCAGACAAATTGGTATCAGAAAAGCTAAGCTACTGAACTTCAAATCAGTTAAAAAAGAAAGCTAAAAACATGTGACTGTTTAATGTATACTATAATACAAGTAAACTTGCAACAGATAATACAAGGTGAGCCCTTAAAGGTACTATCCAGAGTTTGTTTCCATTGAAAGATGTTTCTGACTAACAGACGTTTTGATGACTAAAATTAAATACTAAATACATTTTCTTGTTTAGAATACCAGTGTCTGTATTTATATAAACAAGATGTTTGGTGTCATCCTAATGTCTGTAGTAGCCCTAACCACATTTTACGTTTTACTTTCCAATATACATGTGTGTGTACACACACACACACACACACACACACACACACACACACATATACAATGTATATATAAAGTAAAATGAAAAGTGACTGCCACAAACATTAATTAGCACAGAGTGTTCGAATGAGAACTGGTGATTTCAGCTTGGTATGGCCATATAGAGTCCATAAACACAGGTATTCTAAACAAGAAGTATTAAATACATAATTGTAGACACTAAAACAACTCTGTTAGCTGTCATAAACATCTTACAATGGCTGCACACTCAGGACAGTCCCATTAACACATGTTGACGTCCACACAGATCGAGGTGGCTACATGCATGGGCAGGACTGTATCTGTCATGCATGGTTTATGGGCACTGATGTTACTCATTAATTAAAAGTTCTAGCTACTTCAAACATCATGACAACATACATGCACTCATGTAGCTGTAAATAGAACAAACTAGTGTTATAATTAACTACTATCCACCACTACGTCCATGAGAGAGAGAGAGAGAGAGAGAGAGAGAGAGAGAGAGAGAGAGAGAGAGAGAGAGAGAGTGAGAGAGTCTATGTTAATTGGTATTTATCAAGGCTCTGCCGAGACAAATACCGATTAACTAGACAAGGTTGATATTTTACATATTAAAAAACATGAGTAGTGAATTCTATTTATCCTACAATAACATTTTAATTAGTTTTTTAGTAAATCACAGTACTAAAGTTGCCGCCATCGATAATATGACGTCATCACGATTAGCACAGATTAGTTTGACATCACGCATTTTAAACAAATCTTTGAAAATATTATGCTCAGGTACACGGGTCTTGTTGACTTGTAAGCAAATGTCCCATCCACAGCAACACATTACTTAGAGACCTTGCAAATTTGCATACCATTATTAACCGGGTTAATAAAGTAAATTATCACATGGGTTTATGACATGGATATCATGGGTAAGTTATATATATATATATATATATATATATACTGAACAAAAAACAAACTTCCGATTTGTACATATAGTATTTGTTGTGTTAAAGAATTCATTGTGTAATGAAATTATATTGGTAGTATTAGCCTTGAGCTGTATTATCAGTATTCATGAATTTTATTGATTATTTTTGCACTGTTAATCGTCAACAACATGAAATTCAATTTGCACATGCATGCATGGTTCGACATGTCCCGTGTAGTATTCGGTCAATTTGTTTTACTTGTCTTACTGACATTGTTGTCAAGTGAACAAAAATGCTTCAAAATTTGTAAAAAAAAGAAGGTTTTTTACATTGTAGCATTTTTAGTATGCCTAGTATGCCAAGAATACCCAATAATTTATGTGAACGGGCGATTGGCATGCTTGATGCTGGCATGTCGACAGAAGACGTTGCAAGGCATGTTGGGAGTTCTAGTCGAGCGATGCATAAGATTTCGAATGACAGGAAGCATCAACGACTTGCCACGTCGTGGACGTCCGCGTGTTACAACGCGTGGTCAAGACCGCTATATCATGAACACGCATTTGCGCAATCGATTCCAAACTGCCACTGCTATTGCTGCTAACACACCTGGGCTTCATAATAACCAAATAAGTGGGCAAACTGTTCGTAATCATCCGCGGGAGAACGGTTTACATGCACAACGTCCTTACGTCGGATGCGTTTTAACGCAAAGTCATCATCTAAATCGTCTTAATTAGGCACGTGTACACACTCGTTGGATACAGCGACGCTGGAATACCGTTCTTTTTTCGGATGAATCCAGATTTTCTTTACAACGTGGTGATGGCAGTGTGCGCGTCTACCGTAGGAGAAATGAACGCTATGCTGACTGTTGTGTTCTTGAACAAGATTGTTTCGGGGGTGGGGGTTGTGTCATGGTCTGGGCAGCCATTGCCCATGGTTATCATTCACCACTAGTCGTCATTGATGGCAATTTAAATGCTCAACGTTACCGCGATGACATTCTCGCTCATCACGTCATTTCTTTGTTCCATAACAACACCAACATCTCGATTTTTCAGCATGATAATGCCACCTCTCATACAGCTAGAGACACTGTAAATTTTCTTAGGACAAATAACATTGATTTCATTGATGACTGGACCGCTAAAAGTCCTGATCTCAACCCCATCGAGCATGTCTGGGATAGTCTGGAAAGACAATTGAGGCGTCGTCCCAACCCACCCGCTAACGTCAACGAACTTCGTCAAGCGTCATTCAAGAATGGAATAATATTCCACTGGCAGAAATCAACACTTTAGTCAATTCTATGCGCCTGCGATATACTGCAGTGGTCAATTCAACAGGTGGTCATACACGTTATTAAGTGGGTGGGTTTTTTTTAACCCCTACCACACTTGGTCAAAATTTCTCCCAGTTTTTGTTAACCTATGGCCATTATTTTTTAACCAAATGATGCATCATGGAACACTCTTTAAACGCATATATAACAATTATTCCCCCGGTTTGTTTTCATCAAGTTATGTTCAAGCAAAGTTAGCAGAAGTTTCTTATTTTGTTCAGTATATATATATATACTCTTCAAAAAAAGTAGGGGAACCTGAAATATTAATGTTAATATCAACTATTAGACCGAACATACGTTTTGACCACAGACATCCTAGTAAAGAACGCTCAGGTCTGTTTATCAACACACCGAAACATATTCCATAGTTTGCACATGCATCACATACGTGGGGTGTCATTCTCAACTTTGGCAATTTCCAGGAAGGTCCATTAATCACTGTGGAACATTATTTCTGTCAATCTTTTTTTATTCTTTTGATCATATAATTGTTATTATTTAGTTTTTAGTCATTTTTATTGTTTGAATTTGCGATTTACTGATAAAAAAAATGTCAACTTTCAAATTTCACTTCTGACCCCAATCATCCTTCAATATCTTTGGTGGTCATAAAACCTACTGTAATACTGAACTACCGGTTGTAATGTTTGCCCAATTAATTCACTATTATTATATAACCATTCCCCACAGCTAATATACCTTACAATTTTGGCATTTGTAAATTCTTATCAGAGTTCCCCTACTTTTTTTTAAAGAATTTATATATATATATATATATATATATATAGATAGATAGAGAGAGAGAGAGAGAGAGAGAGAGAGAGAGAGAGAGAGAGAGAGAGAGAGAGAGAGAGAGAGAGAGAGAGAGACAGACAGAACTTCACATATGTTGTTTTTGCTTCCTATTTATTGCACCAGTTTATTTTGCACAAAAAATATATACCATGAGACTGTGTAGCAGTCAAGTGGTATGTTGTTGCTCAAAATAAACAAGTGCAATAAATAGGAAGCGAAAACAATATATGTGAAGTTCTGTATTTATTACATACTTTCTTTTATTTTTTTACCAAAACGGTTTTTAATTTATCGTCATAACTACACTTTCGTAAATTTATTAATCAGTCTTCCTTTCATGGATTTACTTAACGTTAAGAATCATACTCTGCGGCAATATTGTGTAATGTTTTAAATATGATATGACATAATAAAAAGGAGCTAATTCCAATAAATATAAAAACGTGATTCCCCATTTATAAGTTCCGGTCCAGATTGCACATATGTGTGATACGAGATAAATTTATCACACCGTTTGAAAATGTCTTTATCACTATAGTAAGATTGAATAGGTATGTAATATATACACATACATGTAGGCAACATGCCACTTACAGGATAGTACATACTATGTCCTTTGTTACACCAGTTGTCAAGCACTGGCTGGGACAAGAAAAAAACCCAAAGGGCCCACCAACAGGGATCGATCCTAGACCATTCATGCATCAGGCATCACCTCACCACTAGGCTACATCCAACCCCAACCCAATGTTACACGAATGTACTGTAGGTATTTAATACCAAAAATGCGTACCTGTAATTCAGAATTTACAGGTGTGGTGACAGGTGACAATTAAGCAGTTGCCACCATGTGTCTAATACCAAGTCCATGTATATGGCGTGACAAATGACATATTTATTTTTAAATTTTGTTTGTTTGTTTACTTTGTTTAGTTTGTTATATACTGTAAACAGTGTGTAGAAAGGTTTTGACAATTTGTGTCTAAATTAAATATTAAAAGAAAACAAGGAAAATAGCTATGCAATATAAAAAATAATCAACTTGGTACCATGCAGTTATTATCATGTCTTTCTTAAAATATGTTTCCTTTGTTACTTGTCCAGCCAGTGCACCACGACTGGTGCATCAAAGGCCGTGGCATGTGCTATCCTGTCTATGGGATGGTACATATATAATATCCCTTGCTGCTAATCAAAAAGAGTAGCCCATGAAGTGGCGACAGTGGGTTTCCTCCTTTAATATCTGTATGGTTCTTAACCATATGTCCAACGCCATATAACCGTAAATTAAATGTGTTGAGTGCATCGTTAAATAAACCATTTCCATTTCCATTGTCACTTGCTAAAACCAGTGACAGAGTAAAATTATTTTACGTGACACATAAACTAGTACCTCATTTATTATCCTCTCTATATCTTACTAGATATCTTAACATTTTTATAAAAATGACTTACCAGAAGGTAGAAGAAAAACAACTTAACTTTAATGTCAATGTGACACTGACAGACATATGTTTTGCGTCTCTCAGCTCCTGATATCAAACATCAGTGGTGTCCATGCTTATTGGTAGAAAAACATGTCCTGCAATTAACCATGAACTACATGCGATACAGTCATGAAGGGAAGGAAGGAAGGAAATGTTTTATTTAACAACACACTCAACATATTTCATTTACGGTTATATGGCGTCGGACATATGGTTAAGGACCACACAGATACTGAGGGAGGAAACCTGCTGTCGCCACTTCATGGGCTACTCATTTCGATTAGCAGCAAGGGATCTTTTATATGCACCATCCCATAGACAGGATAGCACATACCACGGCCTTTGATATACCTGTCGTGGTGACAGATGTCATGAATCAGCAATATTTAACCACCTGTATGAGGGGCTCCAGTTTTACAAATAAATGAATGAAGGTTTATTGACACCCCAGCATGCTAATTTCACTATACATACACGATAGAATGTCTTATCTTGACAGTATAGTATCCTGAAATGTATTCTGGCCCCTTAATTGCCATTTAAAGGGAGTTAACACTTTGGCTCCCCATTACTTCCCTAAAACTTGTTCCAAGTCAAGTCATTTTTAGCTCCTCTTAGCTTGTGAATGTTTTAAAAATAGTAATAAATAAGGATTAAACATGGTTATATCTTAAATTGCTCTCCATAATTTAGGTTAGGGGAGCAATTAGTTACTCCCCTTAAGTGTTTTTTTCATGGTATTCAACAGTAGTTATGACATCACAGCTGAAAAGGAAAGGAATGTTTCTTTAACAACACCTCAGCACATTTTAAACAGTGGCTATAAGATCTCTTTTTTTTACCTTTGGTCTAGAGGAAAAGAAAGGAAACCTGCTGCTGGCACATAGACTATTCCTAACAATAAAAGAAGAGTACATACCACAGCCTTTGATATACCAGTTGTGGTGTACTGGCTGAGACAGCAAAAACCATCGAGAACAATCGAGAACTGTGACACATCACACCTCTGTCAAACACTCTTCCACTGAGCAACATCTCTCCCACTAATAGTTGGAGCCATATTTTTCCCCTCATAATTTAGAAAAGTAATAAAAGTCCAAGGATGCAGAAGCAACTTGAAGCCACATTCAACTGCAAAAACCGACTGCAAAAAGTGAAACTAAGCTGTGTAAGCTATATAGCTTTGTCATTCTGCAGCTTCAAATGGTGTTTACCAGTACTTCTGTCATAACACTGACAAACCATATGCATTATTATGGTGCAAATTTTCTGTATATAATCATTCATCAAAATTCCTTCAGAATCCCAGGAAATTGAAGTCATAACCCATACAACAGAGAGAAAAACACTTTTGCATTTCTTTGGAAAGGGTAAGCAAGATTTCATCTTTTAGACTCTATATCAAAATGATGGACCTAAGTTTTATCTTGTATATAAATCATATAAACGATATGGATCTTCGTGGAATTGCATAATCAGACATCCTAATGTCAAATCTTGCCATATCTTTTTATCAATTGTCAACATTCTAGGAACCTACACAATGCATATCACATAGGAACTTTATTCATGCCTAATATATTGTATTTTCAATGTCCTCAAAAAAAGAAAGAAAGAAAAAAGAAATGTTTTATTTAACAACGCACTCAACACATTTTATTTACGGTTATATGGCGTCAGACATATGGTTAAGGACCACACAGATTTTGAGAGGAAACCTGCTGTCGCCACTACATGGGCTACTCTTTCCGATTAGCAGCAAGGGATCTTTTATTTGCGCTTCCCACAGGCAGGATAGCACAAACCATGGCCTTTGTTGAACCAGTTTTGGATCACTGGTCGGTGCAAGTGGTTTACACCTACCCATTGAGCCTTGCGGAGCACTCACTCAGGGTTTGGGGTCGGTATCTGGATTAAAAATCCCATGCCTCGACTGAGATCCGAACCCAGTACCTACCAGCCTGTAGACCGATGGCCTAACCACGACGCCACTGAGGCCGGTCAATGTCCTCAACCTATCATAAAGTACAATGTCTTCAACACCTACATGTATAATGGTTTCATCATTTGATGAACTGGGGTTGGGGTTTTGTTTGTTTGTTTGTTTGTTTTTGTTTGTTTTGCTGTTTATTTTGTTTGGAGTGCTTTATTTGTTATTAATTTTTGTTGTTATTTTTTTAGTTGTTGTTTTCATTTCTTAATTTATTTTTTAAATTGTTTTTTTTGGGGGTGACATCTGATCCTATGACCCCATCACATCCTAGGCAAGTGCTCTACCACTGAGCTACATCCTTTTTCACATACATGCAACTAGATACTATAGGGGAAACTCCTACTTATCATGATCTCAGCTTGGCATATGACATTATTGATATTATATTATTAATATCATTAGTAATCAAAAAGAGTAGCCAATAAAATAATGACAGCGGGTTTCCTCTCTCAATTTCTGTGTGGTCTTTGGCTATATGTCTGATGCCATATAACCGTAAATACAATGCATTGAGTGCGTCGTTAAATAAAACATTTCTTTCTTTCTTTTAATATCATTAGTGACAGGATGTAACCCAGTAGTAAAGTTCTCGCTTAATGCATGGTCAGTCTAGGATCGATCCCAGTCAATGAGCCCATTGGGCTATTTCTTGTTGTATCCAGCAGCTTGTTGCCACGACTGGTATATAAAAGGCTGTGGTATGTGTTATCCTGTCTGTGGGATGGTGCATATAAAAGAACCCTTGCTACTAATGAAAAAAATGTAGTGGGTTTCCTCTCTAAGACTACATGTCAGAATTAACAAATATTTGACATGTAATATCCGATGATTAATATATCAACGTGCTTTAGGGGTGTCGTTATACAAAACAAACTTTTAACTATGTACTTTGAACAGCACTATATCACAAACACCTCTGACAAGGTCTTGAAGCCATATAGCTGGGTTACAATGGTATCTTGATCTGAGAAAAATAGGTAGCGTGGGACTTCTATTTAAGGATTTACGGTAATCTTCAGTAATATGAAGATGTCAGCTGCGATGAAAGCGGAAACAGGATCAGTGAAAACAATCAAGTTAAAACATATCAGAAGACCCAGAAACCCAGTGGCCAAGCCCCAGCACACGCGTCATCGATAACATAAGAGGAATCCAATATTTCAATACAGCAACGGACTGTTGGGTGGCTTAGACCCATACGCTTTGTCCATGCTAAAGTCAACACTTTTTTTAACCGCAATCTCAAGAAATATCAGAAAAGATTATGTGATGTAAAGGTCTGTGGCAAACAAACAATGGGTTGGGACATGTATCACGGAGAATGACACAGGATATTAAACCTTTCTAAATAAACAAAGAAACGAAACATCAAGGCCCTGAAGATCATATTATTTTAAAGCTTCAGTCTTTGTGTATTTTTATTAAAGTTTGACTATTCAGAACAGAGCATTAACTTTTTTCTTCCTGTGACATAAATATAATCAATTTCCTTTAGATGTTATTTACAAAATAGGTCAGTTTCAAAGTTTGTTTTGTTTAACAACATTACTAGTGCACATTGATTTATTAATCATCTACTATTGGACAAATTTTTTTTTTTTTCCTCAACGACACCACTAAAGCACATTGATTATTAATCATCAGCTATTGGATGTTTCATGATAAACACATAAAAGTTTGTACAATATATATTATTTCAGGTGAATGTTCTACATGACTAAGCTAAATTGTGCTTCTGTTTTCATTGCAATTGTTTCATTAATGCCAGTTTAGCAATTACTGGTCACAAATCAATAGTTGGCGCATAACAACACTAACAGGATTTCAAGATGTTAGTGTAATTTTTATACACAGATAAAAATGAATCTTCAAGCATTCAAATGGAAAAAGAAAGTGCTGAATGACATTTACTTTTTTATGCTATAAAACCAACAAATAGGAGTAAATCAATTTTGTAGCTAATCTTGAATAATTGCCACACTTTAACCTGGCTCTGGCGACAGATCTGGGGATTTCCAGTCAATGTGTACCAGGCATATCATCTTACAAGAATGCTGACACAATAAAGGTTGGACTATACCAATTCAAATCCCATAGGCGACCATGTTAACGTTTGTGTTTAAAAACATTATATGCAATATATCAACCAAACTATGACCCATAAATATCAGTACTACAACCCCTACCTCAAAGTATTAACTGCAGAAAATGGTACCTTTCATGGCTCATTTTCGGTATAACCAGATGTTTTTACAACACCCCTAGTTTCGCACAAAATTTTAGTACTTTTTTTTTTACATGTACCCCATACATGTTCCAAGCACAAGGCTACATGTACTTGACACAGTGGTACTAGATGAATTAAAATTGTATAAATTTTTAGCCCAAATTACAACCAACACACTCACATTTATAACCAATCACAGGACTTGTGGTGTTAACTTCTCTATCAAAAGTTCAGTGCACCTCGAACTTCGACCCAGCCGGAAATTAATTGGTATAGTGCTACCTAAAACATTAGCTAGAATGTTTTGGTTACTTCCAGTTGTGTGGACATCAAATTCACTTACCAAACACTTCAATACAAATCAGAGATGTTGGTAATTGTCTTCCATTTCGGTTTGGTTGTTTTTCTTGCTATGTCAGTGAGCAATGAAAGAAAGTTATTCATTCTGATTCTGTGGTGACATTTCTTAGAAATGAGACACTCCCAGTAGTATCATTAGTTTATGTGGTCAAAGCACTCTGAATGGATGGCGTGTTTTAAACGGTTATCTCGTGGAAATCCACTTCTAGTTAAAGCATTTCATTGCACATTGATGTGCTTTAGGTATTTAGCAAATTTGATGTGTCAAAGCTATAAGTTTATATAAATGTTTTTAGCACTGAGCCATCCATCTATCTACATCCATTCATCCATCAACATTTCAATGAACATTGAGGTTCTTTAGAGAAACCAAATTTGATGCATCAACTTGACGCTGTCAAGGCTATAGTTTCATATAAACATTCTATCCACAACCATCCATCCACCACCCACTCGTCCACCAATCCAAACATCCTCATCCATACTTTCATCCTTCTATCCATATTTTTATCCATCCATCCAACCACCCACCAATACAATCTTCCTCATCCATATTGCTGGTTTTTCCATCCATTTTAGTCAGTCCATCCATTCATCTATTCATCCATCCATCCATCCATCCCTCCCTCTCAATTTCTATCTATATCACCCATGTATCCCTCCCTCCCTCCCTCCCTCCCTCCTTACCTTACTCCCTCCCTCCCTCCCTCCCTCCCTCCCTCCATCCATCCACCAACCCACCCACCCATCCAACCTACCAACCCTTCCATCGAACCGATACAAATCCTACTCCAAATCCAAATTCAAAGCCACACCCATCCATTCATCTATCCACATAGTTTGACACCCAATACATCGTGCTGGGGTGTCATTAAACATCTATTCTATTCTATTCTATTCTATTCTATTCTATTCTATTCTATTCTATTCTATTCTATTCCATCCATCCATCCATCCATCCATCCATCCATTCCATCCATTGCATCATGCAACAAAATACCTAATAATGTTCAAAATATATCTCAGCAGAGCTATCTCCAAATGCACAGCTACCGGACTGCATTTTTCAAACAATGACTTATCTGATATCGTAACAATATACAGAGCGATAATCTCTACAGAATCTCTGCCTGCGGCCCACCGACCGCTCTACCTCATTACTTTACCAACAGATCAATATCGAGCACACCGGGCGGAGGAAGTGGTCTCCACAACCTGAGGAAGTCCGCCCATATAAAATCTTCACATCACGGGAAACAAACTGGTCTGTATGTCAATAGTATAAAAAACCCAATTACAGATTCTAATTGAAGAAAGTACTGTTGAGCGTTCGACTGAGTGACACGACAAAAGGAAAGAGAATATTGCGTCTCCGAGTTGGACCTGATAAAATTGATAAAGCGATATGGACAGTTCCAGACTTAAGGTTTTCAATCACCACCGAGGTGAAACTAGATATATCATAATAAGACCAGTTACTGTCAAGGCACAGGGAGAGGAAGGGGGTGTTCACTTAATAACACCCAATTACAAGGTATTAGTGACCATTAGGAAAGGAAAAAAAAGGAATGTTTGTTTAATGACAGGTCAGCACATTTTAACGACAGCTATTTGTTGATTAATATTTGATTATTTCAAGATTGGAGTCTAATTCACTAAGCTCTCTTAATCAATGTAGCCGTATCCTGGCAAGTCTGGTATTGAGTAACACTCAATTACAAAGTTTCAGTGACTGTTAGGAAAAGAAAGGAAGGTTTGTTTATAATGACAACTCAGCACATTTTAAATTACAGCTATTTGTTGACTAATATTGAATTATTCCACGATCTGTGGCATAATGCATAAAGCTCTCGTACGCTCTCTTAAACAACACTGCACCATCCTTGCAAGTCTTTTTGCATTTAATAACACCCAATTACAATGTTTTCTTGCATGGATGGTAAGAAAGGAAAGGAATGTTTGTGTAATATCACCTCGGGACATTTTAAACTAGTCTGAACCACATTGTTAAAAACATCCAAATTACTCTCCTGTATCTTTAATTACTGTTAGATTTTCCCCATGTTTTGTCCAGACAGAAATTGTCAAAAAACACATCACATTGACAAAGATTAAATGCTAGATTGCAACTATGTCACTTATATCGACTTTGCTGAGATCTCCTAGGACCAAAAAGCATGCAATTTTTTCGCCATCTGTCAGTTTGCTATTTTATGGAATATTCTTCAAGAGGGGTGGAAGCCTCCGAAGTATATGATGTAATTAAGATGACGTAATGATGAATTCTTTATACCTTATCACATGTTCGATGATGTTACATCCTTCCCCTCTTGTCCCAGGAGATCTCAGTGAAGTCAAATAGGTGACATGGTTACAATCTAGTATGCAGAATGTGTGTCATTGTAATGGTTTTTTCCTGATTTCTGTCTGGACAAAATGTGGTGAAACTCTAATGGTAATTAAAGGTACATGTAGGATAGTGGTTTATTGTAGTTAACAATGTAGTTTGGACTTTACACCTACATGTATTTGTTGTCTAACTAGGGCCTAATTCAAAAAGCATCCTTGAAAGTCGTTTTGCACTGCAAGATCACAAAGTTGTGAGAGTTAATATGAATTAGACTCTAGTCCTAGTCTGTAATACAAGAAATGTACTGCTGCTGCACTGTCTGTTCTATAAAATAGCTGTAAGGGATCTTTTTATTTGCACTTTTCCACTGACTGGACGTCTGTGGGATGGTGTATATATATAAAAGATCCCTTGCTGCTAATCGAAAAGACTAGCCCATGGAGTGGCGACAGTGGGTTTCCTCTCTCAATATCTGTGTGGTCCTTAACCATATGCCCAACACCATATAATAGTAAATAAAATGTGTTGAGTGTGTCGTTAAATAAAACATTTCCTTCCTTTTCAGCTGACAGGACAACACATACCATGGCCTATGATGTACTAGTCACAAGGCATTGGCTTTATTAAGTGATCAATGAGTGGTTGGAAAAAATTTATCAATCACCAAGTTTCATAAAAAAAAAGAGGAATAATTGTTTAATGACACCTCAGCACATTTTTAATTTATGGCTATTTGGTGTCTAACATATGGCCATTTAAACATTTTGTTAAGAGAAACATTGAGAGGAAACTCACATCTGTCATATAAGGCTACTTCTAACAATAAATGCTCAGCAATCTTCAACATGCACTTTCCCATAGACAGGACAGTACATACCATGGCCTTTGATGTATCAGTTGTGGGACATTGATTGGGACACGAAAAACACCTAAGTACATTGAGCATGATCAGCTAGGAAACCTATGGCATCTCAGAAGAACACTGTGCCACGGAGCTACATCCCACACAAAACATTCACCACATAGGCTACCCTTTTTGTATTTGTACGTACCTGTAGGGCAGGACGTAGCCCAGTGGTAAAGTGCTCACCTGATGTGCTGATCAGGCTGTCAGTGGACCCATCGACCTATTTATCATTCCAGTCAGTGCACCACGACTGGTATATCAAAAGGCTGTGGTATGTGCTATCTTGTCTGTGGGATGGTGCATACAAAAGATCCTGTGCTACTTCTGGAAAAAAAATGTAGCAGGTTTCCTCTCGAAGACTCTATGTCAAAATGTCAATATGTTTAACATCCAACAGTCAATGATTAATAAATCAATGTGCTCTAGTTGTGTCGCTAAGCAAAACAAATTGTAACTGTGTACTTACCTAGTCAGGACAGGACAGGACATACCACAGCTCTGTAATGGCTGTGGAGCATTAATTGGAACGGGAAAACAGGTGGTCGGTCGGTCTGACACAGATTCAACAGATGTCTCGCATCTCGGGTGAACGCTCTACACGAGTAAGCTAAATTGTGCTCCAATTTTTCTGTGCAATTGTTTCATTAACACCAGTTTAGCTATTACTGATCACAAATCAATAGTTGCGCATGGCTCATAATAACACTAACAGGATTTTGTCCTGCGAAACATTTCTCACTGGCCCAACTTCAATCACTGGCACCTCATCCAATCACTTACAAGAACTCATCATTAATAAGGTTGCAATAACGAAGCAGTACAGAGTCAAATGGCCCTGGTGCCATAGTGGATAATCCACTGGCTTCAAGGCCCATAAGAACTGGGTTTCTGTATCAGTATACCAGCTTCAGACATCATTAATAAGGTTGCAATAAAGCAATACAGACAGAGCCATCTAGCCTTGGTCCTATAGTGCCAAAGGTTGTGTTACAGCAAGCATTATCCTACAGCCGATAATGTCAACATATATGTGGCTAAAAATACCATATGCAATATATTTTTAAAAACTATTAATCATAAATATGAATACCACGACCTCTCTAACAAATATGATCATATTGAGCATTGATATTTTATCCTTTTGTAGTACTTTTTTAAAACTTTACATGCTAATGGCAGCTACAAATCAGGGCCCAATTTCACTAAACATAGTAAGCCTAGTTTTGCACGTAAACGTAAATCTACGACTAAACCACAATTCTTATTACTATTATAGTTCAACAAATATAGTTAGAAGAACACATATTTCATTTTATTTTGTCTATAAAATACTCCAGCTTCTGTAATGATGTAATTTTTTGCATGAAATAGACGCCAAACATGTGTAAACGCACGACCGGTATAACTGCTAGTAGTAGACATAAACTTACAATGTTTAGTGAAATGGGCCTCTGTCTCCTTGAACTGGTCTCAGGAGCTGGAATAATAGCTCCACTTAAACAGTGAGATCAGCTATACTAACTTAACTGTCATTCAGGGCCAGACAATGAGGGGTATTCAGGGTGGAGGGGTTGCACACTTAATCCATCCCGTTTTTTACAGAGCTATTCATATAGGTGTCCAAGAAAAATTAAGAAGAAAAATGTTCTGCTAGGTTCACATTCAAAACAACTCCAGGTCCAGACCACGCTATGCCCTGCCACTAACAACTAACCGTTAACCCCCTCTATACTGGGCAGACAGTTCAGATAGCTGAGGTCTTCTGCCCAGGTCATCATTCTTGATTGTTAATTGATACAAGCAGGAAGACTGGATGTTTATAACTAATATGCAATGCAGGTGTGACTGTTAATTTTAATTTAGTTTCTTTACTTGCAGCTTGTTTCCATATATATAATCCTTTTATTTCATTTAACTTATTTTCATGCTTATATCCAATTTAGGTTCAGCTATCTGGGTTGTCTGTCCAGGACATTGAGTTAGTGGTTAGTGGTTAGTGGTTAGTTGTTAGTGGTTAGTGGTTAGTTGTTAGTTGTTAGTGGTTAGTGGTTAGTGGTTAGTTGTTAGTTGTTAGTGGTTAGTGGTTAGTTGTTAGTTGTTAGTTGTTAGTGGTTAGTGGTTAGTTGTTAGTGAGAGAGAAGAGGGTGTGGTGGTCTTACACCTACCCACTGAGCCCGTAAGAACTCACTCTGGGTTGGAGCCAGTACTGGCCCCCGGGCTGCGAACCTTGTACACGACATCCAGACAAGACATTGTTTTAAATACAAATCATTTGAAACACATTAACAAAAGAATTATCAAATATAAAGTTTAGAAGAATAAACTAACCAAGAAAATATAATTTCAAACTTCTTGAGATGATAAAATTCCTCAATATGAGCATTTCTGACATATTTGCATTTTGACTAATATTTTCACAAATTGCACACAAAAACATGTTTTTGTCATTTCGATGACACCTTTTTTTTCTTCATTTTTATGTCAAGCCAAACTGAAATAATTGACAAAAAAAACACACATTTAGTGAAGGCTGGTACTGGATATAAGTGATAGGTAGTTGCAGAAATCATGAGGATAAAACTTTGCAAACAGTCAATACAAACTATCAATTATATGTACATGTATTGTCTTAAAACAGTAGCCGTGTCCAAATGTCAGGACCTAATACCATTACTTTTGCAATTAATTTCTTCCTATTTGAGGAAGGACGTAGTCCAGCACTTGGTAAAGTGTTTGCCTGATGCGTGGTTGGTCTAGTCAGTGAGCCCATTGCCGGGACTATATCTTGTTCTAGCCAGTGACCCACGACTGGTATATCAAAGGTCATGGTATGTGCTATCCTGTCAAAATGACCAAAAGTTTGACATCCAATAGCCGATGATCAACAAATCAATGTGCTCTGGTGGTGTCGTTAAACAAAACTAACTTAACTTCTTTCTTTTTAAATAAATATATAAAGGATATTTAATTTTTTTGTCAAATATGATTTATATCTCATCTCGTGAAGTTTGCAATCATATGAAATTCGTTGCGCAAGTGTATCTCATGAGATATGATTGCAAACTTCACTCGATGTTTGACAAAAAACATGAAATTTTCTATTTATTATATAACTTTTGGCAATTTACCTTTATTTTTAAATTGCCAGCAGCAAAATAGTTCCGGCTTTCTTACAGTGAAGATAACACTTTCTTCAGTGATGATAACACATTTTAGAGTGAAATAGTAAAACTTTCACTGTAAAATGTGTTATCGTCACTGAGTGACTGATAACACTCTTATTTCACTGATATTTTAAGATATTTCACTAAATGTTATATAATAAATAAATTATATATGTATTAATTTAGCATAGATGTTATTACAAATATATCTATAACGAAAGCATTTAGAGCCTCCTTCATTAAAATGGCCTGAATAGTATACACGATCAGGTATAATGGCGGTAACTAAATACACACAGCCCATACTAACCATGTGCCTGCATGATCATTGTAATGAATACTTTCAAATCAGCACTGGAACTGCAATAACACCATTTAATTCGATCTCCAAACTTAAGTTGTTTATATTACCAGGTATGACCCAACTAACTCTGACATTAACTAATCAGACCTTCATTATATTGGCTCCCATACAATACCATTGGTTTTCACTCGAAAGACCATCGAGGAAATGAACTCTCCGACATTAGGCATTAAAACAGCACTTACCAATTCCTGCGACAGCATTAATGGTCGCCAGGACAAGACAAGTCCATTGCTTTATAACAGTTACGTCTGAGTGCCAGTTAGATAAAAAGGCTACCAGATTAGTGCTTAGTAAAAACTGATTGATTCTTTTTACCGTGAGGTTTTTGTTGAATCCACACTTACTCGCTGCCGACTGCCAAGGTGCTAGGACGAAGAGACCTCTTACTAAGATGTTCCCTGAGATTTTATCCAGTACTTCCTTCCTAGAACAATCAGAAGAAGAATTAAGGAATATATCAATGCACATGATAAAATAAAACTATTACTGTCTAAAAATATACAACTTTAGGAAGAAAGAATTATCTCAACATATATGCAGTGAGCATAAGATGGATGGACGGTTGGATAAATGGATGGATGGACTGTTGAAGAATTGATGGATGGATGGATGGATGGATGGATGGACAATAAAGAATGAATTTATAGATTAAAAACTCAAATGATTCAATTCAGGTCTAGCTCATGAGGATGGTAAAGGACAACCCCATACTTTTTTTTTAACTTAATCCTTGCCTTTCTAAATATTCTACTGGCTAAGATTATTTATGGAATGTGACCCAAAATATCTTGGAAACCCAGGTCAGTGGTCTTCTCCATTATCTGGGCAAGAATATTTGTTGAAACTTTGAAGAACAGGACAAAGTTATATCATCAATGTGCTGCATCTGTATGAACAACCATGATGAAACAATATCCACCAAAACCAGTAACTACAGACTCTGTTTCTTGTTAGTGTTGTCTTAACACATCTGCTTCAAAAGGTTGATGAATTAATGGCTACCGGCTCCGTCCTAGGATGAATCGTAGCTGTTGAAGCTGTTATTAATCTTCGTAATGCGTATCAGAACGGTGATCAAATCGATTTCATCTTCAGCTCCAATTGCACAAACAATGTAACAGACATAACAGATGGATTTTCTTAGGCAACACGCAAGTGGTATTCTGGTTCACTCAGTTCAGACCAGTCCGAAGGTCATCTGACCTGGAACTGACAAACAGAACAATGTCTGTCAGAGCTACATCAAACGTCCTGCAGAATTACATTTGTTGCTCATCATAAAGTGATTTGGTGTCATGCATAGTTGCACCATTGGATGTTCCTCTTAATGCAACACGGACAGATGATAGTTGCTTGGTTGCCCAAAGCCAACTTTATTGGCTACGTTGTTGTTGGGTTGTTTTGTTTTTTTTTGGGGGGGGGGGTTAACACCACCACAAGAGCATATTGATTTATTAATCATCTGTTATTGGATGTCAAACATTCGGTAATTTTGAAACATAATCTTAGATAGAAAACCCGCTACATTTTTCCATTAATAGCAAGGAATCTTTTATATATATATATATATATATACAGACATATATAGCACATACCACTGCCTTTGATATACCAGTTGTGGTGCACTGGCTGGAACAAGTTATTGGCTAAGACTGACTGCATTTTTCAAAGATAATCCATTTAGAATTTATTATTTTAGAAAAATGCTTACCTTTCCACCACCCAAAAAAAAATCTTGTCGGATATATTTCTGCCATCAGAATTTTTTATTTTAGAAAAAATTTTTTCCAATTTTGCGGATACACTACACTAACAAGTGATATAAAAACATTATAACACTAGATTAATTCATACTTAAAAAATAATGTTTCAATGTTTTACTTGGTCAATATTATGGGGAACAGGAAATAGGAAATGTTTCACACTCAACACATTTTATTTACGGTTATATGGCGTCGGACATATGGTTAAGGACCACACAGATATTGAGGGAGGAAACCCACTGTCGCCACTTCATGGGTTACTCTTTTCAATTAGCAGCAAGGGATCTTTTATATGCACCATCCCAGACAAGATAACACATACCACGGCCTTTGATACACCAGTTGTGATGCACTGGCTGGAGCGAGAAATAGCCCAATGGGCCCACCGATGGGGATCGATCCCAGACAGACTACACATCAAGCAACTGTTTTACTACTGGGCTACGTCCCGCCCATGGGGAACAGATGACTGGTTCAGACTTCACTGGTTGTAATCTGATTTTAGGGTGGTCTTATTAATTATTATAATATTTTAATATAAGATAATAAGGAAATATTCCAGTCTTTAAAATATTGGTGTAATTATAGAACTGTGGTGATCATTACAAGAACAATATTTTAAGGGAACCATTTTTCAACTTGGTGTTGGTTACACAACTTCAAATTTACACAACAGTCAATCAGTTACATACTGAACCATTCTATTCTAAAATAAAGAATTATAAACTTTGGGAATAAGCAGAACTTTATTCGGAATACAAATATAATTCATGTTTCAGTTATCTTCATACAGTTTTGAAATACTGTCCCCTGTCGTTAGGTGGACATTCACTATATTATATATATAAGTATTAAATGGTCCATCCATGGTCCAACCATTTATAGCAATAATTCAAGGACAAGTTTAATTTTAAAATAAGGGAAAGTAAAAATTATGTTTTAACTGACTCTGTCGGCCTTTCAGTGCATATTAGAAAACATTTTATTAAATTAAATTTTTATTAACTGTTATAAAGATATTTGTTTTGTTGGTTAACCTACATGTAGCTCTTATCTTAACAAACAAAAACAAAACAAAAACCACAAATGTTTCATTAATTTTAATGTTATTAACCTGCATTCTAGTGAGCATATATAGATATAACTACATGTATAAACCAAGTTTTTTTTAGTCTAGGACTAATAGTTTGTGAAAAATGGAACCAAATGCAAAACATTAATGCTAAGCTAACCACAATTAATTTTAAGCTGAAGTCAAACAGGGGCAGGATGTAGTCCAGTGGTAAAGCACTTGCTTGATGTACGGTCGATTTAGGATCGATTTCCGTCGGTGGCCCCATTGGACTATTTTTCGTTCCAACTAGTGCTCCATAACTGGTGTAACAAAGGCTGTGGTATGTACTATCCTGTCTGTGGGATGGTGCATATATATAAAAGATCCCTTGCTGCTAATCAAAAACAACATCCCATGAAGTGGAAACAGCTGGTTTCCTCTATATATATCTGTGTGGTCCTTTACTATGTTTGACGCCATATAACTGTAAATAAAATGTGTTCGAGTGCATCATTAAATAAAACATTTCCTTCCTTCCTTCTGTCACAAACACTATAACCTTCAGAAAATGACATGTTAGTGAGGCATATGACAGCCACATGATTCTCAATGCTGGCAAGGATGTTTGAAATGGGTTAGCCACAGTATATGAATATAGGGATGGGGCATAAAAACATTTATCTTTGGGTGGTCTGAAGAGGATATATTCTATCATAGATCTGGATATAACAAAACAACAATGTTTTAAATTTCAATCTTGAACTATTTTAAAAGTTATTTTATATGGTAATAGTTTGTTTTGTTTAATGACACCAGTAGAGCATATTGATTTATTAATCATCGGCTATTGGAAGTCAAACATATGGTCATTTTGACAGTCATAGAGGAAAACTGCTAAATGAATTTCCATTAGTAGCAAGGGATCTTTTATATGCACCATCCCACAGACAGGATAGCACATACCACAACCTTTGATATACCAATCGTGGTGCACTGGCTGGAGTGGAAAATAGACCAATGGGCCCACCGACAGAGATCAATCCTAGACTGACTGTGCATCAGGCGTGCACTTTACCACTGGGCATGTCAGGTCAGGTCATAGGGCTTTATGTGCACATTCAGAGCAAGCTGTTGTAGTGCACACCTGTCCTGGACAGGATTACCACTGGGCTACATTCTGCCCCTTATATAGTAAGAGAGAAAGATGAAAACCTCCAATATCTTATGGTGTTCAGAATTTAATAATGCTGTCTGTGCCCACCAATTTTCATCATTTCATAGGCAAAGGGCAGGATGTAGCTCGGTGTGCCCACCAATTTTCATCATTTCATAGGCAAAGGGCAGGACGCAGCTCGGTGTGCCCACCAATTTTCATCATTTCATAGGCAAAGGGCAGGACGTAGCTCGGTGTGCCCACCAATTTTCATCATTTCATAGGCAAAGGGCAGGACGTAGCTCGGTGGTAAAGCACTCGCTTGAAATGCAGTTGGTTTAGAATTGATCATAGCCAGTGGCAGGGCTTCTAGTTCTAGATTATGGTAGCCCCACTCCCATGGCTAGTGATATTCAGTGTTGGGCTAGTAAATAACTACTATAACTAGCCCGACGGCTAGTGAAAAAAAACTTGTCAAATGCTGCATTTAAGTCTTATTTTGTAAATATGAATATCCTGCCCTCTCTTCCCACCCCTAATCTAAGGGGTTTTAAGCGCCATCTCTCTCTTTAGGTGACATATCTGATTATTACTATTAGTAAAATTTTAACAAGTAGCAAGTTTCCTCTCTAAGACTATATGTCAAAATTACCAAATGTTTAATATCCAATACCAGATAACTAATAAACCAATGTGCTCTAGTGGTTTTACGGAACAAAACAAACTTTAACTTTCTAAGACAATACCCAGACCAATTTGTAAAATAATGTGTTTGAGGCATATCTAAACAGTTGTTTTACGTTTTCGTTATCGGGGTTTTCCCGTAATTTGTTGGGTTCCAGACAGTAATAAACTTGAAAGGTAGCAGACATTTTACTGACATTTCTATTAACAATAAATTATAACCATAATAACGTTCTAAGACTGAGGGCCATAAAATATTTTCTCTTTTTTTTTTTGTGCTGCGTTACGCGTTATGTTAATCGCCTATAAATATAAAACTTACATATAATAACTTTTTTTAAAAAGCGTCAATATGCGATAAAACGTAGACCGAGTGTAGATTCTGATTATTTAAACAAGACCATCAACTGTTCAAAAAAACCCACCGACATAGTGTCAATAAAGTTATGTCACCCTTCTGTAAACATACAAGCGTGGCGTCACACCGGAACCACCCAAAACCGCTTTGAATGCGCTTGCGCGAAACGAAATGCAGCATGTATTAAAAAAAATGAAGTTTGATGAACCATATAATTATAAAACTGTAATATCATAGTTTGTTTTGTTTAACGACACCACTAGAGCACATTGATTAATTAATCATCGGCTATTAGAGTTCAAACATTTGATAATTCTGACTCGTAGTCATCAGAGGAAACCCGCTACATTTTTCCTAATGCAGCAAGGGATCTTTTATATGCACTTTCCCACAGACAGGAAAACGCATACCACGGCCTTTGGCCAGTTGTGGTGCAATGGTTGGAACGAGAGAAAAAGTCAAATCAGTTGAATGGATCCATCGAGGTGGATCGATCCTGCGACGCAAACACCCCAAGCGAGCTCTCAACCGACTAAGCTAAATCCCATGCCATAATATCATAGGGGGACCATGCAGTTTGGGTGGGCTATTAACATGCCCGTAGGATCCGAGTCGAAGGAAGGAAGGAAATGTTTTATTTAACGACCCATTCAACACTTTTTATTGACGGTTATATGGCGTCAGACATGGTTAAGGACCACACAGATATTGAGAGAGGAAACCCGCTGTCCCCACTTCATGGGTTACTCTTTTCGATTAGCAGCAAGGGATCTTTTATATGCACCATCCCACAGACAGGATAGTACATACCACGGCCTTTGCTACACCAGTTGTGGAGCACTGGCTGGAACGAGACGGGGATCGACCCTAAAGCGACCGCCCCGATCCGATCCAAGTCGAAAGTTACATTTGTTTGGCGTACTCTATATAAACGAAGATCAAAATATGTTTTGTGCCCCCCGCCCCCTCCCCACTAGAGAGTATGATCCTCCACCGAAGATGTTTCTCCCCATTCCAGATATCGTTCCTATGGGCCTGATTAAGCAATGAGTATTACAATTGAATATGCAGATAGAGCTCTACATTTTTTATTACTATTTATGAACTTCAAATGATCATTAAATTGACTGCTATGCACAAAAGTGTTGTGTCAAGAACTAGCATCATCGTGTATCCTCCCACGGGAGGGGGCGGGACGTAGCCCAGTAGTAAAGCGCTCGCACGATGCGCGGTCGACCTGGGATCGATCACCGTCGGTGGGCCCATTGCGCTATATCTCGTTCCAGCCAGTGCACAACGACTGGTATATCAAAGGCCGTGGTATATACTACCCTGTCTGTGGAATAGTGCATATAAAAGATCCCTGGTTGCTAATCGAAAAGTGTAGCCCATGAAGTGGCGACATCGGTTTCCTCTCTCAATATCTGTGTGGTCCTTAACCATATGTCCGACGCCATATAACCGTAAATAAAATGTGTTGACTGCGCCGTAATATTAAAACATTTCTTTGTTTCTTTCCTCGCATGGGATCATACCACTATTGCAGCCAATTTTTGGAGGGTGGTGTATCAATGTATGAAATGAACCGGACGAATCAGCCCCAAACCGCTCGCGAATACCGTTTAGGGACCACAGTGACACTACTATAATTGTACCGGCCTCGGTGGCATCGTGGTTAGGCCATCAGTCTACAGGCTGGTAGGTACTGGGTTCGGATCCCAGTCGAGGCATGGCATTTTTAATCCAGATATCGACTCCAAACCCTGAGTGAGTACTCCGCAAGGCTCAAAGTGGTAGATGTAAACCACTTGCACCGACCAGTGATCCATAACTGGTTCAACAAAGGCCATGGTTTGTGCTATCTTGCCTGTGGGAAGTGCAAATAAAATACCCCTTGCTGCCTGTCGTAAAAGTGTAGCCTATGTGGCGACAGCGGGTTTCCTTTAAAAAACCCAGTGTCAGAATGACCATATGTTTGACGTCCAATAGCCGATGATAAGATAAAAAACTAATGTGCTCTAGTGGCGTTGTTAAATCAAACAAACTTTACTATAATTGTAGCCAATCGATGATGTAGGGGAAATCTTGCAGACCATTTGTCAAAAAGTTATGTTTTGGTTGTCCACGAATTGACTCGATTTCATCAGTGGACAATATTTTGGTGTATAAATCGTCCGCAACATAAGGGAAATCTAGTGGTTGAATAGTCCAAAAATAAATTAGTATTATACTTTGTGGACGAACTGATTCCAGTTCATCAGTGAACGAATTTTTGGTGAATAATCGTTCGTGGACATCCGGGCAATCAGAAGTGTGGAGGAAATTTAGTGGACGAATTATTCTGAAGTAATTTTTGATTGTAGACAAATTATCCTAAGTTCATCAGTGGACAATATTTTGATGCACATGGCAAACGTGCTTCCATTTTTGTAGGAGGCAAGCTGACGTTTGCCCGAATTAAGGAAAAATACTCGAATCTGGATAACAACGTTTGTTTTTATTAGCAGCATTACTACTAACCAGCTATATATAGGACTGCAAACGAACAACAACGCATTTTTACATGGATTACAACTAATGTGAGTAGAATGAAGGAAATACACGGTGAAAAGGTTTTAGGCCAGCTCATATTTGCTCGTATGCTTATAATGAAAATCCACAGTAGACGAATCATTCGTAGTACTCTGGGACTATTTTGAAAAATGTGTCAAGTCGAGGCTTACAGGAAAAATGCAGTTGACGAATCATCTACAACCCAAAAACGAATTCCACTTGTGGGTCAAAACACTTGTGATGAGTAGTGCCAGAATTTTCGTATTGCGATTTATTGCGATATAGGAATCTGAATTGTGATACATACCACGATACACTGCGAAGACCAGTTATCAATTATTTGAATTTATAAACTGCTCTAATTTCTTATACATTTTGTATAACTTTATGTAATTAAAAAATTATATTGCGGTATACCGGTAATACCGCGCATTACTACAAAACACTACTGTAGCCTATCAGTGATGTTGAGAAAATAAGTAGGGGATATTTTTAAAATAACACAATATAACAGATATATTTTAATATTTGTCGGAATAGTGATCAGTGGCGAAGCAGAAACACTCATGTGGCACGTCATTGACAATTTTTGTTCTTCTTCTTCAAACCAGGTGAGTGAGGTATGCCCAGATGTGACGCAGATCTGCAAACCAGAGTCCTTATTTTCAAAGTGAAGCTTTTCTTTCAAGCACTAATAATGGGTAAAAGACCCATGGTTCGCCAAGCATGTACAAATCCGAGGTGATATTCTTCTAACAAACGTCCATTTCCATTTTGGAGAATCATGTCCCATTCTTCCTGGAACGCAGCGCCTAATTCTGCCGGACTGATCGGATGACATTGATAGTTTTGAAAACGTCGTCTAATGTTGTCCCATACATGCAGGTTCCGGCTGGTACCTTCTTCCATGTGCTCCTGTGGAGAAGCAGAACAGACGACCGAACATGTCATCCAAGACTGCATAAACCTACAGCAGCTGAGGGAGACTACCTGAACAACTACAACAACTCTCCAGAAGAAGCTGTATGGCACAATAAGTGATCTACAGAGAACAGTATCGTTCATAGTCACTGCTGGCCTCGACGTGTAGTCAACAAGCGAAGGAAAATAATAAGAATAAGAAGTCCCATACATTCTCAATGGGTGAACGGTAGATGGGCTCGGATCTGGCCATGGAAGTGTGTTGATGTTTTGCTGTTGCAGGTACGCAGTGACCAATCCACTACGGTGAGTACGGTGAGCACGGTGAGCATGGGCATTGTCGTCCTGAAAACCAAAACGTTGCCCAGTCTGGTGTGCGAAGTGCACAACAATCGGTGAGAGGATGTTGTCACGGTAGTACTGGCCCGTAAGCCTCCCGTTAACAACGTGCAGTTGGATTCTGGCAGTGACGGTGATGTCAGCCCACACCCACACCAACCTCGAAATCGGCAAAGAAGACGGACGTCAAAGTCGGCATATTGTTCACCGGTAGATCTCCAAATACGGACACGTCGATTATTGAAAGGCCAATTTCGTCGAAAAACATTGCCCATGTCCAAATTCTGTTAGTTCATTGTCAATGACGTGTACACCATTGGATTTGTGTCTGGCCATCAAAAGTGGGGTGACGTGGTGTGGCAATGACCTCTATACAATCGGTTCCTACTCGTTTAAAAGGTGACTCTGACCCCAGCTGAACCACGGATGTGGTTAACGATTTAATTGCCTGACTGGCCTTGATTCCTCAAAGTGTTTGTCCTTGTAAGGTGATTCTGAACCGGAGTCGTGGCCTTTGGCCGTCCTTAACGTAGACGGTCATCCACATTAAGGACCCACAATCGGCTAATGGCTGACTGACACATTACGTATACGAGCCACATTCCGATGGCTGGTGCCAAATAGAAGCATGCCGCCCATAGACCTGAGACGTTCTTGGCATTGAAGATGTCGCATTGTGGGAAAATGTATTAATTAAATGTTGTCAAAAGTGTGACATACAGTTTGTAGTTTTGTGTTCCAAACACAAAGAAGAAGGGTTATTCTCACAGCGTCCATGCAACGTACGCACAATCCACGTGTTTCTTTCGGATGGACACCTCATGCACGTACATGATCATCCTGTCACGTTCTTATCTTTATTAACAAAGGCTTCTTTTTTCATATGCTCTGAATAGGAACGTTACTACACAGTATGCATTTGTTTAGTGTGGGTTTTTATTTTTATTTTGTTTCATTCAATAATCAAGCATATTTGAAAATGAAATATCCCCTACTTATTTTGAATAGTAATATGATTTACATCAGACTGCCTGTAGACCTACGTAATATTAACAAAATGACATTGTTATTTCTGTTGTTTGTATTTAGTAACATGTCATCACAATGCTAACACAGTTTACGTATTCATTCCTATGCTGTGCACTGAATCTTATATAATCAGCGAAAAAACAACTGGATATGTATATATTATAATTTATCAAAGGGGAGACAACTCTTGCATAAAACATAACTTTTAAGCAGTCCGTGGTTATTTCGATGATGCATCTAGTAAAAATGAGACGGCGATACTGGCCTCGGTGGCGTCGTGGTTAAGCCATCGGACTACAGGATGGTAGGTACAGGGTTCGTAGCCCGGTACCGGCTCTCACCCAGAGCGAGTTTTAACGACTTAATGGGTAGGTGCAAGACCACTACCACCTCTTCTCTCTAACAACTAACCCACTGACCTGGACAGACAACCCAGATAGCTGTGGTGTGTTCCCATGACAGCGGGCTTGAACCTTAATTGGATATAAGCACGAAAATAAGTTCAAATGAAATGAAAATGAGACGGCGATCTCGCCTATGGATAGGTAATTCAAAATTTTGTGGTTAACATATACTGGTGGGGTTTGTTTTGTTTTTTGTTTTTTGCATAGAATTTTTTTTTAATTATTATTATTATTTTTATTTTTTTTATTACCCCAGAAACCATTTGGTAATGTCAGGGTTGGGGGCCCTGAAGTCATTACTTACAGTATGAGTGTATAATATAACTACATATAGGCCTATATGTCAGGGATCTATCCAAACATTCTCTGGTACCCAAAAAGGTCCCCTCCAAAAAAAACAGGCATTGAAAATTCCCAATTTGTTTTCATTGTTTATTTTGTTTTCCCAATTTCATCTGCTATGGGACCCTGGTGAACATTTTTTGGACAAATTCCTGCATGTACATATATAAATATGCATGTATAGAGGTTATTCTCAACAAGGGAAGCAAAATGATGTGACGTGAATAAACTCTATTAAAAAATAACCAATATACAATACCTTTACATTACAGGTTTCATATGGGCAGATAAAAAATAAGAGAGAATGTTCAAATCAAGAAAGAGAGAGAGAGAAAAAAAAAAACTACATAGAAATTACTAAGTACGTATAATTGCACTTAATAAAATGTTTTGATTCTGAAATAAACCGGCCTCGGTGGCGTCGTGGCAGGCCATCGGTCTACAGGCTGGTAGGTACGGGGTTCGGATCCCAGTCGAGGCATGGTATTTTTAATCCAGATACCGACTCCAAACCCCGAGTGAGTGCTCCGCAAGGCTCAATGGGTAGATGTAAACCACTTGCACCGACCAGTGATCCATAACTGGTTCAACAAAGGTCATGGTTTGTGCTATCCTGCCTGTGGGAAGCGCAAATAAAAGATCCCTTGCTGCTTATCGGAAGAGTAGCCCATGTAGTGGCGACAGCGGGTTTCCTCTCAAACTCTGTGTGGTCCTTAACCATATGTCTGACGCCATATAACCGTAAATAAAATGTGTTGAGTGCGTCGTTAAATAAAACATTTCTTTCTTTCTTTTTTTGATTCTAAAATTAAAGGGTGGTTATTTTTCTGCACCAGGGCCCGGTTTAATGGAGCAGTCATAACGCTACTTAGGACCGGCCTCGGTGGCGTCGTGGTTTGCCATCGGTCTACAGGCCGGTAGGTACTAGGTTCGGATCCCAGTCGAGGCATGGTATTTTTAATCCAGATACCGACTCCAAACCCTGAGTGAGTGCTCCGCAAGGCTCAATGGGTAGATGTAAACCACTTGCACCAACCAGTGATCCATAACTGGTTCAACAAAGGCCATGGTTTGTGCTATCCTGCCTGTGGTAAGCGCAAATAAAAGATCCCTTGCTGCTAATCGGAAGAGTAGCCCATGTAGTGGCGACAGCGGGTTTCCTCTCAAAATCTGTGTGGTCCTTAACCATATGTCTGACGCCATATAACCGTAAATAAAATGTGTTGAGTGCGTCGTTAAATAAAACATTTCTTTCTTTATAACGCTACTTACGACAGCGCTAGCCATGGCATCATAGTATAACAACACAAACTGCAATGTTTGCGGACAATGATGCTGTTACATCGGAAACCGACAGCACAGTGATGGTGGTACTTTATAACAACACCTTCCCACCGTTGTTCGCTATCACAAGCTGAGCGAGTGCGCGGAATTTTAACGTCTGTAGCCGTCCTGTTAGAAGAGAAGGAAGGAAGGAAATGTTTTATTTAATGACGCACTCAACACATTTTATTTACGGTTATATAGCGTCAGACATATGGTTAAGGACCACACAGATATAGAGAGAGGAAACGCGCTGTCGCCACTTCATGGGCTACTCTTTTTCGATTAGCAGCAAGGGATATTTTATATGCACCATTCCATAGACAGGATCATACATACCTCGGTCTTTGTTACACCAGTTGTGGAGCACTGAGTGGAACGAGAAATAGCGCAATGGACCCACCGACGGGGATCGATCCCATACCAACCACGTATCAAGTGAGCGCTTTACCACTGGACTCGAATCGAATCGTAAGCCTGCTCGACGTGTGTACCACTCTGGTATATCAAGGCCGTGGCATGTGCTATCCTGTCTGTGGGATGGTGCATATAAAAGATCACTTGCTACTAAATTGTAGCGGGTTTCCTCTCTAACGCTATGATAAAATTACCAAATATTTGACATCCAATAATCAATGTGATCTAGTGGTGTCGTTAAACAAAACAAACTTTTTGGTGAGTGTTGGGCACTTGTCGTATTATTGTATGAGACGGCCCCTGGAAGACGGAATGACTGAGTGGGCGATCACGTGACGCTACGTCACGATATAGGTCGGCGAACTTAGAATTCTGCTGTTATGTCCGGAGTTTGCCGAAGCTTAGCTGAATTTGGGTCCTGTCGGGTTTCTTTCTTTAGTGTGTGTATTAGTGATTAATATCTGGATTCTTTTCAATCTAGGAACTCGTAAATGATCGATGTAGCTGTATTTGACGTCAAAAATAGGATTGTTGTGGTATTAGAGCGGGAATCTTTAACTACTCTTTGGTGGGCAGTGATTGAAAGAAAATTACATAACTTGGTATCCGACTAATGAGAGCGTATAGCTGTCCAAATGTCCGTCTAGCTCTCTTATTATTTAAATTAGCACATTTTAAGCTGGTTTTAACTTTGACATCACCAGTTTTAATTATTCCCGACAAGCCTGTCCAGGGTCGTACCCTCTGGAGGGGCATGGGGCAGTTGCCCCCTTGAGAATCTCACATTTTTTCTTCTGTTTTTTTTTACTCCAGAAAATAGCATACACATCTCAGGGTTTAATTTGTATAGTGTTTCATTTGTTTATAAAAAGTAGAATTAATACAAGGGTCGGGAAAACCCCCATCAAAATGTCCCATATTGTTGTTCTAATTTTTGTTGGTGTTTGTTTGTGTGTATGTTTGAAATAAACTCTCGGGATTCTTTTATTTGAGGCCACTTGACATTACATACATCAAATAATCAAAATGTGTTTCCTTTCTTCTTTTAAAAAAATAAAAATAACAATATGTTACTAGATTACCAGCCGCAATCGAGTCATTTACTTAATTCAGTCATTAATAGTTAATTTCTTACATGTATCCAGTTAACACCACAACTAGTTAAAGTACATGGTATGTGCTTACCTGTTTGTACCATCGATTTCATCATACAGTCTGTAAGAAAATGACTTCCAAAGCACCGAAGACAACTCATTGACAGAATTTCTATTACAGTAATTAAGTATAAAATATAACAACCATTATACAGTAATATTTGTTTATTGAAAAGAAATGGTGTGTTTTAAGATACAAACCTAAAGTAGGCTACATCATAAGAAAGTATAAATATCTAATGTAGATCATAAAATATTACACATCTCATCTAGATCATAACAAATAAAATTAATATTTATTTTATTATTTGATGTAGATGTGATACTGCACATATTTCAAATAGATCGTACTAAACTACATGCATAAAATATAACAACCATTATACAGTAATATTTGTTTATTGAAAAGAAATGGTGTGTTTTAAGATACAAACCTAAAGTAGGCTACATCATAAGAAAGTATAAATATCTAATGTAGATCATAAAATATTACACATCTCATCTAGATCATAACAAATAAAATTAATATTTATTTTATTATTTGATGTAGATGTGATACTGCACATATTTCAAATAGATCGTACTAAACTACATGCATTTCATTTAGATAATAAAAATGCAAACATTTCAGTGACGGATCCAGAAAATCTAGTTAGGGTGGGCCCCAGTGACATAAGTTGGAATGCCAAGGGAACTTTGGGGGAGGTTTGGAGGGGGATCGTAAAAAATGGAAATTAATATATAATAAAATTATAACTATCGCAAAATTGAGGGGGGGGGGGGGGGGCTTTGCCCCCTAGATCCGCCTCTGCATTTGATGTAGGTCATATAAAAATACAAAGTAGATCATAAACAGTTACAAATCTCTAAATGTAGATAATAAGAAAACACAAATATTAGGCCCGGAGAAATTAGTGGAACTCTCTAGTTAATAATAATGTGTCAGCAGTGGTGTAGAAAACGGGGATGGAGGTGGATTGGGCAATAGACATGTGTCCCCCATTTTTCAGCGTGGAATAGCAAATATATACAGTGAAACCTGCCCTAAGTTTTACTAACGTTCGCGATCTATTTGATTGGTTCTCGATGTGGCCATTTGCTTTAACCTGAAGCGCATAAACCAGTCTAGCGGACGTTTTTCTGCTCGGTCTTGCTGAACTCGGCCCAGTTCTAGTGGCCACCTGTGTTAAGAGGCCACATTTTTATTCACCCAAATTATCTGATATAATATATAAACTGACCTGTATTAAGCAAGCACCTCTTTTAAACGGCCACTTTTGATACTTTCTCAGGTGGTTGCTTTACACATGTTTGACTGGACATTGTATTTTTTGTCCACTTTCAAACCATTAATTTTTCATTACCCACCTCCCTCCCCAGTGTGGACCCCACATGCTTCCATGAACATAATTACTGGCGTACTCCATTCTCACGTCCCCACCCAACACTTTTTGGCACGTCTCTTCACAAATGTGATTATATGTGAACACTACAAAATCATGTCAACATTCCTCGTACAGAGAGAGAGAGAGAGAGAGAGAGAGAGAGAGAGAGAGAGAGAGAGAGAGAGAGAGAGAGAGAGAGAGAGAGAGAGAGATGCCCTGAAACCTTTATTGTGCCAAATCAGAAAATGAAGATAGTGTCCAAAACATTTTAATATTTTCTTGACATAAAATATACGTACTACATGTAATCAGGTTGAGTGGTTATTTGTACAAATATAATTTGTATACACATTGTTAAACATATGCACACTTTTTATTAGTCTACTGACGTTTATTTACATTACATATTGTTATTTTCATGCAAGATACATTTGATCATGAAAGCAGTCATCTATGTTTATGTTAATATGTTAATATCATTATACATGTACTAATAAAGAAACCGGTACTCTCAGACAGTTTATTGCAAAATACAATAAAAAGTTTTCAGACGTCATTTTCAAACTTCTTAAAAACAGAGAAGAGAAAACAAAAACAAAAGAACAAAAACCTATAGAATTAGATGGGCTAAGATACTGGCTACACATACAATAAACTATACCGTACTGGTCATAATTTAAATAGGAATTTTGTGGTGCTTTAAATAAGAAGGGAAAGCAAAAAAAAAACCAACAAAAGAAACAAGATACTGGCTACACCAACAAAAATTATACTGGTTATATTGTAAGTAATAATTTTGTTTCAGGCACTAAAAAAAAAAAAAAAAAAAAAAAAAAAAAAAAAAAAAAATATTGTAGATGATCATATTCTCTTCCTTACTTATATAAAATCATGGACTGAAAGCTTCTTAGGCTCGAGTTTATAAAAGTTTTGTATTCTGGTCGACTGGTGCAGTTGCCATAACAACACACATTTACAATGCTTTAAGACCTGCGTTCAGGAAAAACAGACTTAAGGTTTGTAGGTACTGAGTTCGCATCCTGGTACCGGCTCCCACCCAGAGCGAGTTTAATGACCAAATGAGTAGGTGTACGGCTACTGGCAACAACTTCTCTCTCACAGACTTTTCTCTCACTAGCAGTTAACCACCGACCTTCTGTCCTGGACAAACAACCCAAATAGCTGAGGTGTGTGCCCAGGACAGCATGCTTGAACCTAAAGTAGATATAAACATAAAATAAGTGAAGAAGGAAAGGAAAAACAGGCTTCATAAAATTGGCTCATAGTGTTTTATAAGTACAGAGCCAGGTACCTGATTGAACTGTTGTTGTCGTTGTTTTGATCACAGTCAAGTTTGTAAGTTTTAACAGAGTAAGCTGATAACAATAATGTATTTTAGTACACTGTTCACAAAATTTGGACAACAATGCACTTGCTGATAGACTGCGAGCATTTCTATACATTCAGTAACCCCCCCTTGTCTTTAACTCAATCTGAGAAGGGTCGGCGCCCTTTTGCCTCTGTGCATGATAGCTGAAAAGAAGAAAACGTCTTTGTATAAATCTGCAATAAAAGTTTTTTTTTACTATGTTGCATACCATGTTACGCCACGCCATATTTATTCTCAACCATAGGATCTGTTAACATCCACGTAATTATACCCACATTTCACATGCGAGATCATTTGTCGCAGTCTGTCTGTCTGTGTGTGTGTGTGTGTGTGTGTGTGTGTGTGTCTCTCTCTCTCTCTCTCTCTCTCTCTCTCTCTCTCTCTCTCTCTCTCTCTCTCTTTCATTCTCTCTCAATGTATTTGTTGGTTGTCTCTGTCTCTGTCCGTGTCTGTCTGTCTGTCTGTCTGTCTCTCTCTCTCTCTCTCTCTCTCTCTCTCTCTCTCTCTCTCTCTCTCTCTCTCTCTCTCTCTCTCTCTCTCTCTCTCTCTCTCTCTCTCTCTCTCTCTCTCAATGTATTTCTTGGTTGTCTCTCTGTGTCTGTCTTCAACTCTTGTCTCTCTCTTTCTCTAATATATACATATTTGTCTGTTTCTCGCCATATCTCGGTTCTTCTTTCACAAAAATATATCTAGATGACTGGTATATTTGTGATGTTTCCCTTCCTCATTTGTTCTTCTCTCACTTTCTGTATGTCTTTCATTCTTGCTGTCTTTCTTTCATTCTCCTCTGTCTTTCTTTCATTGCCTCTCAATGCCTTTGTTTCAATCTCTCTCTCTCTCTCTCTCTCTCTCTCTCTCTCTCTCTCTCTCTCTCTCTCTCTCTCTCTCTCTCTCTCTCTCTCTCTCTCTCTCTCTCTCTCTCTCTCTCTCTCTCTCTCTCTCTCTCAACACTTACCGCATAGCTTCAGCATTTTCATAGTCTTCCTCTTCATCACTCTCGTGCACATCTTGCATGTGCGCCCTTTTTGGAGCAGGCGGGGGCGGGGGCGCAGCCTTGCGTCGGTTCTTCTGAAATCGCTGGGTCAGAGTCCTTTCGCTTCTCCTCTTCGGATTAGGTATCTGCATTCAAAACATATATTATTGGATAAAGGACTTTTCCGAAATTAAACATACATGTATGTATATACATGTGTGTGCGTGTGCGTGTGCGTGTGTTCCCAAAGTACCTGCTTTTTGTGGTTCTGACAAATTGCTCTAGTTGAATACTAAAAACACGCGGATGACCACATTGACATAGCCAGGATTTTATATTGGGGGATGGGCAACCACAATGCGATTCGCAGCTATGCCAGTGATGACAAATAACATATTGATAATTGAGGCAAGAAGTATGTAAATTACGTTCAATATTTAATGGTAAAAAAAAACTGTTGTAACACTTAAAGATTTACTTTATTAAACGATACCACTAGAGCATATCGGCTACTGGTTGTCAAACATTTGGTAATTCAGATATATAGTCTTAGAGAGGAAAACAGCTACATTTTTCCATTAGTAGATCTTTTATATGCACCATCCAACAGACAGGATAGCACATACCACGGTCTTTGATATACAAGTCGTGGTGCACTGGTTGGGACGAGAAATAGCCCAATGGGCCTACCAACAGGGATTGATCTTCGACCGACCGCGCTTCAGGCGAATGCTTTACCACTAGGCTCTAGGCTCAGTGCCTTTAACTACGTACATCGACAGCATATATCTCGTCATCATTGGAGAGCGGTCTCTCGGGTGCGGCATTGGGTCTCTGTTTACTCTGCTCGGAAGCCTCTTCTTCTTCTTCATCATCACTTTCCTTCTTCACCTCTGGAGGACCAGGGTCTTCTGTGAACGAAATAAAACTGATGATGATGATGTTGTTGATGATGATTATGATTATGATTATTATGATGATTATGATGATGATGATGATTATTATTATTATTATTATTATTATGATAATGGTGGGGTGACTATTATGATACTGATGATGTTTTTGATGATAATAATGATGAATTAATTAATTAATTAATGTTTAACGACACCCCACCACAAAAATACACATCGGCAATTAAGTGTTAAAAAAGGTAAAGGTAGATGGAAATATTATTTAGATTAAGAATAAAATTTATATAATTATGTAAAACCATATTTTAAAGAGCTGTGGAGAAAAGCATATAACAATACAAACATCATGGTAGCAGATTTTAAAACTTTGTATAGACATTAAAGTGTTTTAAACAGTTTAAAAATTAATTCTGAGTGGAATTTAAAATATTGTACCACATTTCTGTTACCAAATATATCTTTTCATGATGATGATGATTATGATCATCATCATGGCCGTGATGATGTAACCCAGCCTTAATGGTGTAGTGATTAAGGCTGACAGTTTCATATCCCGGCACCGACATTACAACGAATTTGTGTTGCTCTGGATTATCACTAAATGCCAATAGTATTTTGAAGTTCCACAGTGGGGTTTGAACTACAACCGACACGTTTATTCATCATAACCAATGTTCATACAACAAAATTATAATATACGTTTCCACACAGACGTCATATCTGGATTATATTTTCTATCCTTCCCATCTTGAGCACCTGTGACTGCTTGCACTGGTGAACAACAGTTCGCCTTCTTGAACTCTATGGCTAGACAGCTAGCCTAGGGCTGAATTCACCAGAACAGGCAAAGAAACGTTTGCTAGACTGGTTTATGCGCTTCACGGTGAATCAAATTAAAATGGCTACGTTGGGAACCAGTCAAATAGTTCACGAAACGTTAGCAAAACGTTTGTTGGCTGAACTTGGGGCTGGTGATTGCCAAGGACGGTACATCGTAACTGAATATTTTAACAAAGAATAATAAATTAAATTACCATTATGCTGTAAATCAGCTGCCCGAACTGCCCGAACACATAATGATGGATTAGTGTTAGAAAAAAAAAGAGAAAAAAAACAATGGCCGCTACATCTGCCATGACTACATTTATAAATTGGTGGCAAAGGATCTTTTAGATGCACTTTTTCCATGTCAGGATAGCATATCACGACAACTGAATCATATATCAGTCGTGCAGCACTGTTGACAGTTCGGTGTATGTGCTTTTCATCTACACATGGATATGAACGGTAAACTTAGAGTTAAGGATGGTACTGGCATACGATCTCTCCCCCCCCCCCCCCCCCCCCCCCAAAAAAAATACAAATACAAAACATCATACAGAGCAATTGATACACGGGAGACCGAAGAAAAGTAATATGCATTCAATATTTCGCCTTTAAATTAAAAATCTAAAGTAGAAAAATGTCATGAAAGAAAGACAAAGATTATATTTAAATGATATGTCGAATAACGCAAGTTATCTATGTTAATATTATTAGAAGTAGGCTAATCATTGGACATTATTCGAATTGATCAAAGCCCACCTAAAAGCTGATGGGAAATGGCCGTGGTTTGGCACGGATGGTCATAACAGACCAGCACCTGTCACGTTTGGAGAATCAAGGATTGGGATGTGGAATATGGACAGCAAAAGGAGTTAATAGACATGATAAGCTGCCAGATCGGGAATTTAAAAGAAAATAAATAAAAAGGGCCGGTGGGATAAATAAATAAATAAATTATTAGCAAGAACAACTTTCCCGTTATTCGACATAATAATCAATGCTATCGTAATCCATGTGTATGCACAAATGCTGAAAAAGTTAAATCTAAATGCTCATACAAAGACAATATACATGAAGATCGTTATATAAAGAACTTTTTACAAAAAAAGAAAGAGAAATCCCCAAAGAACTTTAGAAAAAAATAAAACAAATCTAAAAAACGTCATTGACTCCAGTTTTCTACAAAGAGTATGCACAAATGCTTGCTGAAAATGTTAATTCTAATTGCTCATCCTATATATAGATCATTATATGACGAACATTTTGCACACAAAAATCCAAAAAGAACTAAATAAAAAAATAAAAAAATAAAAATCCGAATTAAAGGTGCAGACCCTAGTTTTAACCCGTATAAAATGCAATCTAATTAAAATTAGCTCCACTATTACATGTGGATCTAACAGCAGCCCGTTGGAGCTCATGTCCAGTTGACCGTTCATTCGACCAATCAAAACCTTACTTGCAAAATCATGCCAGTCATTTGAGAAGAATTTGAAAACATTCGGGATTATGCCGAGGGTATACGAAATGATTCGGGTGAATTACGAAATATGCCGGAAACTAATTGCAATATAAAATTTTATATAAAATTCGTTTCAAGACGAAAAAAAACCGTGATGGTATAGCCATAAAATCTGTTTATACTAGTATACAATCCAGAGTTTATTACTACACTTTCTCCCCCTGTTCTTTCAATGTTGAAATAGACCAACTAGACCAACTATTGCATAAATAGTCTCGCCCGATATTTTTAGAATTTGTATGCTCCCGAATAACGCTATGAAAGGCGAAGTGTAATTGGTCGATATTTAAATTATTATTTATAGATGAAATGTCACCTGGACATGGGATTCCACGCAATGCTGTTAGATCTACTGGTAGACCCAGTAGAGCTAATTTTAATCAGATCGTAAATAATGGATACTAAGTTTAGTTAATTTACAAACCTGTAACTCATTTGGATAACGTTACAATAGAGTGAAAGAAGAGTCTGTGACGTTAAAACAGGAAATATCTTTAAAAATAGACTAGAACTCGAATCAATAAACCACTACTTCTCAAAAGCATGTGCGTTTTTAAAAATATGAAAAATGCAATTTTGGGTATTAGAAACAGTAGGATTAACCGAAAGATAATCTAAAGAATAAAATATAAGTAATGTTTGATTTCAGTTATCATAAATGGCTCCGATAGTGAAAAATATCCTGTAGTGGTTAAAAACTATGGTCTGTCCCTTTAAAAGTCATTGACTCTAGTTTTCTACAAAGAGTATGACGATGCCAATTTACGTGTATGCACAAACGCTGAAAATGTTAAATCTAAATGCTCATTCAGCATGTAGATCCTTGTATAAAGAACCTATTTACAAGCAATAAATCCCAAAAGAACTTTAAAAATAAAAATAAAACAAATCTAAAGTAAAGTAATTGACTCTAGTGTTTTACAAACAGTATGACGACGACCAGAATCACATTGAAGTGGATCATTTATGCAAGAAAAAGTTAGTTTGTTTTGTTTAACGACACTACTAGACCACATTAGTTTATTAATCACCGGCTATTGGATGTTAAACATTTGGTAATTTTGACATATAGTCTTAGAGAGGAAACCCGCTAAATTTTTCTATTAGTAGCAAGGGATCTTTAATATGCACCATCACACAGACAGGATAGTACATACTACAGCCTTTGATATACCAGTCGTGGTGCAGGGCCGTAACAAAGATTTCGCAATCTGTACTCATTTCCGTGTGATAGAGGGCTAAAAGTGTTGAACGATAATGCGAAACTCCCTCCCCCAATAACCCCAGAGGTTTTTACAAGCAGATGTGATAAAAAGCAATCACCTGTATTCTGAAGCACAATTTCATATTGCAATTTCCAGCAAAAACAATCATTTTGTGTATGTTTTCTATTCAATATCCCCTTTCAATGGACAAACATATTAAGTGTTTCAAGTTTCAATCTTGGTGGAGGAAACATATATTTGTTGCCATCAAAAATGAAGAAAAAAAGAAATTTAAAAACATAGAATATAAAGTGATACTGTGATTCAAGTTACAATTCCATTTTCTAATTCAAAATATTCATAACTTGACCATCGACAAGATAGGAATAATAGACAATAGTAGCAAAAGTTAAATGGTATTTTGTTTAACGACAAACCAGTTATGTATCACTGGTCGGTGCAAGTGGTTTACACCTACCCATTGAGCCTTGCGGAGCACTCACTCAGGGTTTGGAGTCGGTATCTGGATTAAAAATCCCATGCCTCGACTGGGATCCGAACCCAGTACCTACCAGCCTGTTGACCGATGACCTAACCACGACGCCACAGAGGCCGGTCGTTTGTATGGATTAGCAAATAAATATGCTGTAAATAATATAATATGCGTACATATGCGGGGGTGTGCGTATGTGTGGTGTGTGCGTATGTCCGTATGTATTGGGGATGTATAAGTTCCGATGTGGTGTATAACAGCTGCTTCTATAAGTGTGACGCTTTTGTTGTTGTTGTTGTTTTGTAGCCGATATGCGCGTGTATGCATATTCACTGCGAGAAAGTGCCAAGCAACACGTAAAAAGTTAGCAAGAATGGGAAAAAAATAGATAAACTCTTTTAACAGACAAAAACGAAAAACCGTATTAAGCACGCATAATGCACTATTAACAAACCTCTTTTCTTAACATCTGCGTCCAAGTCTACAAAATATGAACAAAAAACATAACCCGTTTAATTTGCAAAACAATATGAGAAATAACCGTTTTCTCTTGTTGATATGCTGTGAATTGTTCATGAGCGCATCCAGGATTTTGTAAGGGTGGGGGGGGGGGGGGGGTTGAGTTTGTTGAAGTCAATTGAGTCCAGCCCCCAAGGACCCGCGATATCTTTGTATGTGGGGGACTGGGAGGGGGGTTAGAGACAGGCTTCCCGGATGTTGAATTTTTTAAAACAAAAAGTAATTAAATGTGCATATCACATGGGCAGAGGCGGGGGGGGGGGGGGGGCAGGGGACCAATGTGACCCCTTTAGGATCACCAATGTTGTTCGCTACTTACAAATAAAAAAAGAAATTAAATCATACCTGAGAAACCAAAAACCTCAGTTAGTACGCTACTTCTGTAAAATTACACACGAACTGGAAGTGTCACTACTTACCTTACATTCCTATCTCCACAGTCTTGATAAAATGCTTAGAGGTATGACTTTTTAAAATATGTTTTTATTTAACAAACAATCTGTAAAACCACGGTGAATGACTTGATACATTGTATTTATTTCCCAGATGACCTGTAAGAACTTGGTGAAGGACTTAATACTGTCTTTAATTTCCAGATGACCTGCAACACACGGTAAGGAATTTAATACTGTCTTTAATTTTCAGATGACCTGTAAACACATGGTGAATGATTTAATACTGTCTTTACTTTTCAGATAACCTGTAAAATATGGTAAATGACTTAATACTGTCTTTACATTCCAGATGACCTGTAAAAATATGATAAATGACTTAATAATGACTTGATCTCCCAGATAACAGTGGATGACTTACTTTCTCTCAGATGACCTGTAAAAAGACGCTGAATCACTTACTTTATCTTTATCTCCCAGATAACTGTGGATGACTTACTTTCCTTTAAATGACCTACAAAACTATGGTAAAATACTTACCGTGTCTGTCTTCCTGGTGACCCTTTAAAAACAGCGGTGAAATGTTTGCCTTTTCTTAAACTCCTAGAAACCCAGTAATAACACTAATATTGACCTTGTCTGTCTTCCTGGTGACCCTTAAAAACAGTGGTGAAATACATACCTTTTTCTTAATCTTCTAGAAAACAATTAAAAATACCAATACTGACCATGTCTAACTTTCTGGTGACCCTTAAAAACAGTGGTGAAATGCTTACCTTTTCTTAATCTCCTAGAAACCCATTAATAACACTATTATTGACCTTGTCTGTCTTCCTGGTGACCCTTAAAAACAGTGGTGGAATGCTTATCTTTTCTTAATCTCCTAGAAACCCATTAATAACACTAATATTAACCTTGTCTGTCTTCCTGGTGACCCTTAAAAACAGTGGTGGAATGCTTATCTTTTCTTAATCTCCTAGAAATCCAGTAATAACACTAATATTGACCTTGTCTGTCTTCCTGGTGACCCTTAAAAACAGTGGTGAAATACATACCTTTTTCTTAATCTTCTAGAAAACAATTAAAAATACCAATACTGACCATGTCTAACTTCCTGGTGACCCTTAAAAACAGTGGTGAAATGCTTACCTTTTCTTAATCTCCTAGAAACCCATTAATAACACTAATATTGACCTTGTCTGTCTTCCTGGTGACCCTTAAAAACAGTGGTGGAATGCTTATCTTTTCTTAATCTCCCAGAAACCCATTAATAACACTAATATTGACCTTGTCTGTCTTCCTGGTGACCCTTAAAAACAGTGGTGGAATGCTTATCTTTTCTTAATCTCCAAGAAATCGATTTATAACACTAATACTGACCGTGTCTGTTTTCCTGGTGACCTTTTAAAACAGCTGTGAAATGCTTATCTTTTTGTTAGTCTCCTAGAAACTGATTAATAACACTAATATTGACCATGTCTGTTTTCCTGGTGACCCTTAAAAACAGCTGTGAAATACTTACCTTTTTATTAATCTCCTAGAAAACCATTTCATTTAAACTTATTTTCGTGCTTATATTCAATTAAGGTTCAAGCACGCTGTCCAGGGCACACACCTCAGCTATCTGGGCTGTTTTTCCAGAACAGTGGGTTAGTGGTTAGTGAGAAAGAAGAGCGTGTAGTGGTTTTACACCTACCCATTGAGTCGTTAAAACTCGCTCTGGGTGGGAGCTGGTACAGGGCTGTGAACCCTGTACCTACCAGCCTTATGTCTGATGGCTTAACCACGACACCACCGAGGCCGGTAGAAAACCATTAACAACATCAATCTATGCAACCTGCAGAAGACGCGGCAGAGCCAGGTATGACTCACCTTCCACCTGTATCTCCTCCGAGTCCTGTAGAACGTCCACGCTGAAGAAGGTCGCTATCTGCTGTGGGAACCGCAGATCCATGATGAACACGATCGTCCCCAACACCACACACAGGACACCTGAAGTTATTCCATTTCAGAAGCAGATACAGAATGTTTTAAAGCGCCAATCTCACATATTTTACTATTACAGGACGCAAACACAATTACAGCTTTAACATAATTCATGTTTTCATTATCAATGAATATTCATGAGTCGTGTAGTGGGGGTTGAAGGTTATCCCCACCCACCCCCCACTCCTCACCTCTACACACATACACTGGTTCCGGTTACTCTGTTCAGAATGCTGGATATGCCGTATTTTAAAACCCTTAATTTCCCTGACACCTCTACCTACCCCCCCCCCCCCCCCCCCAACAGTTTCGAGCCTTCCCTCGTTCAATAATACTCCGCAGGTTCTGCTGTTGTCAACTACATTGACGCAGTATGAAACGTCTTGTTGTTGTACATCTACACATATCAGAGGCTTTCCACATAGAGTGTCGATAGGACGAACACAATATTTATATATGTATGATCAAGGCTGGGTAGTCTCTTCTAAGTGTTTAGATGATGCAAATATACTCGAGACTGAGGCTTTGAAGATGGGATCCACTTTTGTCTTTGAAATACAATGTTTAAATATGATTTGAGCAAATGAGATCCTTTATATTGATCTTTTAAATTACGTGCTTGAATCTTCATTGAAAATGGCAGAATCAAACCACTGCTTACCGGTAACAAGACAAACGTAAAAGGATCCACCATACGTCGACACCAAGATTTCGTCGCTCGTGAAAGGGATTTTGAGGTCGTTAAAGTTGCGAACTGTTGCCCAAATGACGTTTCCGGTAAGCATTGTCAAACCGGTCAAGATCAAGAAATACGCCCCATAGCGGAGAAGAACGAAGAACAGAATGTTGGTCAAAACCCACAATGGCAGAGCCGTCCTGAAAAAAAAAATTGAAACAAATAATACTAGTAATAAAAACCGTCAACAAGTAACAAACTTACAAAATAAAATGTTAAAAACAAGAGGTCTTTTAGATCCTGATTTGGTGGAAGGAAATGTATCATGTCAGAACACTATTTGTGTAATCTTTTGTATCATATTTTTTTTTCTTTCCTTCACATTCTTTTGTATATAATACATTTCCTTACACTGGTTATCCTTGAATGAATACATGTAGTTTATATTTACAGCTATGTAATATAGGTCGCCAAGTATATTGTATGAATATAGAAGAGGGCCTCGTAAGTTGTCAAACTTGTGCCCAATTCTTTTGTTCTTTGTACAATAAAATATGTTTGCAATCAACCAGCGTCCAAGACAGGCGAGCCCTACAGCAGCGGAATGTGCACGTTAAATTGTTTTGATGTCCTTATTCGTTTAGATTTCTGGAGCTACTTTATAATACACTTTCTAGCCTTTATAGAATTGAATCCGTTTATGTTTAAGGTAAAATATGAACTAAGCTGTAGTCTTCCGCTATCAACTGGTCGGGAATAGTTGTCAACGCTATTCAAGAACATGAGCCGCCATTTTGTAATATTTTCATGACGTATTTATGAATACAAAAAAGGTGGTTTTCTAAATTTTAATGTAACAGTCTTATCATAGGTTTTGGATTACCCCCCACACACACACACACACACACACACACACACACACACACCTTCGCTGAGGTTAAAATATGGGGTCTGTTTTACATTACAATAGTGCAATAGTAGGCTAAACAGGTGTCCAATAAAACTACGCTACGCCCTTGCTTGGTAGCTATTTTAGTATAACCATATTATTCTGCTCTGTTTGCCCTTTACATGCTAAGATTATTAAGATTTATGGATGTATCATCGAACTTGATACAGTAATTCCAGTAAGCAACTCGTACAATTAACATTTTTCTACGCGACCACTTGTACAAACATGCTGAATTCAGATTTGGCTGGTAGACTAATATATATATAAACTGGTTTGATGAACAGGTGTCATTAAATTCATGAATATTTAAACAATTTGCATAGTTCTGTTATTTACTCACCATAGTAATATATGCGTGTACCATCCTGCCTGTCTGTAAAATCTACCCCAGCGTATCCCTTCTCCGTCAAAAGTGAAGTACTCTGCTACCCACAGAATTGGTAGAGGTAGCCCTCTAAACTGAGCTGCCCTGTACTGCTGGGAAAATCGGCCAGCTAGAAAACAACAAGTAGTAGTCATCTCGATAAACCACTTGCAATAAGACAGCCTCAATATTTAATGATTACGAGGGACAGTCAAAACATTCGTTGAACTAGATATTATATAGAAGATAACAAACGAGTTTCCAGTTATTATCAAATTTATATCCCAAGTGAAATAATTTTTAGTTGTAGTTCTAGCGAGTGACAAATGAAAATTATTTCACGAGGGACATAAATTTGATAATAACTGATACCGAGTTTGTTATTCTATTTATTACCTTAGCTTTTTTTTCTCTCTAAAAGCCTTTATTTTCGACACACATGCACGTACATGTATATAAACGATATAAATCGCTTTGAGTATTGCTATAACTTTGTTATTTAATCGCAATCATAGATAATTTTCAAAAACAAAAGTTATCTTTATTCTAGTACAAAATCTATAACAAATTGCATTAAAATGACATTTTGTAATAAATAACATCAAAAACAAACAGTCGTAAATGCAAACCCTTTAAACTACATGACGTCATTGTCTGTGTTTGCCAAATCGTGATGACAATATATTTAGTACCGACAAGGTCACTGGTTTGTAAGCGTCAAATCATCCAATAGTATTGTTCGTTAGACCAATGCATGATAATGAGAAATTATAATTGTTATTTTCCCCGTTATGAGTGCCTGCTGGGGTAATAAATCTTAGTACACCGTCATATATGTTTTTCTGAAAGCTTGTTCTTTGATACAACTGTCCTATATCAATAACATGACTCTTCTTGTTTTGCTTAACAGTATCCTACTCTACCTGGATTTTAGATCTCACCAATTTGGGCACAACAAACATTTTGACTATTTTGAGCACACCAATGTCTTTTTAGTGTAGTAATGTTAATAATAGCTGGTAAAGAGTTGTACATATTTGGAAACTCAATTTAAATTATTTTAATCTAATTACAGCTTACTATTCCATTGATTTTTAGATGAAAAGTTTCGAGGTATCCATGTTTGAACATAATTTGGGCGTGCTTTTTGGGGGCATACGTTTTTGACACACCCTTTATCGCCTCAACTTGGAGCAATCTAAAGCACTATCTACAATATTCCATTGATTTTTAGATGAAAAGTTTTGAGGTATCCATGTTTGAACATAATTTGGGCGTGCTTTTTTGGGGCATACGTTTTTGACACACCCTTTATCGCCTCAACTTGGAGCAATCTAAAGCACTATCTACAATATTCCGTTGAGTTTTAGATGAAAAGTTTCGAGGTATCCATGTTTGAACATAATTTGGGCGTGCTTTTTGGGGGCATACGTTTTTGACACACCCTTTATCGCCTCAACTTGGAGCAATCTAAAGCACTATCTACAATATTCCGTTGATTTTTAGATGAAAAGTTTCGAGGTATCCATGTTTGAACATAATTTGGGCGTGCTTTTTGGGGGCATACGTTTTTGACACACCCTTTATCGCCTCAACTTGGAGCAATCTAAAGCACTATCTACAATATTCCGTTGATTTTTAGATGAAAAGTTTCGAGGTATCCATGTTTGAACATAATTTGGGCGTGCTTTTTGGGGGCATACGTTTTTGACACACCCTTTATCGCCTCAACTTGGAGCAATCTAAAGCACTATCTACAATATTCCATTGATTTTTAGATGAAAAGTTTTGAGGTATCCATGTTTGAACATAATTTGGGTGTGCTTTTTTGGGGCATACGTTTTTGGCACACCCTTTATCGCCTCAGATTTGGTGCAATCTAAAGCACTATCTACAATATTCCATTGATTTTTAGATGAAAAGTTTTGAGGTATCCATGTTTGAACATAATTTGGGCGTGCTTTTTGGGGGCATACGTTTTTGACACACCCTTTATCGCCTCAACTTGGAGCAATCTAAAGCACTATCTACAATATTCCGTTGATTTTTAGATGAAAAGTTTCGAGGTATCCATGTTTGAACATAATTTGGGCGTGCTTTTTGGGGGCATACGTTTTTGACACACCCTTTATCGCCTCAACTTGGAGCAATCTAAAGCACTATCTACAATATTCCGTTGATTTTTAGATGAAAAGTTTCGAGGTATCCATGTTTGAACATAATTTGGGCGTGCTTTTTGGGGGCATACGTTTTTGACACACCCTTTATCGCCTCAACTTGGAGCAATCTAAAGCACTATCTACAATATTCCGTTGATTTTTAGATGAAAAGTTTCGAGGTATCCATGTTTGAACATAATTTGGGCGTGCTTTTTGGGGGCATACGTTTTTGACACACCCTTTATCGCCTCAACTTGGAGCAATCTAAAGCACTATCTACAATATTCCATTGATTTTTAGATGAAAAGTTTTGAGGTATCCATGTTTGAACATAATTTGGGTGTGCTTTTTTGGGGCATACGTTTTTGGCACACCCTTTATCGCCTCAGATTTGGTGCAATCTAAAGCACTATCTACAATATTCCATTGATTTTTAGATGAAAAGTTTTGAGGTATCCATGTTTGAACATAATTTGGGTGTGCTTTTTTGGGGCATACGTTTTTGGCACACCCTTTATCGCCTCAACTTGGAGCAATCTAAAGCACTATCTACAATATTCCATTGATTTTTAGATGAAAAGTTTTGAGGTATCCATGTTTGAACATAATTTGGGTGTGCTTTTTTGGGGCATATGTTTTTGGCACACCCTTTATCGCCTCAGATTTGGTGCAATCTAAAGCACTATCTACAATATTCCATTGATTTTTAGATGAAAAGTTTTGAGGTATCCATGTTTGAACATAATTTGGGTGTGCTTTTTGGGGGCATACGTTTTTGACACACCCTTTATCGCCTCAACTTGGAGCAATCTAAAGCACTATCTACAATATTCCATTGATTTTTAGATGAAAAGTTTTGAGGTATCCATGTTTGAACATAATTTGGGTGTGCTTTTTTGGGGCATACGTTTTTGGCACACCTTTTATCGCCTCAGATTTGGTGCAATCTAAAGTCCTATCTACTAAAACCATATAATACATGTAAGAATACTGCAGATGCCCTTTTAAAGTTCTACCTTCTTCTTTGAAACAGGGGGCTGGACGTAGCCCAGTGGCAAAGCGTTCGCTTGATGCGCGGTCTGTCTAGGATCGATCCCCGTCACAAAGGCCGTGGTATGTACTATCCTGTCTGTGGGATGTGCATATAAAAGATCCTTTGCTGCCAATCGAAAAAGAGTAGACCAGACCATGAAGTGGCGACAGCGGGTTTCCTCTCAATATCTGTGTGGTTTTTAATCATATGTCTGACGCCATATAACCGTAAATAAAATGTGTTGAGTGCGTCGTTAAAGAAAACATTTCCTGCCTTCCTTCCTACCCCCCCCCCCCCCCCAAAAAAAAAAACACAAAAAAAAAAAACACCCCAATGCTGCTGCTGCTCCTGTGTCTACATATAACTGAATAAATCTTACCAAACGGACCGAATCCCAGTCTGCCTTGTCGCCATCGCCAGTCGAAGTGTTCGTTGTAGTTGATGGTCTCTTGCAAATAACGTTCACTTTCTGGAGTCGCTGTCGTCCAAAAGAGATATAGAGAAAACCAAGTAGAGTGTGACTGTGACTGCACGGCAATATTGGCTTTGTCATGGGGAAGTTGGAATCGTTTAACAGAAGATAGTCCTCTATAAACAGTGTACTGTACCTCTAGATCTACATCTGATCAATACTTATAAGGTTTTGTTTGTGTTTTTTGTTACATCCGGTGTGTTTTTGGATACTATATAATTTATAATACACTGAAGATAACGTCTAAACTTGTAAGTTTTTTGGGTTAGAAAAGTTCTGTACATCCGGTGTGTCTTTGGATGCCATATAATTTATAAAAATATGACAGTTTGGCGATGCCAAAAAAACATTTAAGACAATGTGAAGTCTAGTGAGCTCCGTGGTCTACCGGATAAGCTGCTGGACAATCTAGCTGACGACAGTGTTTCAAATCCCGTCAACGCTGGCTCACACATTCATTAATCTTTGTCATCTATCTCTGCCTATCATTCTCATTATCTTAGTATAAAAAAAACTTTACAATTTCTCCCATGATTTCAATCTGTTTCGACCCTTTCTGTCAGTTTCCTCCGACTCTGTCTTCTGAGCTGCCCACACTATCGCCTACCTTTCTCAACTTCCTCCACGAGTGCAGTCTCTGTGTATTTCACTGCACCCACCTGGCATCCTCGTCCTCTGCTGCTAATAAAGCTGGTCTGACCCACGGCACTAACTAACGACCGCCGGTAGTAGGGGTGCATAGTAGGTGGTTACAAGTGCCTCTTAACAATGCCAGAAGTAACTACTGAACATTCCCCGGCGTGGTCAGACAAAGTCCACAGCTAAAAGCTGATGGGGAATGGCAGGTGTGTGGCACAGATAGCCATAACAGACAAGCACCTGTCGCGGTTGGAGAGACAAGGACTGGGATGTGGAGGTGGACAGCGAAAGAAGTTGAAAGATAGGAGGATTTGCCAGATAGGGAAGAAATGAGATGGAATTCAAAGGAGAGAAAGGAAAGGGGGCAGTGGGATAAAAAAAACACAAAAAAAACAAAAAAACAATGTGGTGTCTTTTGGGGGGTTGGGGGAGTTGTGGAGTGTTGGAGGTGTAAGTTGTAAAAACACATCCTTAATTAATCGACAGTGTGTAAGACAATTTAGAACACCATTTTTTTTTTAATTGCGAACACTGTATTTACTAGTCTTCAAATAAGATTTGGAATGTTTTAAAAAGTTCCTTACAAATTTTCCATGACTAGAGCTGAGAAAAGTACTCTTTCAAGCAAGAAGCAAAGTTTTATATACATTTATGTATGCAAAACAAATGCTCGTAGCTTTACTATTGTTGTAAAGTTTCCTAGTTTAGAATCTGTAACTTGCCAATGTATATATTAATTAAAGTATTACTTTTTAACGTTAATCAAAACTGTAAAAACTAATGCAGGGTGACACTATTGATGCCCATAATAAATCTTTAGTGTAGACTTCTTAGACAAAACAATATTTATATAAGATTGTATTTTAAGTCTTGTACTTTGGCTTTTCGTGACTAGCCAAAAGAAATGTTTACCGAGAACTTAAAATTTGTCACCGAGTATTTTATTAGTATACCAAATCAAATTTTAACACTATAAAAAACGTACGGTCAACATCGACACATTATTTATTATATACATATTATTTAGAAGTACCCTTAAATTATCTTAATAACTTCAGCATGCCCATATACCGCTTTAGCTATGGAAAAATAGGGAGGGGGCGACAACGTGGAGGGCTTGTCCAAATATTTAAATATATATTCTTAGAATCTCATAGACAGACACACCAAAATATTTGAAGCTTACCTTTGAGTGTGATGTTAATTCCGCGCAGACCTATATACAGGCCAATGGTGGCGTTGATGTCTTTTCCCGTTCCAGCCTTGTACTTGGTTTCTGTGTGGATTTCAGCAGTCTCCCATGTCATGGAGAAGTTTGTCACTAAATCATACAAATTCAAATCTTTGTTTAAAGACACCAGTAGACTCAATGTAGCTGTTTTTAAAGCATCAATAGACTCAATGTAGCTGTTTGTAAAGCATCAATAGACTCAGTGTAGCTGTTTTTAAACCATCAATAGACTCAATGTAGCTGTTTGAAATATGGAAAAGAAGGTAGAAAGTTTCCAGACATTATTAAATTGTTGGCGTTGAATTATTTACATTAAAACCTTTTCTGCGGATCCATCAACCCATAAAATAATTAGCCCCCACCCCAACCCCCACTTCAACCCCCGTTACAGATTCATTCCACCATGTGGTCTTTTCTGGATTAGTTTTTTGGCAAATATTAAAAAAAAAAATACATTAAGATATTTGTAAAATAACTACCCATAATTATAACCTTCACCCACATTATGTTCAAATATCATTGCAGGGTAAGTATAATATTTGTCGTCAAGATTAAATTTGTGTTTGGTCTTCATAAACTAAAATATAGTATCTTTTATACAGGCGACATTTTAGACGAAAATAAAGAGTTTTCGTGAAGGACTACTTGGCGCTTACAAAACCATTTTAATAAACCCATGGAGTGTAGACTTAAAAATAAATAAATAAATAAATAAATAAATAATATGTAGATAAAAACGGGCAAACTCTTGCAGAGCTTCAGAGTACCCAGGGCCACTTCCGGTTTTAAATTTTATGCCGCCCTCCATCATACCTGTTTTTCTCCACCACCTTTCATATTCGCCTGTCTCCCATAACACGACTCATAGACAGTGTGGATGCCCACCCACACCTCTAATGTGGTGACCCCTAATAAAATGTCCTCATCTTATTCCTGGCTCTGATTAAAGGGGCATTCCTGAGTTTGCTGCATTGTAAGATGTTTCCGACTAATAAAATATTTCTACGATTAAACTTACATATTAAATACATTTTCTGGTTTAGAATATCATTGTCTGTATATTCAATGTGTTTCTGGTCGTCTTAATATTTGTAACAAGCCCAAACTGGATTTTGTCTTGAAATAATTTCGTACGTACGAAAAAATTATATTTTTGGAAATAAAATGAAATTTAACCTAGTACAAATATTAGAACAATCGGAAATACGTTTAATATACAGCCACTAATATTTTATGCAGAAAAATATATTTGATATGTAATTACAATCGTTAAGAAGTCTTTGTTAGTCGATAACATCTTAAAAAGTGTAGAAAACTCAGGCATGTCCCTTTTAGGGGAGAGAATGACTTCAAACAACATGCACGATACATGAAGAACAAACTCATTTTGTACCTTTCAATTTGTCATGTCTAAACTCTGAATCCAAGTAAGTACAAGCAATTTTATTTATAAAATCATATTTCTGTACAAGAGAAAGTCCAAATGGTACCTCACAAGGCCATAAACTTTACAATGTTATTACAAAATCAATGCAAACATTTTTTAGACCTGTAAATAATACACACTATCGTGGTAGATATATATCTTGAGATGGATAGGTTAACATTGATATTCGACACGAAATGTTTGTTCTCTAAAGTGACCCTAGTGACCCGACATCCTGGTTTGGGTTACTGGTACTGACATCCGGGTAACTCATGAGTCACAGAATAACATCATCGCAGCTGACAATGCTAGTGTAGCCGTTAGGTAACCGGTACACCACGAGTTTATAGGTTTATTATGTATGTCAATACGCTACAGTCTTCCGAGTAAAACGCATATAAGAAACCTGGGGCTACACTTCAAGATTCGTGTTAGATCATGACTTATAAAATCGATCAACTGGAAAGGATTGTTTTACAACAACATTACAAACTATACCATTTTTTTTTTTTTTTTTTTTTTTTACTATGGTTCGCTGAACAGATCCAGGGAACCGGTAATAAATCTACAAAACCGCAGTTTTGACCGACTATAATATGTAATAAAATCGCCACGGTAAATGTACTATAATATTTTGTTTGTTTTAAAATTATTTTAGAAGTTATCACACGAAAAGGGTTAAAGATGCATTTTTTGCCAGTTATCTACCAGGACCCCGTTTTATGAAGCGATCTTAGCGCTAAGTTCACCTTAAACGCATAGCTACCTTATAACCCTTAAGGTGATCTTAGCGCTAAGACCGCTTCGTAAAACGGGGCCCAGGTCCATGAACGGAATGAAAGGAAAGACAGGGAACTTGATTAATTCAGCTGTTAGGCTACTGAACATTATTTGCATTCTAGCAGGTTTTACCAGGCAGAAAGACCTGTATTACCAGTATATTAATTTTTATGAAATAACCTTTTTGCATTTCGTATGACCCGGGGCAACAAGCCTTACAGATAAGTTAATCATAACTAACTTAAATCAGCAGTAAAGTTCTGTTACACTGTTAGTATTTTTTTAAAAGATAAATGTTTGCTTTGTTTAAAGACATCACCAGAGCACATTGATTTATTAATAATCAGCTACTGGATGTCAAACATTTGGTAATTTTCACATATAGTCTTAGAGAGGAAACCCGATATATTTTTCCATTAGTAGCAAGGGATCTTTTATACGCACCTCCCACAGACAGGATAGCACATAGCACGGCCTTTGATATACAAGTCGTGGTGCACTGGCTGGAACGAGAAATAGCCCAATGGGTCCACCGACGAGGATCGATCCTAGACCTACCGCCACTGTTAGTATAACAACATGGTCTCATATTCTTCCTTGTTCAGCTAGTACTATTATCCTGTTCAATTATTTAGACCCAAAGTTTTTTGGCAAATGTTACGTTTATTTCCTATTCGATATTTGTTTTCTTTGCATTTACATGAAAACAAACCCAAACCCCGACAGGTTTTATATACAAATCATCATATAAAATGCACGAAGTTGACTTAATTCCACTTTTTAAAAATCTCTGTGTCTTTTGAATGCACGTTATTTCTCCTATAAATAACTAGGGTCATTTGCATATCAAAAGCATCATTCTATAGTGCGTTTCAAACTAATGTTCGGTTCTATCGTCCTATCCGCACAAATCGTAGTATGACCTATATTTAAGAAAATATCTGTAAACATGAAGCAGGCGCGGATTCAGGTGGCGAGTTCAAGTGACAAAACCTCAGTTTGAAAAAAAAATATGTATCAAATATTATAATTATATTGTGGAATACACAAGCGCGCGCTGAAGGGAGAGAGAGAGAGAGTGAGAGAGAAAGAGAGAGAGAGAGAGAGAGAGAGAGAGAGAGAGAGAGAGAGAGACGTCATTTATGTAACGACGCACTCAACATATTTTAATCTATGGTTATAGGGAGAGAGAGAGAAGAATATGGTATGCATGCGATTGGTGGAGGTGTGACCCTCTGCACAAACCCAACCCCACTTAAGGCTTCTTTTGTATATGGAGCGGGGCGTAGCTCAGAGGTAAAGCGTTCGCTCATGGTAGGTCGACTGATCGATCCCACATGGTGGACCCATTGGGTTGTGTCTAGTTCCAGCCTGTGCACCACAACTGATGTATAAAGGCTGTGGTATGTGCTATCCAGTCTATGGGATGGTGCATATAAAACGTCCCTTATTGCTTATCAAAATTGCTTATCGGAAACAGTGGCCCATGTGGCGGTAGCGAGTTTCTTTCTCACTGTCATAATGCTTCTTAACCGTTTTGTCTGACGCCACATAAACGTATATCAAATGCGTTGAGTGTGTCGTTAAATAAACATTTCTCTCGTATGTATGTGTAGTCTATATGCATTTCTAGTCAATAAGTTTATAGGTTGTTAGGTTGTTTGATAGTGAATGATATGGAAATAAATTGTTTTTGGTGTTAAAGAGTTCATGCATACATTAAAGTAATACTCCTGATGGGTATGGAGAAATAACTTAATCAGTCGACGAACTCATTTCTTCATCACTATCTTCGTTAAGGGGGACTATCACAGGGGGTATTTTATTTCTTATAAAACTATTTTGTTTTCTAAAATCTTCTTCGATCTTTATTACATGTTTAACTGCGTCAGAGAAGAGTGTAGGTGTGACAGAGTTCAATGCATGTGCAAGTTCTCTCCGCACCGTGGTCATTTTACCATCATTATGACGAGCTATGTGCCCTTTGACTTGACTCCAGATCAGTTCTATCGGATTGAGTTCAGAATGTCTTGGCGGCAGTCTTAGACACAAGTGCCCATGGCGTTCAGCAATATCATCAGTAACAAATTGCTTTGCACATTTGTTACTTTTCACAAGTTCATAAAGAACTGGCTTTGTCATGTTACTCTCAAAAGGTATATTTTTGTTTCGTAGCCACGACTGAATTTCTTCCTTTTTAGCGTTTAGTGCAGGACATCGTGTAATCTCAGTTAATTTGTTGTGGTAGCTTGCGTTATCCATGACGATAACAGAAGGTTCTGGTAGAGAAGGCATAAGTTGTTCTTCAAACCATTTGATGAAATTTTCATGATTCATCTCACCATGATAGTCTCCGTCTGTTTTTTTAGCCTCAAAGATCAATTCACAGCCATCTATCAATCCATATTTATCACAGCCAGCATGACAAATAATAAGTCTTTTTCCCTTCCCAGTCACCGAACAGAGTTTAGGAACTCGATCAGCAGCGTCTGATTTCGGCAGGTGATTGGCGGTACTTGTTCCCGGGTGGATATCTGTCCAGTGGTGGGATGTTGTGTGGTTGGCATTCATCCAGGTCTCATCTTGATACACTATTAAATATCCCTGTTCTCGTAAATTGGATATTTCTCGGAGATAGGACAGTCTCCTGTCTGATATATTGGCGTCCTCAAAAATCACTTTTCCGGTTGTAGACATATGTTGGTATTTAAAATCGAGGTCATGGAGTGTTCTTCGTAAAGTTGATATGGATATGTTGATTCCACATTCCTCCCTTAAAGCCACGTTAAGCTTATGTAATGTAGGTAATTCGCCCTCTCTATAAAATCTTTATACTCGTCGTCTAATAACATCTTTATCAAATAAATCGATGAGTTTTCGGTCGCGTTTTTTAACAGTGATTTCTGTGCTTGGATTCGTAGAGCTTAGATTTTTCACAGTTCTTTTTACTGTTGAAACCGAAACTTTAAGTGCAGCGGCAACTCGATCGACAATTCGATAAGAAGCATATCTACCGCGCTGATATGCATCTTCAAAATAATCGAAAACGTTCTTAATACACGATTTTACATCAACTGAAGTATTTTTCGATTTACCCATATTTTTCCTCAAATAACAATAACAAGAATGTCGACTAATACATTTTCAATGAATTTATATACCCTACCTAACTTGTATTTTACGTGGTTTACACATTGCTACAATAGCATGTGCAGTCATAGATCGAACTAATGATGTTATTGACCAAGCAATGCTATCGTATTTTGAACATTCAGGGCTGTGTCTGCGGGATGAAAAAGTGGTTGAACCCATACGAGTCCGAACAATAGCCCTTTGGTTTTTCGCATTACAAATGTAACACCCAACCCCCAAACCCCAGCCCCTAGCACCACCCTAAATACTATATATATACGTATGAGTTCCCAATTTCGAGGCAAATTAAATAACATTTTTATTATTATTTGATGTTGGTGGCCTTTGACATTTTATCCTTCCCCCCCCCCCCCCCCGGTCTTCTGGGTCCGGCCCTGCATTAAATTTATTTATAAATTTGGAAAGCACATTCCTGCGGTGTGTGAGGTGATTTGTGTTTATTACTGTGCTACACCTCAGTTGTGTTAGGTTAGGTATGGTATGCTAATATATAATTGATATAATAAAATAAAAATACATAATACATTAGCTAAATTTATTAAATATAATGCACCTACAAGAAAGGGTTACATGTTCTGTTTGTTTACATCTATGTTTAACGGAAAGATTAGACAATGCTGTTACACACTGCAAAACAATAATAACCTTGATTTAGTGAAACAAGCTATAATGGCCTTCACGTAGCCTCATATCCCAATGTTTTGATATGCAAATGACCTTAGTTATTTATAGGAGAAATAACGTGCATTCAAAAGACACAGAGATTTTTAAAAAGTGGAATTAAGTCAACTTCGTGCATTTTATATGATGATTTGTATATAAAACCTGTCGGGGTTTGGGTTTGTTTTCATGTAAATGCAAAGAAAACAAATATCGAATAGGAAATAAACGTAACATTTGCAAAAAACTTTGGGTCTAAATAATTGAACAGGATAATAGTACCTGGTATGTGTTGTCTTGTTTGTGGAAAATATCCCTTTATGGTAATGAAAAAAAAAGTAGGATTCCTCTGAAAACTACGTATCAGAATTACCAAATGTTTGACATCTAATAGCCGATGATTAATTAATTGATGTGCTTTAGTAGTGTCGTTAAACAAAACAAAGTTAAACTTGTTCTCTTATGCCTCCGAATGGCGGCCTTGGGCGTTCTGTTCGGTTCTGTTTTGTTCTGTTCTTTCCCAATACCGGCTCAAATCTTAACTGTGTTAACAACTCATTGCAGGCCCGTAAGAACAATAAATGAAAGGGGAGGTGGCACACGCTATAGTGGGGGTGGGGAGTGGGTGGGAACAACAACTCTTCTTTTTTCCTTTTTTTTTTCTTTTTTTTTTTCTTGAGGGGGTGGGGGGTGGGGTGATGAGTGGAGCTATTTAAATTTAAGGATGTTCGCCTCCCCACCCCTGCAATTCGTACGAGCCTATATTGATGAGGTGTATATTTTTACAATGACGTCTTCATTAACAACCATTAACCTCTGTCTTAGACAGAGTGCATAGCCTATATAGCTTAGGTTTATTCCCAGGAAAGCGTGCTTAAAAATTAACTGGACATAAGCAAGAAAAACAAACTGAAATAAAATGAAATATTGCGGATACAGTTAACGACAACGCATTCCTATGTATATGACGATTCTGGTGTCAGCTCGTATACTACTTCCTAACAGGAAACGTGACATTGCCTATTCCAGTTCAGTTTGGTATTCATGAGTCCCATTGTCCCTTGGCGTGTTTGTGTGAACAGAACTTTCTGTTGCGCAACCCATACGTATACGTGTGCTATTCCTCGTAGTTGTGCAGGCGTCGTAACGTTAATATTCTCAAGGGTTTTCCCAGCATTCTTTTCTGTATTTCTTTTTAAAAAATAATTAAACTTTTTGAGCATCTGTGACAATGTTTTTTAATGTTTTTTTGTTTCTGTTGAGTAGAGATGCGTGTTTAGGGTCTCCACGAGTACTCGAATACTCGAGCACGGGTCGAGTCTAGCAAGACTCGAGTCCGTTCTACAGGACTTGAATACCTGTGCAAGGAAGAGTACTTTAATTTAATTATACATTTTTACTTCATTTTGCCATATGCTTGCCGCCTGTTACATTATACGGCTATGAGACATGGAGAGAAAACAAAAGCAGGATGTGTGGAATGAATGAATGGATGAATGAATGGATGAATGAAAAATGAATGAATGAATGTTTAACGACACCCCAGCACAAAAATACACATCGGCTATTGGGTGTCATAAAATGGTAAGTATATGGAAGCCAAATGTGTGGAATGCAATATAATGGCATGATTTGGTATCCATATTCTGCGCTGGAATTAAGATGCATAATGCTATTTTACTTTATTCCTTAGTCTCTTTATCATCTAAGTGTACTGTTACTGTTACCGTTATTTATTAACGTGCCTGTATCCAAAAGAGGTTCAGGCTGATTCGTAATATTTCAAATATAACGCCAATTTTAGACGTATGTGGCTCCTGCTTTAGTTGACTGTGACAAGGAGAATACTGCATCTCGTTTGTTTTTAATTACATATGCAAATAGATGACATTTGCCATTAACGTATTGACCCATAATGCATTAAAACGCACCATAGTTTCATAAATAATGGAATAGCTAGACAATAGATGTATAAAACTGGTTATGCGGTACAGACCAATATAAATAATAGTACTTTATTCTGGCATTGTGACATATTAATAACAGTGCTAATACAAAAACAAAATCTCTAAATATTTTTGGTACGTCATTAAAGGTATACTGTCACAGACCACTGACCTATTTAATGGTCTAACAAAGTATTACCTGAACAAAAATAATTTGATTTGTTCCTAAATGTACTTTATTGAACCATCTTCATAACCACCATACTCCATTTTTTAATGACATTTTGTACAAATAAATGAATTATGGCAATGGTCCATAATTCAAAAACTAAAATTGCCGAGAGGGATGACATGGATTTCACTCCATCATGGTTCAGTTAAGGTGATGCGATAGCTAGATTTGGTTTCCAACAATTAATGTAATTTTTATTTATTATCCATTTTAGAGAAATAAGGTCCTTAAATCCGTGACAGTATGCCTTTAACTTGTATGGCTGATGTTATTGCATTGGATTGTTATTCTGCATGTTATACTTTATTTAATAAAAAACATTTTGCAAAACAACAAATATTGGTCATTGTCAAGTTCTCTAAAATATGTATTATAACTTAATGTGACTATGATATTGAGGAATCTCTCCCAACCTAAGTTCATATAATTAACTTTACTATTAATCATATGTATTATTCTTACCAGATTCTGAGTGCAAAAGATTAATTACATTACTTTATTAACACAAACCTGGTGGAAAACCCTCCTAAATTCCTCCTATATGTACAAGATTACTTAAAATGTCTTTAAATATGCATTATAACAACATTTAAAACATTCTGTGCCTGAAGTGGCAAGTCATTTGATTTTAAATAATTTGAGGGTGCTGAAGAAATGTTGCCATCAAGATATTTCCATTACACTGCAACGTTATGACAGGTTGGTTCCAAGACTGTGTCAAATGAAACGGAGAAAACATAGCTCTAACAGTTACTTTTATGTCATATTCTGTGGAATCCCCCAATTTTTTTTTTTTAAATGCCATAAAATTATCTGTTAATCTGGAGGTTTTTTAATACATTGGTCATTTCCATGTTTATGCTAATTGTATGTACATTGTACTACTTAAAACATTGCAGACTAATCATAGCAATCATGTCATATAGAAAACATAGGAATAGCCACTAATATTGTGAATGTATTCCAGTTAGAAGCCAAGATATTGCATTTCCTATTTTAGTTGGTTCATGGTGGCCATCTTGAATTTCATTATAATACGACACAGAGATTTATATATTTATAAATAGCAATATCACCTAGATAGCTAGAAGCTGAAATAATAATGTTTTGTAGAATTTCGTTACAGTGTGTTGGTTATATTGGCAGCCATGTTGAATTTATTTTATATATAAATATAATATTGAACTAAAACACTTCAACGGTACCATATATCAATTCTTAGATATATAAAACATAGGAATAACTATTAATATTATGAATATGTATTCAGTTAGAAGCCTAGACATTAGACATTAAATTTCATGTTTTAGTGTATACATGTAATGTGGTGGCCATCTTGAATTTGTAAGGATAAATAATGGAAACATCAGCTAGTAACATATTTTTTCTTTGTATCAGCATCTTCAAATTATGTAAGATCAATTGAATTGCCAAAATGCTCTGGGAAGTTCGTTTTTACAAAATATAGACTAATCTAATATTGATTACGTCAGTGCTCACACTATCCTAACTTTAAAGCCAAATTACTCCCTGTTCCACTAATTATATTTTTCTACATTTTTAATTTGTTATTCCTGACTAAATTCTGAATAGACACCGTTAATTTCATTACTTTTGCAATTTGTGATGGGTATACCGTATATTTTGGCATAGATTGACTGGACAACTAGTGTAAGTGTCGGGTGCTCGGGTCCGGGTCGAGTTTGACCCTTGAGTATTCGAGTCCAATATTTTGGCATAGATTGCCTGGACAATCGGGTCCGGGTCAATATATCGCAAAAATAAATTTTGAACAATATGTATTGCGATATTTTTCTAGCGTACCAGTATATTCAGACCGAATATTTCGGTCTCTGTAACGCTGTACCGGCCTCGGTGGCGTCGTGGTTAGGTCATCGGTCTACAGGCTGGTAGGTACTGGGTTCGGATCCCAGTCGAGGCATGGGATTTTTAATCCAGATACCGACTCCAAACCCTGACCGAGTGCTCCGCAAGGCTCAATGGGTAGGTGTAAACCACTTGCACTGACCAGTGATCTATAACTGGTTCAACAAAGGTCATGGTTTGTGCTATCCTGCCTGTGGGAAGCGCAAATAAAAGATCCCTTGCTGCTAATCGGAAAGAGTAGCCCATGTAGTGGCGACAGCGGGTTTCCTCTCAAAATCTGTGTGGTCCTTAACCATATGTCTGACGCCATATAACCGTAAATAAAATGTGTTGAGTGCGTCGTTAAATAAAACATTTCTTTCTGTAACGCTGCTTCTTTTTATAATGATTTGTCTATTTTATATTTATATCATATGTTCATTGGCTTTTATAAAAGAGACAAAATTCATTAAAAAAAATATATTGTATAAAACATGAAATAAAGCTTTACAGAGAGCGAAATATTCGGTCTACAGTATATTGCGCTTATATATGTTGTACGTGTGGTGATCACGCGTATTATATTTTCAAACAAAAACTACCAGTTTAAAAAAAGAAACAATAGCGTTCGCTTGTTCGGAACGAATCTCGATTCACTGATGTATCATTATATTAAGTTAAACAAAATGTACATGGAATTAGAGCACTTTATAACTTCTAATAATCATTTATTATTATCCCATTTTTGTAAGGGGGCAGGCTGGCTTTTGCCCGAATTAAACGAAAATGCCAGAATCTGGATAACAACATGTATTCATACTAGCATTGGATAACAACATGTATTCATACTAGCATTGGATAACAACATGTATT
>NC_054706.1:51059662-51314662 GCF_016097555.1 Gigantopelta aegis
TTATTTAGTATATTTTAGTCGCTAAAAATATTTAATTTTTGTCGATAAAATGTTTTTATTCGTTTAAAACATCGTCCAGTGGTAGCAAATTCAGGACCGTCCCTTTAAAGATACTACCCTTATAGTCTTTAACTTTTTAAATTGTCGGTTAATCTACTCGTGTAAGGAACCAGCCCAGTGGCGGATCCAGAAAATCCATTGGGGGGGGGGGGGGGGGGGCAATGACATGAGGCGGAATGCCAATAGAACTTTGGGGGAGGTTTGGAGGGGATCGTAAAATGAAAATTAATATATAATAAAATTATAACTGTCGCAAAATGTAGCGGGGGGGGGGGGCCCCTGGCCCCCCTATATCCGCCTCTGCATCCACTTAAATAAGCACAATCAAAATTGATTATTCTGTGATAATCTGACACGGATTGCTCTAGGTTTTAGTTGTCAAGACGGGGGGTTTTGGGGTTGTTATTGAAAAATAAATTTAGGATTGTGTTAAAAGTTTAACACATACGAAATTATAGTAAACAAAATAATTAAGCTCCTGCAACTGTTATGACGACCAGAATTGCTCCGAATGGATATTCTAAACAAGGAAATGTTAGCAAATTATTGTAATTTTAATAACTGAAAAAGGCTATATCACACAAAAACATGTTAAAGTTGAATAAAATATTTTATGTATCATTTTCTTTTCTTTCAAAACCTACATCAGTAGTTGACGTCTTCAGGATGAAATGCGCGGTCTTTTCTATTTGTCGTCTGTCACCACAGAGCTTGGTGTGAAGGGGAGTTTCCACGAGCCACTCAGTTTGTCTTAATCCTTGATAGGAAGGAAGGAAATATTTTATTTAACGACGCACTCAACACATTTTATTTACGGTTATATGGCGTCAGACATATGGTTAAGGACCACACACAGATATTGAGAGAGGAAACCCACTGTCGCCACTTCATGAGCTACTCTTTTCGATAAGCAGCAAAGGTTCTTTTATATGCACCATCCCATAGACAGGATAGCACATACCACGACCTTTGATATACCAGTCGTGGTGCACTGCCTGGAACGAGAAATAGCCCAATGGGCCCACCGACGGGGATCGATCCCACACCGATCGCGCATCGAGCGAACGCTGTACCACTGGGCTACATCCCGCCCCTAATCCTTGATTGGGTCATAGTGCTACAATTTCAACTTTGTAACAATATAGTTCATATATTTATTCTCACTGATACATTAAGAATTAGTTCATTGGTAATACTAACGTCTGCCATATATATATATATATATATATATATATATATATATATATATATATATATATATATATATATATATATATATATATATATATATATTCATTAACACGATCTCTTCTTATTTGGCAACCTGCCTATCAGACCAATTAGTATGCAATAATAATATTTTACGAGCTATCAGAACAGAACAGAACTTTATTCACTCAGAACACCAAACGGTGTTACACTGAGATGTTTACAAACATATATATACAATACGATGGCGGCTGCTGATTAAAATATACATGCATATAATTATATCTATCTATCTATATATCTAATCTATCTACCTATCTACCTATCTATCTATATATATATCTATCTATATATATATATATACACACACAAAAGCTAAACTATATTAGTTGAATAAATCTATGACAAAGGTGTGCCTTTTAATACACTATTAATGACATTAAGAAAAGTACATAGTTTCTTTATAATAGATAATTGTTTTGTGTTACAGAGCTTGTGTAATTTAAAAGTGTTTGGTCTGTTGATGTAATATTTATTTAGGTAGGTTAATCTTTCGTTAGTTAAGTGTGGACATTGAAATAGATAATGAAATTTATTACCAATTGTGATTTTGCAAAGAGGGCAAATTCTATTTTTTCGTTCAATATTTTGCCATCTGCCCGTTTCAATTGGAAGATAGTAATTGCTGGTTCTGAACTGACTGTAAATAATGCGTATTTTTTCAGGTAAGTAAAGAAGGTAATTTTCACAAGCATGTGCCGATTTAAATATTCTATAAGTAATACATTTGGGATATGTGTTAATATTTTCGTTCCAGGTTTGTCTGAATTGATCTTTTAAACGTTCAGTAACTAAGTTAATAAATGGGTAGAATTTTGAAAATAGCAATTAGTAAAAAAGTTAATACAATAAATAAAAATAATAACAAGGTTACAAGCCCAAAAAAAATTTGACTGCTCGGCCGAATATTTATATGATTTGGAGCATTTAAGAAAGACAGTCCAAAATTAAATAAGAGAAAGAAGAGAGGATCGGACTATTTAATAAAAAAAAGTAATTTCGACATTAAATTTTGAACGCAGATCGAAAAGTTTAAAGTCCAATCGATATGTCCACGCGAGTGGACTCGTTTAGGCCGTTTGGGTGCACAGACGAAATATCACCTAGACATGGGAGTCCACGCAATGCTGTTAGATCTACTGGTAGACCAGTAGAGCTAATTTTAATCAGATTGGGCGTCCGAACCTCCGGTATATGGGCACGTTAATAGAGTTCTTTCCCCTTACCTATAAATGAGGGCCCTATAACCATGGACGTCTGGACGGAGGAACCAGCCAAGGCCGGCTCTTGTACCCAGGACAGGCGTGCGCTACAACAGCTTGCTCTCAATGCGCACGTAAAGCCCTATGACCTGACCTGACCTCATGGACGTCAGACTCTGGGAGAACAGGTCATATTCACACGCCTTGGAAGTTATCTTGCAAAACACACACTCTACTGGAAGATCCAAATGAAATTACTATAACCAAGAGTTTTGTTTTATAATCATAGCTGATTACCGGCCTCGGTGGCGTCGTGGCAGGCCATCGGTCTACAGGCTGGTAGGTACTGGGTTCGGATCCCAGTCGAGGCATGGTATTTTTAATCCAGATACCGACTCCAAACCCTGAGTGAGTGCTCCGCAAGGCTCAATGCGTAGGTCTACACCACTTGCACCGACCAGTGATCCATAACTGGTTCAAGAAAGGCCATGGTTTGTGCTATCCTGCCTGTGGGAAGCGCAAATAAAAGATTCCTTGCTGCTAATCGGAAGAGTAGCCCATGTAGTGGCGACAGCGGGTTTCCTCTCAAAATCTGTGTGGTCCTTAACCATATGTCTGACGCCATATAACCATAAATAAAATGTGTTGAGTGCGTCGTTAAATAAAACATTTCTTCTTTTCTTCTTCATAGCTGATTGCTACATGTTGGGAGTTGAGAAATAACAACATACAATCCACATTATAACTTGTGTTGTCCATTCATTTAAATACGCCAGAAATATGAAAAGAAAGGTTACACGAAAGGTTGGACACATAATTATGTAGTAATCTAATTAAAATTAGCTCCACTATTACATGTGGATCTAACAGCAGCCCGTTGGAGCTCATGTCCACAAACCAAAACCGTACTTGCAGAATCATGCCAGTGATTTGAAAATAATTTGAAAATATTCCGAATTATCCTGAGGGTATACAACAGGTTTCGTGTGAATTAGCACATAATTTAGTCGTGGTGCACTGGCTGGAACGAGAAATAACCCAGGGGCCAACTGACGACCATGGCTAGTTGATTTTGAAAATCACTAATCCCATGGCTAGTCGATTGTTAGAAAATTCTAGAAGCCCAGCGGGGATTGATCCTAGGCCGACCGCAATCAGGCAATACCTTTACCATTGAGCTACGAGTATTAGCCAGTGCACCATGACTGATATAGCATATATGCACTGATCCGTTTGTGATAAAGTACATACAAATTATCCATTGCTACCGATGGAAAAATGTAGCTGATTAGTTACTCAATGTGCTCTAGTTGTAATAAACAATGAAACGTTACGAACATGATCCAGTAAGGTGCCGCGAGTTATCTCCCTATACAACGATGCGATACCCATTTAAAAAATAAAAGCTAAAAATGTGAAATGGAATTTTAAACTGATAAATTCATAACATGAAAAGTTAAGTTAGTTTTGTTTAACGACACCACTAGAGCACTGATTTATTAATCATTGGCTACTAGATGTCAAACATGGTCATGTTTGATTCAGAGAAAACACGCTATATTTTTTCATTAGTAGCAAGGGGTCTTCTATATAAACCATCCCAGAGAGTAGCACATACAACGGCCGTTGATATACCAGTCGTGGTGCACTGGCTGGAACGAGTCATTACATGAATAAGCCTACTTAAAAAAGATAATTTGCTTTTTTCTATAACATTAATATACACTTGCACTGCTAAACCATTGAAAATATGTCCTTTACTTTCCGGTAATATCCCGATGCACGTAGGTGTATATGTTGCCATAAAACAAATATATTGGGTCTCGTATCCATACCTCTATACGAAAAGGGTACTTTTTCCAGGACTGGATTTTAAAATCATGAATTTCAAGCATCATTTAAGATTTTCAGGACGAGCCAGATCCCGGACAGTGTACAATCATCCAGTACTTGGCCATAACATTTTACAAGCAGAGAACATTTTAGCCAGAAATACGAAATTAATATATTTTACTCTCGTAAAAGGTAGAACACATGTTGATGCACTGAAATCGAAATGAAAAATATTAAAAGTATGGTTTTCTATCAATAGACGGCTATTTCTCGTTCCAGCCAGTGTACCACGACTGGAATATCAAAGGCAGTGGTATGTACTACCCTGTCCGTGGGATGGTGCATATAAAAGATCCCTTGCTGCTAATAGAACAGTAACCCATGAAATGGTGACAGCGGGTTTCCTCTCTCATTATCTGTGTGGTCCGTAACCATATGTTTGACGCCATCTATCCGAAAATAAAATGAGTTGAGTGCGTCGTTAAATAAAACATTTTTCTTTCTATCACTAGACCGTCCTCAAATAAATATCGCACACTGCTTTCTGCCATTATGAATAAGATGTTCCCACTTATAAGCCTTTTAACAACTAAATAAATTACTAAAGATATATTATGGTTAGAATATCAGTGTTTCTGGTCGCTTTATTTTGCAAAATGTATATACTTTTTGTACATTATTTTACCTACAAAAGTATGACCAACATCTTATATCGACAAAGTGGATTTTTACATGGGCCACGGTTACATGTTTTGACCCAAAAAATTTTTATTTAACGACGCACTCAACACATTTTATTTACGATTATATGGCGTTAGACATGTGGTTAAAGACCACACAGATATTGAGAGAAAACCTGCTGTCGCCACTTCAAGGGCTACTCTTTCAGATTAGCAGCATGGGATCTTTTATATGCACCATCCCACAGACAGGATAGTACATACCAGATGTGGTGCACAGGCAGCAACAAGAAATGGCCCAAATGGGTTCAACGACGGGGCATATTATTAATAATCGGCTACTGGATGTCAAACGTAATTATGACTCTGGTCGGAAGAAACCCGCTACATCTTTCCTAATGCAGCAAGGGATCTTTTATATGCGCTTTCTCACACAGAAAAGCATATAAAACGGCCTGTCAAGCTGCGGTGCACTGGTTGGAAAAAGAAAAAAAATCAGTTGAATGGATCCACCGAGGTGGTTCGATCCTGCGAGACAAGCACCTCAAGTGAGCACTCAATCGACTGAGCTAAATCCCACTACTTTTACATGGAGGAATCTGGCAATGTTTTACAAGTGGGCCGGGAGTAGGGTTCTTTTTTTAGTTCTCACATATATGTATCATTAGGTTATTTTGTCTGTGTGCCGTAGATCTTAAATGAAACCGATTTACCCTAATCTAAGTAAGGGTGTTCATCTAACCTCACCATAATCCCCAATCAATTGACAAGGATGCATATACACCAATTAAGATATTATAACAAAATGTATTTAATATATAGCTTTAGGAGATAATCATAAGCAGTTCTTAAAGGTTTGCGAAACATCTATTTGGATGCCCACAAATAAAATTTAAGATTAGATGAAAATAAATAAAAATAAATATACGAGGGGTAGCACAGTCACTCAAATACACTATTGACTCTACCTACCAAATGAATACCAATTTTCCAAGCGGTCAGAATAACCAAATTAATTATTTTGTTTCTCAAGGAAGCTTTCCACCTAATTTAGTTGGAAATGATCTAGTAGTTTTGAACAAATTGGTTTAAATGCACTACAAATAGGGGATCCATTAACGACATCAAAAAGTTTCCCAAAATAAGACTGTTCGGTTATACAATTTCTGGAAGTAGAGAATGTTTTTTTTAAAACAGATTTACTATTCCCACTTTGAGCCCCACCCGTCAAGCACCAGGACATGTGATAAACTAATTCACAAATGTCTCTGTGCCAAGTAAGCTTACAACTAATCTCGTTAAGACGTGATAAAGCAGTTTGAGATAAATTGGCTTTATTTTCCTTTTGGGTCCATGAATTAATTTGTTCACGTACCACGAAATAATAGCTTAAATACATTTCTCTTGTACAACTACAGTAAACTTCACCCCATCCCTGGAAGGAAATGTTTTATTTAACCACACACTAAACACATTTTATTTACGGTTATATGGCGTCAGACATATGATCAAAGACAACACAGATATTGAGAAGAAACTTCATGGGCTACTCTTTTCGATTAGCAGCAAGGGATATTTTATATGCACCATCCCATAGACAGGAAAGCACATACCAGAGTCTTTGATATACCAGTTATGGTGCACTGGCTGGAACAAGAAATAGCCTATCCCTGGAGACCAAACTAATAATTTTACATATTAGAGACATTCAGTTAGATTTCTTTATTTCATTTCAACTTATTTTCGTGCTTATATCCTGGATATTTCCAATTAAGGTTCAAGCACGCCATCATGGGTACATACCTCAGCTATCTGTCCAGGACCAGAGCTGCCAACCGCTAGCCACAAGTGAGAGTAGGATTCATGACAAGCTGAGCGTAGCAAATGATATTCGAGTGTAGCATGGCCAAATGTCATAAACAGTAAAAGAAACAACCCGACAACGTCATAGTAAACGCAAGATTGTGTCATGCTATTTTTAGCATAGATAACGCTGGTCGGTTATGGAATACGGACATACCCGAAATGTAACCAATGATGTCAAACAAGTCGGGCGACATGTAACTAATGATGTCAAATAAGTCGGGCGATTTTAACAGGATTATGAATTACCAGAATTGTTTTTAAAACAGCATTAAAATGCAATAAACCCACAATTACTTGTGCGATGTGATCAATACTAAATTTGAATGCTTATATTCTTATTTCAAGTTAAAATTACTTTATTCCTAACTGGCATACGTTCACAAGCAATTTTCTATATTCACGGCATGTAAGCGTAACGTAACTAAAGGATGATTTATAGTATGCGACACTGGTGTCGGCCTACAGTTAAACTACGTCGGTTATTGAATACATCTTACTATAACCGTTTAACAATGGTTTTTAATCCGTAAATTATACCGTTTTATGTTGGAATAATAATAAAAAAAGCCACAGAAATGATGAATTCAAGGGTTTTTTCAAACGAGTGTAGCAAACTACGCCCAAAGAGTATCAGTTGGCAGCTCTGCAGGACAGTGGGTTAGTGAGAGATAAGAGGGTGTTAGTGGTCTTACACCTACCCACTTAGATTTTCTAATGACCATTAGCTCTGTGATGGTGTCCGTTTGATGTCCAGAAACCAGTCATCAATCAATCACATTAGAAAACGCTCATCAACATTACCTATATGGTTAAAAATATCTTGATACATATGAAAGTGATATATCCCACTAGAACAGTGGGACACGACACTTCCAACGCCATCAATTGGTGCACTGCAACTTACACGAAGGTCAACCAGTTTTGAGCAATATAAATTGAGACCGATTATGGATAATAAATAGAACATTAAACTTGCTACCATTTCTTAGTTTGTCACAAATAATTTCACTCTGGACATAAACAAATAGAAGCTTGTTTAATGACAAAAATAGTGGTGCTACAATAATGCCATAGCAGTTACGTAACTTATGTCATGGTCTTCCAGCACCCATTAAGAAATTTAGGACACCAGCTAATGGTCAAGGGACATTATTCCACATTTGAACAAATTCAACTTTGTCATAATGAAGTAACCAAAACTGACCTGTACAACTTTGTATGTTAAACCAAGTTGGGAACAATAGCAAAACACACAGAATATTTATACTTTTATTTACTTTCTTTAGTTCAATTGTACTTTGCATTTCATATATAATAGAGGTGACACAACTGTACAAACCATACTACTTTAAAGCCAAAATAAAGACTTCCCACAATACAAATATTTTTCAAAATTTAGCAGTGCTGCCACAATATACTTTAATAAACTGTAGCTCAACTTGAAATGGTTATCCTTTTCACACATTTCTTTTTCTAAAAAATGGCACATGAAACTTGGAAATGTAATGTCATTTTTTTCCAATAACCTATCGACTAATATAGTGCAATCCCAAATGGTCACAGGATGCAAGGTTTTTGATTGGTCTACATAAAATGATTTTTATTTGTTCATAGCTACAGAATGTATTACTTTTGCTCAAGTTTAAATTCAACAAGATTGATACTGTTCAACATTTAACAAATGTCTAAAACTATTAACACTTTCTAGAAACTGGCAGTGGGATTTAAAATTCAACTGATGGTAAATTGAAATCAATGTATGAGGAGTAATTTTCAGGTTAAACCGTACAAAATGTATTTACAATCAAGGACAAACCTATTTATTTATACTAAATGGTTACCAGTTTATCAGTCCCAAAAACCTTATCACCATAACAAATTTTTAATAAACAGTTTAACACTGATTCAAGACACGACCAACTGTTTTGGTATTAATTTATGTATTTTAATGAGACATACAAAGATATTTTTTAAAAACCTGTAAATAAAATTTGGTCTACATGAACGGACAGACGTCGATGACAGATGATCTGAGTAACACGATGACAGCGATGATGATGGAACAAGTGAGTCTTTAATGTCTACACTAACTACCAATGATGTATATATACAGTCTATGTGGTCTTCTGAGAACCTTTCTTTCCGATCAGAGACTTGTGAATATGTGGGATTACACCTGAAAGGTAAACATCACAAAATTAGCACAGAGCAAACCATACAGCATCGATACCACCATTGGTCAAATGCATGTGAACATAATATATATTTAAAACTAAGTTAAGAATATTTTAAAAACTGTTGAACAATAAACATTTTAAGTACAGATAGTTGACTTAATACAGATAGTGTGTGTGTGGTGTGTGTGTGGGGTAAAAGTAGAATCCCATTTTTAAACAAGATTTTTAAAATTAAAGGGTGGTAATATACTCATTTGCTTATATAAAAGAAGTTTGTTTTGTTTAAACCCGCTACATTTTTCCTAATGCAACAAGGGATCTTTTATATGCATCATCCCACAGCATTTGATATACCAGTCGTGGTGCACTGGCTGGAACAAGAAATAGCCCAATGGGCCCAATGGGCCCACCGGCAGGGATCAACCCCAAATTGACCGCTTTACCACTGGGCTACGTCCCGCCCCTGTTGGTATAAAAGTCGTGACTATTTTAGTTTCAGCCATGTTTGTTTGTCACCAAGCACCAATAAGCGACACTTGATTACACTCAATGGTTATTTCTTGTGTATGGTACATATTTCCCTAGAATAAATTTAGTGGGGTTTTACTATTAACTTCAATGTTGAGTCAGAAAGCATATCTTAATTATCATGTGTGTGAATGTATGTACACCATCTTCTGTAACTGTCCTTGACAACTTAAAATTTCTGACCACTAAGATCTGAAAAATGGCATTTACAAATTATATTTATAGACATTTTGATGACATGATGCCTGTCAAAGTGACCTAGTACAAATACTGAACACTTACCACCACCCGCAATCGTTGCCTTAATTAATGAATCCAATTCTTCATCTCCTCTGATGGCTAGCTGAAGATGACGAGGTGTGATACGTTTTACTTTAAGATCCTTACTTGCATTCCCTGCCAATTCAAGAACCTGTAAAAAGTAAATGACAGCAGTAAAAATGCTGTTGGCCTAAATGTTTTGGAGATGAAGGGATCATACTGAAAAGAATATAGTTTCAGCAAATTTTCACACATGTAGAGTATTTATATGTATATCATGCATTATTCATAAGTGTCTTCATAGACAACTAGCCAAATGCACATTAGGGGAAATCCCATGAGAACTGACAATTTTCAGATTTTCGTTTATGAACCAACAAGCACCATTAACGATGCAACAATCATATTTCATTTTGTATTAAAAATCTTCCATTATTTATACTGACAAATGATGCCCAATTAAATTCAGTGTGATTTTATTTATTACGTCACGCATTTTCTTTTACTAAACACCAAATTGTTAAACTTGTTTAGCTAAGTATATAAATATGTAGGTTAAAGTATTTTTATATTTACTAACCCGACTGATTATATATATTTTTAATACACACACAAGCCTGGAACACAACTGTTCTATAACACGGGTTATCGAGTTTGCCAAGAACTGCAGCTAGTCGAGAGAGTTTGTGTAAACAAACAACAAGTACGGAACTGGAGAAAGACTCAATTGATGAAATGCCGAAGACGAGACGGTACTCCGGATCACCGAACCTGCCTCTAAGAAGTCCTGGCACCCTGGATCAGCGAACAACGGCAGTGCGGTAACATTACACATATGATGATACGACAGTGGGCCATGTACATCTGCAAGACCAGGATAGACCCGAACATTCAAGGCATTCAGCAAATTGTGTTCCAGATTTATGGAAAGAACTTGGTACTCCACCAGAGAACATAATGCACAGAAGCTACCAGGTGAAGTCGACAACAAAGTCAAATCATTTCACCAGTTTGTAATAAAGGAAAGGAAACTATTTCAGTTCGATGTGGGACAGATCAGCAACATGGATGAGACACCCAAGATTTTGCATAACCTATTTTGGTTTGCACAACCTGGGGTTTTTTCCTTATAATTAAAAAAAAAAAAAAACAACTTAATTTGGAGAAATGAGACTGGCAATGGTAAGTAGAAAATATATGTATACAAATGTTTAAGAGATTTTAAAATAATATTAGGACTATTGTAATAAATTACCAAAATATAGTGAATGTCAGGCTTGACCTATTATATAAAACACAGCATGTGTGCATAAAATGTGAATAAATAAGAATTCACTACAAGGCAATCTCTTTACCATTAATTTTATAATATTAGTCTTATGTGTATATAATGTTATGACATTTAGTCCTAAGTGTGAGACTGTGCCATCTTCCTTGTCTGAAGAACTGGATACTGATACTGTCATTATCACTGTCGTCGTCACTATCCGATTCGGAATTAGTTAATAATAGGGTCATAGACTACGGTCCAGTTCGAGAATGTAATGACCATCACAATATCACCATTTTTGATTGGTTAAATTCGGCTACAATGCCTTCTAACAACCAACGGGAATGCACCTATTTCGCAAGATATTCATACAAACTTGACTGGTTACGTTATGCGCTATGAAAGAGTACTGCATCGGGAACAAGCCCAATGTTTGTACTCGCGATAAAAATATGTTGGTACATTGCCAGGACTAATCATTCGGTAAATCGGTTATGCCAAATAAAATGGCATTACCAATGCATGAACGAAACAGTCGTTCGTGCAGGCCTCAATCTAATTAAAATTAGCTCCACTATTACATGTGGATCTAACACCAGCCAGTTATTTAAAAATGACGAATTATCCTGAGGGTATACGATATGTTTCATGTGAATTACGAATGCCGTATTTAGACCAGTAGAACTAATTTTAATCGGATTGCTAACAACACTGCGTAGTCCCCAATGTCCAGGTAACATTTCGTCTGTAAATAATAATTTAAATATTGACCAATCACACTTCGCCTTTTATAACGTTATTTGGGAGCATACAAATTCTAAAAATATCGGGCGAGTCTATTTTAGTGGCCGCAGTACAGCGAACCATACCAATACGTACTGGGTGGGTTATCAGTCTTCAATTTTACATTAAAAATTATTTATTTATTTATAAAATTAAAAAAAAAATACATCAGTCTTCAGTTTTACATTACAAATTATTAATTTTATAAAATAAAACATGTTTTAAGGCATTCGTAATTCACACGAAACATGTGTATACCCTCAGGATAATTCGGAATGTTTTCAAATTATTTTTAAATCACTGGCAGGATTCTGCAAGTAAGGTTTTGATTGGTGGAGATGAGCTCCAACTGGCTGGTGTTATATCCACATGTAATAGTGGAGCTAATTTTAATTAGATTGTGCAGGCCTGTACCAGGCAACAGAATGGTAGTTAGAAAGGGGACGCAGTCCAGGTGAAGTAGCAACTCAAAACCACCCACTTTAGATAACATTATAATGTCGATGTTATCAAATACCCGGCGGCTGATTTTCTGTCAGAACCATGCCAACAGCATGAAATTTTCTGACCAATCAGAAGGCTTTACAGAGCACTCTAGGTGCAATCCACATCCATTTGCGTCAATAGGTTGTCTAATTTTTAGTGTTAAATTGTGTTCCAATTCCTATCAAGTCAGTCAAAGAAAGTACGGATCATGGTACACCTACTGAAAAGGTAAGTCTTTGTGCCTCCTTTGATCAAATATCATAATACGTATTTGAAAATTAAGATCGTATTCATAATTTGAAAAGTACGTGGGGAGACATTCAAGAATATTTAAAGCATGCGGTCACTTCCATTGGGTTAGGGCGAGTCAATTTGTGTACTACCTCGTATGTCAGTGATGCGTCGTCACGTGACCGCAATATAGCCTGCTGATTGGATGATTCTCAGATGGGTTTTAGTTTGTTTATGCCGACAATGGGAGCTGCAAGTACAATCAGCTGTTAAGAATTCCCTGGGGTTGTTTGTGTAGAAAAGCTTCAAATAAACAGATTTTTAGCTAATAAATTTTTTTTTGAAATGGGGAATATATATTTAGACTAATTAAAAAACATTCTTTGATTTTTTGTGCATTTAATTGCTTTTAATAACTCTTTATGGAATATTATTTAAGTGTAATGATTTGTTTGTCTATTATTTTTATTTTTTACCTCATGAATTTTTTGATGATTTTTGGCTAATAAAAATATTTTGAGATGGGGAATATATATTTATTTTTGATGTAGTTATGGCCCTAACTTAGGAGCTGTGAAAATTGTTTTCCGGACTTTATTCAAAAGACCCTTAGTTATTGAGTTGAAATGTGTATACATTTATCACTTACTGTCACAGATCAATTTTGACTTCCATAGCGATTTACCCAGTTTTAACAGTTATGGCACTTGAACTTAGGAGACTTAAAAATTAGTTTTCTGGATTTTTTGCAATGCCTGGAGATATCAAGATGAAATTTTGTATACAGCTTTACAGATCAAGTTGAAGTTTCATGGTGATTTACCCACTTTTCAGAGTTATGACCCTTGAATTTAAAAGATACAAAAAGTATTTTTCACTGCTTTATGAATTCATTTGTCTATTATTTCCTGTTTTTTTCTTCAGTAAACATGGCATCCAAACCTGATCCTGATAATCATTTCACAAGGAAGGTCACCTATCAGCTCTCACCGGAAACAATTAAAAAATAATAATTCTTTTCAAAATGGTGGCTTTTATTTTGAATTATTTTCACTAACACTGGCGAGACGTCGCAGTCATTTTCAGGGATTGATAGCTGATTGTGACAGCAAATTTGATAATAAATTTGATCATTTTACCAACAACGAAATCACCAAATATTGCAATATGAATATTTTGTGGGGTGGGGAAGGGTGTTTAAATTCTGGTCAGAAAACCACTGTTATCAGGAATAAGACAAATACTGGACAGCTGACCACAAATGCCATTAAGTAAACGCGACTTTCAATTTTTTGCCTAATTTTAATCACCATTAACTGATCTAAAAATCATAAAAATGCAGGAAGGATGAAATAGTCTTGTTCCGTGCTCTCATCAGTCATACATAGTTGACCCATTCATTTATCTTAACCCGAGTACTGCTGGCGAGATATCTCGCCCGACATCACGTAGTCGATATACTGAACACTGCATACAGTGCATTCCCCAATTCATATTTCCCGCCGTTTTGCACAAGACGCTCACCGAAAACGGAAATATAATTAAAGAAAATTACCAAATATTGCAATATGAATCGTAGTTCGGGTTTAAAAAAACAATTCTGGTCAGAAAACCACTTATCGGAAATAATGGACATAAATACTGGACAGCTGGCCACAAATGCCCGCAAGTAAATACAACTTTTTCGATTTTTTACCTAATTTTAATCACCATTAGACGATCTAAAATAATAAAAATTACAAAAAAAGACACGAAAATAATACTTACCGATTCATATATGAACTTTATTTCATGTATTTATGACATTCAAGTGAATATATGTGAGTAAAAATTATAAACTTGTACCCACTCAACGTGGTTTTTGTTAAAAATTAATCCAGTAGTCTATAAGAAAGATCCTTCACCTCAATGTGAGCATTGTGACAGTGCACCACATTTTGGTGGAGTATAAGTATTTTAAAGAAACTCAAAAAGATATATTGGCCAACGGAATGTGATGGAATCATTTCGATTCCATCCAGAATGTTTCACAATTTTTACTCTAAATTTTAATCTTATACATCTGTGATATTTGTATTTTTGCAGTTCTTTACACTGCTTTTATTTGACTTGAATATTTATATTGATGTTGATCATCACTTCATGTTTTGACTTACCATAGTTTGACACCAATAGCCAAAGAGTGTCATTAAACATTCATTCATTCCATACAATTTGATCCACTATTAGTGAACATTAGCATATTAATGTTTATATTTCGTAATCAACTATCACTATGTTTTGCCTTTTGTAAAATTAGACATTTTGACTATCCTGTGTAAAATTTCCTCACTTTTCAGCCCCCACTACACATTCAGCCCCATAACCCAGGTCGTTTTGGCCCCGTTTATTGTAGTTTTATTAAATCAAATTATTCAGTCACTTGTGTTTTGTTAAATTTTATCACAAGTATTGTAATTTATTTCTCTCTTTTTGTTATTATTTTTAATTAAACATAATATCTGGTAAAAACACCAGCAATGACAAACCTGATGACCTACCTAACAACACTTGGTTGCTGAGCTCCGACCGGACTGTTCCCCAGTGGTCGGCGTTTCGACAGTCCGTCAGAACAAACAATGACGTTGAAGGTAAATATATCAATACATAATAACTACTCTTGCAGGACGTATTCTTTTTTAAAAGGATAATTCTATTTATATATGAGTACGGCTCAGATCATGGGTACACTGAGTGTATGTTGAACAAAAAAAAATCAATTTTCAAAGAATATGTAAAAAAAATTCAAAGTTGCTTTTACAACTATGTCCAGGAAAGACTTTATAGAACCTAGTAGGAGCAAAGTTTGCTATGTTTGGTTTGCACCAAGTTCAGGAAAAAGCTAAAACGACAGTAATAGTGGGTAAAAACCATGGCCATTTTGTTACATCATGACGACTACAAATTTTGATCAACAAATGCCCCATGTACAAAAGCAATATACAGACCATAACTACCACCTAACATAAGATAAATACTCTTGTTAATTTCTCATTAAATTGTTTCCATGTATATTTAAGTAAATTGCATGATTTTACTGGCGATAAATCTACATTCCGCTCATAACCATTAGTGTCTTATTTACATTAATGCTAGACGACGCATGTATCTACTGCAACAAAGTGTTTGTTCGTCACAAAGACCACATGGCTTAATATGTACACTTTAGTACTGTACACGGGAAAAAACTGAGATTTGTGATTGTAAAATTACGTAATTTATGGTCATATATATAACTCGCAAGTGATTGGTGTCCTGTGCGTTATGAGCGAAAGAACACACGCTGCAACTTTGGGTAAAATTGTGATATGTTGTAAATTTGCTTAATACATTCCACAAGTTGTTTACTAAAAGCAACGCGTCATTGGTTTGTGCCAAGCACGTTGTGATTTACAAAGAGAGCTTGATCTGCGTTCGTCTGTTGGTTTTGACACGTTATGAGCGGAAGACAATTTGATCCAGGGACGTTTTTCTTCAATTTGGTTGATAACCGAGCAGTGCACACGAATGGAAGGTTAGTATTTCTTTTGTTAATGTTTCTTCTTTTTACTTGACACTGTGATAAATTTTATGATGATAAATGCATTTTTGATGGTCATTCTCTCACCATTAGAATCGCGTCTTCGTTATGAGCAGAAGTGATAGTTTGCATATAACATGCCTAATTAATTAAACCAGCTTTATGTTGGTGCACATTAATGAAATAGTGCTTGAAATATATCTGTCTAATTTTTGTAATAAATAAGCAAATTTTAACCCAATTGTAACTAATGGTATTCTGCTCATAACACAGACACCCATTTTATTATAATTTTTGGAGTCTTTGTTATGAGCTGAAGTGATTGTTTGCAAATCAATGTGCCTAATTAATTAAACCAGCTTTATGTTGGTGCACATTATTGAAATAGTGCTTGAAATATATCTGTCTAATTTTTGTAATAAATAAGCAAATTTTAACCCAATTGTAACTCATGGTATTCTGCTCATAATACAGACACCCATTTTATTTTAATTTTTGGAACCTTTGTTATGAGCTGAAGTGATTGTTTGCAAATCAATGTGCCTAATTAATTAAACCAGCTTTATGTTGGTCCACATTAATGAAATAGTGCTTGAAATATATCTGCCTAATTTTTGTAATAAATAAGTAAATTTTAACTCCTGGCATGCTGCTCATAACAGACTCCATTTATTTGTTGAAGTACAAGAGTACAAAGCTTAGAAAAAAGCCTTTTATGTTGTCTTTTGAAATATTTTGAACTTTAAATTATCACCAATGTGATAATCCACATCCTTTTGATACTACAGATTCAAAGTGAGGTTGAATGTATTGTATAGTAACACCTCTCACCTGTATGGCCCACCTGTGTCTACCTTTAGAATTTTTATTGCCCCTAATTGCCACCTGTTCTAAAAGATGTGTTAACAAGACTAGCCACTTTGTTCTTTGTAGTCTTTGTAGGTGAAACAAAAAAGGGTTAAAGTTCTTTTATTTTGTGTTTGATGTACTTCTATTCGGTAATCAAAATCTTTGAACAGAAAAGTTTTAAGCAGATGTCTGAACAGTCTTTTGAGGATTATTTTAGTTAGTCTTTGTTGTGGCCGAAAAACCTTTAAATAATCAAAATCCATCTTTTCATTGGCTATTTATGTAGGCATTTTCATAACCATAGCAACCACAAACTTTAACAAAAAAATGCTACAAAAAATATTGACTTAGTTGTTTTATCTATAAACATAACTTTTAGGTATCATTTTATGTTAACCATTTAAAGTGTTTGTTTTTTTTACATTTTAACACTTTATTACAAGGAACCTGGAAGTAAAATACAATTAGACCAAATTAAATAATATGTGTGGCTTGGGTTACCTGACCGATCCTAACCCCCTCACCCCCTTTTGCCATTTGTGCCAAAAAAAACTTTATGGAATGTACAAAACAGATTTAAGTTTTGGATTAAATTACTTAGTTATTTAAACCTCATGAAAATTTATTTGGATGTTGACAACAAACCTTGTAAGATAAACAACAGCACAAACATGAAACAAATGTGGAGTTTTTTCTGTTTACATTTTGTCAGTACATTGTACAAGCTTGTTATATAATGTGACATTTTCATATTTTGCAGGTTGAAAGTGTTGATGATGATGGAACAGAGCTGCGTTTCCTGAGGACATTTCTATGTCATGTCTGATGTATTGGACACCTCGTTTTTTTTTATCCAATAAGATCCTGGACATTATGCCTGTTCCAAGGATTTCTTTTAAAGACACAAATTGCCTACATGATTTCTGTTTAGTATTGGATCCCAATGATCAAATTACAAGTTTTATTCCAGTGATTGCCAACTATTTTTTTCTCATATTTCGTTTTTTTTTTTTTCTTCTCCCAATCATTAAAGTAAGATGTTATAACTTAACACTAATTGAGAGGCAATATTATCCTGCTGAGTATATTTACAGAGCTTCTTCTTCCAATCTTTTATATTCATTATAAAAGTGAACTCGAAATATTACAAAGATTCAGTTTTTAAAAACATATTTTACCGGTTTTCTGTGTCACAAGTCTATAGCATATATATATATATACTAGTACATTGTATTTTTTTTTTATTATTATTACTCAAGACAAGCTAACACATCCTAGGAATGATTAAGTCATTCTGTCAAATGGGGTCACATCTGTATGATTTGCAGTGTTTTATGATGTATTTTGGCATAATCAGTGTCTGTGTTATGCGCAGAAGGTGATTTGAAATAGTCTTTCTACTTCAATGTGTGCTATTGATTTTGGGTTATCATAAATGATGAATAAATCTATTTCCATGTACTATATTGTGTTCATTGTTGTATATGTCCAATGGTGTTAGTTTTCTTTACCTGGAAACGTTTTTTTTTTAATCTGCTGCTCATAACGGTGTCTATTTTACAGTGTCACTTCTAAACTTTAAGTTTATACACAATTTGGGTTTTTTGGTGTCTTCACAGTCTTCCACTTATTCATGTTTGTTTTTGGGTTTAATTGTGAAATGACCTTATTTATTGTCAGTTACTATGCATCACAAGACACCATGTTATGAGCAGAAGATATGCATGTCTTGCTATGAAATGCTCCGTCAAGAGCAAAATTCTTATGTTCTTGATCTGCAAGTTATAAATCTACATAGTTTAGATATCAGTCAGTAAATTAGTGTCATTTCACATGATTTGTGCAAAGTTTAATATTTGACCTAGGTGTAACAGTTTCTGTACCCATGATCTGAGCTGTACTCATATGCTTCAGCTGACATCTATATAAGAAATTACTTTAAAAAACGATGTATATTTTCCGGTGGACGAATCGACTGGAAAGCAAAGAGATGACTACCGGAAGGTGCAAGGGAAAACAAACTGAGACAGCTACGAGGCAAAAGAAGTGACGTTACGACGGAAAAATACCCGCCCGGTCCCCGGGCAGATATTATACCGACAAATGTTTAAGTTCGAGCTCTGGGTTGTTTTTGCAAAGTGGACAGGCATACTACTATACTATTTTCAAGGGACCGATATTCTCAAACAAATCAATCCAAAATCAATAAATGAACCATTCAGAAGATTATCTGGATAGTCTAATTGCATGCCCCATAATAGCCATATCACTGGGTTCAAAGAAATGTAAACATTAATATCATTGGCTGAAGTTAATAGGGTAGACCTGTATTAGTACAAATGTATGTCAACACCACACTGTCTGAAATCTAAGCCAGGAAGGACAGATTGTCTTTGTTTGCAAACAATGACAGAATTCCGGTTTCAACATGGCCGCTACCCGCCATTTTGTCACCCGCGAATTTTGATCTGCTGGGACAAACATGCACTGAAAAGGGATTTTTTCCAAGTTAAACAATACCTAAATAATGTGGCTAACAAAGTATAACCATGCGAAATGTTTAAAAACATGAAAAAGCTCAGGAGAATGCTGGCGAAAAAATCCCAGTCGAGGTGATGCAAAAACTACTCGATACGCTTACCAGCTCTCGTTATTTGTAAAGTTTTGAATGAAATTTTTAACCGACATCATTGAAACCTATTTTTTCCTTTAAGAGAAAGGTTACACTTACTTCTGCAGTCAGATACTCCAAAATTGCTGCACTGTACACCGCCGCTGTTGCACCAACCCGTCCGTGACTTGTCGTCCTATTTTTCAAATGTCTATGTATACGACCGACAGGAAACTGCAAAAAAATAGCATTCAGTGCGTAATGTTGCAAATATTTAAAACGTAAATAGGATAATAGAACAGTTCGTTAGCTAAACGTTCCATAAATATATACAAAACATACCTGTAGTCCAGCTCTAGCCGATCGAGAAACGGCCTTAGCTTTCGCTTTTCCTGAATCTTTTCCAGCTTTACCTCCGGCCTAAAATTACAAAATAGTATAGCATTAATGCAAAAAATTACATTGCCAGTATACAAAAGACGTATACGAAATACTATAACGTAAACATAAATTTCCGATGAATAATATTATTGCCGATAATAAACAGATTACATACCATCTTCGATAGTCTATTCCGGTTGAAATCCAACAATATCGCTTGTCCGCCAAAAACAGCGTCAGTTTGAAGATCACGTGACCTAATGCGCCAATGAGGTGTCCATCAATCTTTTGTTTCGTTTGCGATTCGGGTAAATGAATCGGCAAAAGTATTATAAATTATGACATAACACACTACTTACAGTGTGTACAACACGTTACAAATATTATAGTAACTGCTACCTATATTGTAGCAATAATAATTGAATATGTATTTATTTACATCCAAGCCACGAAGGGATATAACTCTACTGGGGTATATTGGTGCATAGTAAATTCTTTTTTTATTTAAGAGGGGGGGGGGGGGGGGGGGTAGGGGGGTAGGGGCGGGTGCGTGGAGGTATGCACCCATATTGGAATTTATTCTTATAAATCATAATTAAGAAAAACAATTTAAATAATAATAATAAACCACAAAACCCATAAATATTTGCTACTGTAGGTCTACTTTTCTTTTTTTTTGTAAAGTTTTTACCTCGTCCCTTTTGGGAAATCTTTAATAGCCTACACGTTTGTATTCTTATATAATATTCTTTGCAATATTAAATATTCATAAGTTAAAACAATTTGTACTGCAAAAAAAATATATAAGTAATAACAATAATGTATTTGTGACAAAATATAGCATATTTTTCATCTATCAGGATTTAGTTTGGTCAGAAACCAAGCTGGAAAATCTGCTTGGTCATATTTGACTTCCTTTCTTTTTTCCTTGGCCCAATCAATGCCCCATAACTGGTATGTCAAAGACCATGGTATGTGCTGTCCTGTTTGTAGGAAGGTATATATAAAAGGTTGCAGGTTGTACTGATGTGAAACAAATATGCAATTTTTCTCTGGATAATGAGAATTATATTTTATCTTTTTACATCCAATAGCAATTTATTAATTAGTGACAGCATCAAGGATAGTGAAGAATGGGATGTCACAAGGAAAACAGTAATGTTCAACAAGTTCCAGACTTTATGAACATCACTGGTGTATGAAGTAGCATGTGCCCCCCCCCCCCCACCAATTTTTAGCAGCAGTGATGGTTATATATATATTTTATATATATGTGTGTGGCTCCCCCCACACGCACACACACACACTTTTTGGCACCTTCCTACGCCCGTGAACATGTAAATGTAGCCAATTTAGTGAAAAAGAGTTTTTACGCTCGTTCTAACCCATAAACCATTCTCAAAGGGCAGTGTGCTTGAGCCTCATTTTTCATATGGTAAACAAGAAAATAGTTACATTATTACTATTTATCTGTTTCCTTTGTATGAATTTTTTTTGAGATATTGGTAGTGACCAGGCTGTATTTTTTAATATTGTTTTATTTGTTTATTATTATTTTTATTATTATTATTATTGTTATTATTATTATTATTTATTTTTATTTTTATTATTATCGTCTGTGGGCCTGTTTCATTGAGGGTCCTGTTTCGATGGTTGTGTCATTTGTGCACAGCAGTATGTACATTGAAGATTTCTTTCTGATGTTGTTGACTTTTGCATGGGGAAAGTAAGCAAATGTCTGTCAAATTCACAAAGAAAGAAATGTTTTATTTAATGACCCACTCAACATATTTTATTTACGGTTATATGGCATCAGACATATGGTTATGGACCACACAGATTTTGAGAGGAAACCCACTGTCGCCACGACCTGGGTTACTCTTTCCAATTAGCAGCAAGGGATCTTTTATTTACGCTTCCCACAGGCAGGATAGCACAAACCATGGCCTTTGTTGAACCAGTTATGGATCACTGGTCGGTGCAAGTGGTTTACACCTACCCATTGAGCCTTGCGGAGCACTCACTCAGGGTTTGGAGTCGGTATCTGGAATAAAGATCCCATGCCTTGACTGGGATCCGAACCCAGTACCTACCAGCCTGTAGACCGATGGCCTAACCACTACGCCACTGAGGCCGGTTGATTTGCAACTACTGTTTAATGTTTTTAAATTGTGTATCAACCTCTGAAAGCTGCATAGCGAATCACAACACGATAATAAACAAAACGTTCCCAGGTCTACAGGGCTAGCTCTGGATCAGTAGAAAATTTTGTCGAATTATATATTAAACTTCCAAATGTTATAGATACCCAGCCTGTAGACCGATGGCCTAACCACGACTCCACTGAGGCCGGTGTCAAATTCACAGGTCAAAACAAGCAAAGAAAGCAAGATTGAACTTAACCAACTCATAAACACCGCACATTTCTTCAATGAATACCTTTTTTCAATGAATTTCAAAGACTGTTATTTGAAAGAAAACTTAATTTTAAAAACTATTTTTGTCTGTTCTTAGCTGTACTGCTATCTTGTTATTGAAATCACAGTATTGTCACAGTGTCTGCTCGTAAAACTCTCTTTACAGTTACAGATACTTGCCAAAAATATATGGTCCTTATATGTTTTAAGCTTTTAACTTAATTATCTTTCTGGATATCTGTTATATATTTATTAAACCTCAGAATGCAGCTTATATTTTTAACAAAACAATTTTACCATTATAACTATTTATTCTCTCAAATTATAATATGATTGCAAGACAGAATTGTTATATTCGTTTTCCTAAAATGTTGTCTGTTAACATTGGTTCTCAAGGACTTCATTTTGTAATTTGTCTTAAAACAGGGCTAGTAATATTAAATGTTGGGCTAGTAAATAACTGCTATTGCCATGCCTGACAACTAATGAAAAAAGTGTCACATGCTACATTTAAATCTATTTTGGAAATTTTAATATCCTACCCCCACCCCGACCCTAGTGTTTTTAAGCTCTATCTTCTTCTTTAGGTGACATCCGATTATTACTATATAATTGTATTAATTTAGTAATATTGTATTAACTAATAGTAAAGTAGGGCTAGTGAATGTTTAATTTCTAAAATGACTGATCCCATGGCCAGTGGATTTTATAAAAATTCTAGAAGCCCTGTTTAAAATATTTAAAATATTTTTATACAAGTACATGTTTTGTTGAACAACATACATGTTTTGTTGAACAACATACATGTTTTGATAAAACACTGAAACGTTTTGCGTTAGAAAGGTTTTGCTGTAAGCTATACCACTAAACGTTTCACCGGCCTCGGTGGCGTAGTGGTTAGGCCATCGGTCTACAGGCTGGTAGGTACTGGGTTCCAATCCCAGTCGAGGCATGGGATTTTTAATCCAGATACCGACTCCAAACCCTGAGTGAGTGCTCCGCAAGGCTCAATGGTAGGTGTAAACCACTTGCACCGACCAGTGATCCATAACTGGTTCAACAAAGGCCATGGTTTGTGCTATCCTGCCTGTGGGGAAAACGCAAATAAAAGATCCCTTGCTGCTAATCGGAAGAGTAGCCCATGTAGTGGCAACAGCGGGTTTTTTCTCAAAATCTGTGTGGTTCTTAACCATATGTCTGACGCCATATAACCATAAATAAAATTAGTTGAGTGCGTCGTTAAATAACACATTGCTTTCTTTCTTTTTACTAAATGTTTCACTCGCACAAACAGGTTACATAGTTAACAATATTTACTGCTGATGCATGCTACAGTTCTTGGCACACGTGTGGTGATCTTTGCTACATAGCGGCCAGTTTAGTGCTCATGTGAAGCATAGAAATACTAATAAAAAGGTAGCCATTTGAATAACAACTGTCTGTTTAAAAATATTGATATGCTTTAGAACCGAATGCTTATGCTCGCCGAAACTGGTTCACCCATGATATTTTTTTAGGGTTTTACATTCTATAAATGATATGATAAGACTGAGTCTCTAAATCCATGTACATGTACTATCATTTTAAAATGTACCATAAGACTGAGTCACTGTCATATTGTCTGTGATTAGGAAGGAATATGTTTTATTAAAGGATGTACTCGGCACATTTTTATTTATTGATATATCGTATCAGACATGAATAAAGCCCACACAGATAATGGGCTGAGTATTTTTGAGAGTAAATAACAGTCTTTGTTACTGATACGGGCGGGATGTAGCGCAGTGGTAAAGCAATCGCTTAATGCGTGGTCAGTTTAGCAGGGCTTGAACATAACGACGGCACCGACAGCAATTTCCAGCAACTATGGCATAGGTCAGGAGCATCAGTGACAGCATAAAAGTGCCATCAGTAAAGCTGCTCAATGACTGCCAAATGTATACACCTGGTGTACGTTATCTGCCAAATGTATACACCTGGTGTACATTATCTGCCAATGTATACACCTGGTGTACGTTATCTGCCAATGTATACACCTGGTGTACATTATCTGCCAATGTATACACCTGGTGTACGTTATCTGCCAAATGTATACACCTGGTGTACATTATCTGTCAATGTATACACCTGGTGTACGTTATCTGCCAATGTATACACCTGGTGTACATTATCTGCCAATGTATACACCTGGTGTACATTATCTGCCAATGTATACACCTGGTGTACATTATCTGCCAATGTATAACATTTGTACAATTGAAATGTGTCTACATACAGCAAAATAACCTTTCAGTCATGTTTATTTGCTGCAAAAGTAACTTTTTAAAATAATTGCCGTAGGCAGTATCAACATTGCCGTCAGTTCAATATCTGTGTGGTCGTTTACCATATGTCTGACATCATATAACCGTAAATAAAATGTGTTGAGTGCATTGTTAAATAAAACATTTCCTTCCTTCCTAAGAACAGGTTTAGTAGAACAAAAAAAAAGGTTTGTTTTATTTAAAGTCTTCAGTTGTTGGGCCATGGACAACCAGTAATTTGTTTCTGCACTTGACAGAATTGATGCCTCTATATCAACTATTTACTATTTATAAGCCATTAAGTCAGACATCATTAATTAGGCAAATGTCAAGGTCATACAAGTCTCATTACATTTAACATTAATACTAAACGTTAACTTTATAATAAACATATTATGAACTATGAGCTGTATCATTTAAATCTGTTTATTTCCAGTAAAAAGTGTTATTCTTATTTTTGCTTTCAAGTAAACGGTAATTAATATCTGACATAATTTTAATGCTTTTAGTATATATACAAATGAAACAAATTACATCACTATTCAAGAGGAAACCATATGAACTACATCATTATTAAAGAGAATTAACTCTAGGTAAAAAAAAAAAATCTTTTAGCCAAAAAGGAATTTTAATGTAGGATATGCTAAAAATATTTTCAGGATTTTCTGTTATTTTTAACAATTCAAGAATTTTTTTTTATCCGCAAACTGTCAATCAGCAAAGCCGCGGCGGATTTTTTTACGGCTGACCAATGGGATGACATTATATTGTAATTAATGTAACGGAAATTTAATAATATAAAATTAAAATAGCCTTTATTGGAACAAAAAAGATATGAAATGTCATATCCTGATATTTGACTACAACTTGACAAACAAATTTTGTCCAATTTTATCTTTGTTATAAAGTTAACCTTTAAGCTATTTACAGACACTATTTCAAAAGAGTCAGGATGTAAAAGAAAGAAAATATTTTATTTAATGATGCACTCAACACATTTTATTTACAGTTATATAGCATCAGACAAATAGTTAAGGACTACACAGATATTGAGAGAGGAAACCCGTTGTCACCACTTCATGGGCTACGCTTTTCGATTAGCAGCAAGGTATCTTTTATATGCACCATCCCACAGGCAGGATAATACATACCATAGCCTTTGTTACACCAGTTGTGGAGCACTGGCTGGAATGAGAAATAACCCAATGGGTCCACTGGCGTAGTGGTTAGGCCATCTGTCTACAGGCTGGTAGGTACTGGGTTCGGATCCCAGTCGAGGCATGGGATTTTTAATCCAGATACCGACTCCAAACCCTGAGTGAGTGTTCCGCAAGGCTCAATGGGTAGGTGTAAACCACTTGCACCGACCAGTGACCCATAACTGGTTCAACAAAGGCCATGGTTTGTGCTATCCTGCCTGTGGGAAGCGCAAATAATAGATCCCTTGCTGCTAATCAGAAAGAGTAGCCCATGTAGTGGCGACAACGGGTTTCCTCTTAAAATCTGTGTGGTCCTTAACCATATGTCTGACGCCATATAACCTTAAATAAAATGTGTTGAGTGCGTCGTTAAATAAAACATTTCTTTATATTGCTGGAATGTCCCCCCAAACATCAGGTCACTGGACACATTTTTTATCAATGGGCCATTTGTATACAGGATCTAAAAGTCATTACATCTTTATAAAAAAATGTACGCAGATAGTAATGCTGGGTGAGTAAATCAATATAAGATAATAAAAATGTACTGTCACCGATAAAATGTTTTTAGTTGGAGCTTGAAATACCCCATATATAGATACAAATTTATTAAAATTCCACCATAAATCGTTTGAGCGAGTGCGAATAATTTTTACATGCTCATATACCACTAGAGTTTCGAGCACTTTTGTGTTAAAAACAACTTCATTGGAGTGATCAGTGATGTTCTTAAAGTACAAACAGTACAAATAGCATTATTTTCCATCCAAAAGTCCACTGTGGGTGTGCGTGGGACTGGGATCAGGGTGGATGATGGGGGGGGGGGGGGGGGGGGGGGGGGGGGGGGGGGGGGGGCATTATTCCTACATATCTGTATGTACAGATACTAATGTCATAAAATGACCTGCCTGTCAAACATGACAAACTAGTCAAACAAATTACACTAAGATATATGTGATATTTTATTGAATAGGAAGACAAAATTGCAGTCCTGTCATTGCTATCCATTTTAGGACTGAAAAACATGGAAGGAAGCCTAACTTGGAAGTATACCACAGTTTCCTTAAATCATACAGTTGTTGGTAGACTTTTATTTGATTTCACAGCACATCATCTCTTTTGACCAAAACTGTTTTCTTCCCCCCCCCCCCCCCCCATCGATGATACACACAAAAATTATATATGAAAAAACATGTTTTGAAAACTAAAAGCAGACCATGGCTAGTGTATATAGACCCACGGTATTTTGTTATGTCACTGTGTATGTTTCAGTGCTAACCCTATCCTTAGTGATGTCACACCACTGTTGTTCTGCTAGTTACTGCTACCAAATATAGTGACACTGCATGCATGCGATAGTATCATTTCCCCTTAAGGTGTTTTGAACCACTTTAAGGGGGCGAGCTGTAGCCCAGGGGTAAAGCGCTCGCTTGATGCGCGGTAGGTTTGGGATCGATCCCCACCAGTGGGCCCATTGGGCTATTTCTCACTCCAGCGAATGCACCACGACTGGTACATCAAATGCCGTGGTATGTGCTATCCTGTCTATGGGATGGTGCATATAAAAGATCCCTTGCTGCTAATCGAAAAGAGTAGCCCATGAAGTAACGACAGCGGGTTTCCTCCATCAATATCTGTGTGGTCCTTAACCATATGTCCGATGCCATATAACCATAAATAAAATGTGTTGAGTGCGTCGTTAAATAAAACATTTTCTTCCTTGGACCAGCTTTAAAGGGACTGTCCCGAGTTTGTAGGCATTGTAAGATATTTTGGACTTTTGGTCTTTTGGGCTGTTAAAATTACATTTTAAATACATTTTCTTGTTTAAAATACTTCTATTATAGCCAGTGTATTTGTGGTCATATGTTAATGTTTGTAGCAGTCATTTTAAATTTTACTTTTTTACTTCGTAATATATATATTTTAATACAGAATTTAAGTTAAAATCTGGTTTGGGCTACTATACACATTAGGACAACAATAAACTCCTTGTCTATACAGACACTGACAATTTAAACAAGAAAATATCTTTAATATGTAATTTTATCTTTCAAAAAGACTCCACATGTCGTACACGTTAAAATGGCAACAATCTCAGGATAGTCCCTTTAATGAACCAACAGGCTCATCCCTCCATCCTAACCAGTTCCCCATGAATGGAATATCAAAGGCTGTAGTATGTGCTGTCCTGTCTGGAAAAGAGCATATTTTAAAAATCTCTTGCTACTACAAAAAAAGTGTAGTGGGTTCTACATACAGGGAACACATGGTACAAGCTTTTTGATATTTTTGCATGAACTGCAACACTAACATCACTGGAACCCCCCTCAACCCCCCCCCCCCCCCAAAAAAAACCCCAATTTTTTGTTAAAAAAATTGTGTGTAATTTAGAAAACAACTGGCTCAGAAATAAATAACTTGTAGTAAATACTATAGTAAGAAATTGTTGTTCACTGTGGTAAGAACTATAGATACATCTAGTCACCATAATTGTGAAGATTTGAACTGAGATGTTCTAACCAGTCAAATCAATTCAATATTTTTAATGCTGTGCATTTTCAGACCAGGCTGTTGTTTCAAAATAATTTCTGTGCACTTGTGGGTTGATCATATTAAGGTGGGTTTTTTATTATTATTATTTTAATTTTTTTTACTTTAGAAATATACTAGTAAGAATGAGTATCCACAGGGGTTTTTTTCTTTGCAACTGGAGCGACAAGTTTAAAAGGATGGAAGGAAAGAAGGAAATGTTTTATTTAACAACACAATCAACACATTTTATTTACAGTTATATGGCATCAGACATACAGTTAAGGACCATACAGATATCGAGAGAGGAAACCCGCTGTCGCCACTTCATGGGCTACTCTTTTCCAATAGCAGCAAGGGATCTTTTATATGCACCATCCCACAGACAGGATAGTACATACCACAGCCTTTGTTACACCAGTTGTGGAGCACTGGCTGGAACAAGAAATAGCCCAACAGGTCCACCAACAGAGATCGATCCTAGACTGACCGTGCATCAAGCGAACGCTTTACTACAGGGCTACATTCCACCCCGACAAGTTTAAAAAAGTATAGTGCTTGTTTGAGGCATGATGGGTCACAAGGTCAATTATCTCTGATCTGTGTCTATTAAAGTTTAGTGTGTACCGATACTGTCCCATCTGTGGGAAAGTACAATACATGTTACATAGGGAACATTTTGTTTTTAAAATCTTTATTAGTGAAATTTACAGTCACTTGAAAATTGATTTGCAACTAAAGAAATAAAGAAAGAAATGTTTTATTTAACGACGCACTCAACACATTTTATTTACGGTTATATGGCGTCAGACATATGGTTACGGACCACACAGATTTTGAGAGGAAACCCGCTGTCGCCACTACATGGGCTACTCTTTCCGATTAGCAGCAAGGGATCTATTATTTGCGCTTCCCACAGGCAGGATAGCACAAACCATGGCCTTTGTTGAACCAGTTATGGATCACTGGTCGGTGCAAGTGGTTTACACCTACCCAATGAGCCTTGTGGAGCACTCACTCAGGGTTTGGAGTCGGTATCTGGAATACAAATCCCATGCCTCGACTGGGATCCGAACCCAGTACCTACCAGCCTGTAGACCGATGGCCTAACCACTACGCCACCGAGGCCGGTTGATTTGCAACTACTGTTTAATGTTTTTAAATTGTGTATCAACCTCTGAAAGCTGCATAGCGAATCACAACACGATAATAAACAAAACGTTCCCAGGTCTACAGGGCTAGCTCTGGATCAGTAGAAAATTTTGTCGAATTATATATTAAACTTCCAAATGTTATAGATACCCAGTTATTTGTAACAAAATATCAATTAATACTTAATACCTAATTAAAAGTGCCAGACCTAACCTCTGGGTGTATATAAAGATCCTTTGATACTTATGAGTATTAGGTATTAACGACACCACTAGAGCACATTGATTAATTAATCATCAGCTATTGGATGTCAAATATTTGGTAATTCTGACTCGGAAGTCATCAAAGGAAACCTGTTATATTTTTCCATTAGCAGCAAGGGATTTTTTATATGCACCATCCCACAGACAGGATTGCACATACTACAGCTGTGGTGCACTGGCTGGAACGAGAAATAGCTCAATGGGCTCACCGACGCTTTACAACTGGGCTACGTCCTACCCCTTGCCACCTATGATTAAGATCAAGTGTTACAATATCCATTATTATCAGCCAACTTCACAAACTATTCTGTAAAGTTCAAATTAAACAAGTCTTAGCTCTTAAGTCTTGTTAAACAGTCTTATTATAGACAAATTCTAGATCCACAGCTCGCACATGCATACTTATGTACATACATTACCTATCTACAAATACATGTACGTACGTACATACATACACACAAGTGAAAAAAGAAGATCCCTATGGCTGTGGAACCAGTGTACATGCATTAAACAAAAATAACCACCACCATCCCCATTAAAAGTTTTTGTTTTGTTTAATGACACCACTAGAGCTAATTGATTTATTAATCATTGGCTATTGGATGTCAAACATTTGGAGAGGACACCCACCATATTTTTCCATTAGTAGCAAAAGGATCTTTTATATGAATCATCTCAAGGACAGGATAGCACATACCAGTCATAATGCACTGGCTGGAACGAGAATTAGCTCAATAGGCCACCAACCAGGATTGATCCTAAACCGACATTGCATCAGGCTAGCATCTTACCACTGGGCTACATCTCCCCCACCCCACCACCACCATCCCAGTTAAAGAATTTTCTTAAAATACTTTCAAATAACAAAAATAACAACCTTAAAGCACATCTTATTTTAGCACTTCTGACCTTACAAGTTCAATTAAATATATTGGTACATGAATATATTTAAATATAAAAGCCAATGAAACTAGAAGAAATATAAACGACAAAGATGAAAAGAAAACATTTAATGATTGTCATGGAAATATTTTTATTACACAAGTATGAAATTCTGGAAAAGTATGAATTTGTTTTTAATACATGTACAAAGCACTAAATATTTGTGGTTTGTTTTACAATGAAGCAGAGAAATGGAAATAAAGCTATTGTTAATGTGAATATGTAGGATAAAAATGTCAGGACAGATTTCCAGCCATTTGAGTTATCTCCCTTTTACCAACATCAGTAAATGGATATATAATGTTCAATATCAAATATGCACCACAATCTCAGCATTTTATTAGTATCATCATTTTTAATGTCCTGGTCATGTTCGGAAAATATCATTATTGCACATATTTTGAGAAACGTTTACTGGTGTGTTTCAATCATCAAGTCTAAACAAATACTTATTTCTAAAAGCACAGTCAAATTCAATAAAGACGAGACTTACATATATAGGAGGTATGAAAATGAGAATGAGATGCTGTTAAAAGTTGATATTAAAACAAAATTCAGGTGTTTACTGAAAAATGAATGAAAACATTCTGAACAAGAGCATTGTGGTGGAAACTTGAGCCTGTGGCACAACAAATAAAGTTTCATCATCTGCACATGAAACGTTCCCCACCCCATGACGAGGTTATTGAGCTTTTTTCAGGGCTAGAGAGATGAGATGGGGTAACATGTATTGATTTGTTTGTGTAACCACTCTCATTTGATGCTACAAATATCATGTAAACTATAAATGAAGAAACCAGGAACACATAAAACATATTTTTAGGGCATATTCAATCCACTTCCAGTGGATATAGTGTAAAGTGCCATCCCAATGCTTGTCTGCAATCCAAAAACACCATTTTACCATCTGAAATAATTGGATATGAAGGAGAAACAAAAATATTATTTTCTACCCTCTGGGTCCATAGGCAACATGTTAAAAATATCAACAGACTAGTGAAATCAAAGACATGCCAAATGAAAAGTGAGTATTCCAAATAAACCCGTTTTATGAATGGAAGCTTTCATAATGGCTGAACATTAAACATGCTACGTTAAACTGTAGTTACCCAAATAATGATGTTTTTGTTTTTGTTTTTTAAATGAAATGTATCTACTTGTACATTTTCTAAACATGAAAATGATACTATTGACTATGGTACACTTGATTACCGACTTGTAGACCGACTATTGAAGCCAATGTATTGTTAATACATACTGCTAAAAAATGAACCAATATAATTTAGTTGCAAACATAAAATACAATGTAGCATTATAAATACAATACCTAACATTAAAAATATATAAAATTAACTAGGCTAATATAAACAAAGGAAAATAATGTCATCATGAACTTAAACATCAATATGAAATGTCCAGATACCAGACTTTAATTTTGAGGATTTCAGTGAAATAAATGGTCTCCCAAATCTAAACTTGTTTTCCCCACCCCATCTCCCAATAAAAAAAAAAAAAAAATGTTTTTAGGGAGTTGCTATATGAAAACTGCAATTCGACTTCTTCCACATGTTCAGTATAGTGAAACAACTATTTGTCATTAAAGACAAAGGAGAAATTAAACAAAATAAAAATGTTATTGTTAATTATGATTATCACAACCATTTATTACAAATAATACAACCGTATTTCAATCTTCCATTTATTATTGCAATGATGAAATAAGCACTGCACTAACCAAACTTAGTATTTTAGAAATATGTTTGGCTTTATTGATGCGAACTGTAGTTTGAGATTCTTATAATATGTAGTTTTAGTACACTGTATATATCCATAATATATGAAGTATTGACTAGACAAATGAAGATTAAATCTTATGAATTTTTTTATGTAAGTGATTTTTCTTTCAAATACCAGTATAGAACAATTCTGTCCAATGTAGAATGTTTGATTCACATATTTTAAGACCTCAATGAAACATGAAAGGATAAATTATAAGCTCTGTAAGTGTGAGGGACCAATAAAGTTTTCTTTTTGTATGTTTGACCTTAGCAATATCATATGCTGTTGAAAACCAATCAAAATCACAATGCATCATTAATATATATCACATATTGTTCACGAAATAGTAAAAACTGGCGATTTACACACAACAGAATTTTGCAGAATATAAATTTGCAATAAAACATGAGTCTTTGAAATTGAGGAAATTACCCAACGAGCAATAAAACAACTAAATAAACATACAAGTAAATAACATCACAAGAGTTCAATGGAATGCCATTCATGCTTATCGTCACTAGCAGTATATCACAGACTAAACAATATGGCACTGTTGTCTCGTACAAAAACACATTCAACTACTGACACGGAAACCAATGGATGTGTTCAGAAGATTTAAAGTTAATGGCAGCATTAATAACTAGGTACATGTCCAAGTCACAAATATATGCATGCCTTTAAGCATAATGGAATTACATTAGTTCTGCGTACTGTCATGTCAATGTCAATCTATCTATCTATATACCAGACATTCAAGTCATTTATCAATAATTTAAGCAGTAATTAATATTATGTTTGAACTTTAATACCTTTATGTTGCAATTACAAATACAGAATTCAAATATGACTTTGTCATCTATTACATTTCCTTTCACGTACATGTACAAGTCTACAAGCAGTAACATATTTACTGTAAATTTGACCCAATTTGTTTTCTAAATTGTTATAATATTTGCTCAAATGTCCAAAAGTTTCAGTAGCTAATGGGCGAATAATATACCATGTAATACCCCCCTTAGCATATCTATATCTTCTGAACAAGTTGTCATGCTGTAAAGTGTGGAGCACAACCCTGTTAAGTAGTTCCATATCAAAAGGGAAATATGGCAGCTTCACCATTCGTCTCATTATCATCATCTATGTTTGTGATGTCCTAACAAAAACGTCTGTCTCCATTTGGTGTTTAACAACAACAAAAAATGTCAAGCTGTATGTTAAGACTAACAATGCCATTTGACAAATTAAATACATTGTGGTTAAACAGATCTGTTAATTTTGGAATTTATGGTAAGACATTCTCAAGAACACATTCAGTGGTTTCCACATGTCAAATAAAATACTCGACACAAAACCTTTCAATCTTCTCACAAACAATTCCCAGGAGAACTTTCTAAAGCAATGGGTTTTTTTATAAATCTTGTAACATCAGTTCTATTAAGCAAGACTAGATCATTTTAGTTACTGCCGATTACTGCGGTAAAGTTTGTTCTTTTCCAAAATGAATCCAGAGCAAAGGATTTTGGGAAATGTTCTCCATTTTGAATTTTTGAAGCAACTCTTGACAGTAATGTACAGTTTGTGAAGCATGCACCAGCCTCTGTTGTCTTCTCTCAATGTCAGATACAACTCGAATGTTGCCACAGTGGTGGGGTCACAAATTACTTTGGCTATTCTACGACACAGACTTTTCTCGTCCAAGTTAATGTACAACACACAACCACGCAGACCATAAGGTTCATCCTGGGCCATCCGCAAAACATCCTGCGAGATCTTCGAGATCAACCCACATGGAAACAGGATTTCACAATGGAGCTGTTTTTCTTTGGCAGTTCGAAGAGCATTTTCTATTTCAGATTTCAGTTCTTGGCACTGTATAAATTCTGCTGTGTCTTCGAACGTACCGTAGCTGTTCAAACCAGGAACATGGGATTCTGAAAGACAGATAAATGACAATATAAATTTCTCATTAAAACACCAGTTATTAATTATTCAGAATTTCTCTTTCTTGCCTGAAAAACATTTCAGATGACAATGACCTTGGAGAAAATTCTGAAAAACTTTGCAGGGTCTTGAGGGTTGTTGTGAATATTTTATCATAGAACAAGGTTGGGAACAGTTTTTAGGTTGCACTAAAATCCAAAATTCCAATTAAATGAGATTTATAAAACAGACCATCTTCGACATGACCAAACTCAAGGCAAGATGAAGATAACTCTTTTGAAATAGTTCGGGGGGGGGGGGTGGGGGGAACAATTAAACATTTTATTGTAAGGCTATCAATTTGCCACTCTCCTAAAATGTTCCAGGCAAGTGTGTAGGGGCATATATTTTATCTATTTGCTTGTTTCTTTATCTTATCCATATCTATTTCTGTCTGTCTGTGCATGTTTATAAATTTCCGTGACAACAACAGATATAGGTTGCTGTTTGACTTACATGTAGTTAATTTAAATATAAAGAGTAAATAAACAGCAACTTAAGTTGTTGTTTTTTTGTCAAGTTGACAAGAAACTAGTGTTATATTTAAAACTGTTCAAAGTGTTCAGAACTTCATTATAAGTAGCAAATAATGTGAGAATCATTCGCCTTTTATTTTGTTCAACCATGACATCCAATACTAAATAATATAATGGTTAAATAATAGCCTGTTCATCCTCTACTTTTTCTTCCTTAAGACCTTAATATATGTTGCCTGTTAATGTTTTTTGAACGGCAGTAAATATTGTTTAAACCAATTTAACAAAACATATGTAAGTTGCATTAAAAATAAGATAATTTTTGTATTTAACTCTCAGTGTTACTAATGGGAAGCTACTCTTCGCACTTTGTTGAATAATGATGTTAGTGCTAAGCAGATCACAATTGTACCTAGTGACTCATGAGGTCACCCATTCAGACTTGCCATTATAAAATTATATGCAGTGTTCTCACTCCACAATCAGGTTAATGTGTTACGCTAGTGTGACTTTGCGTCATCCTTGTCCTACCTTGCTTGCAAAGTCCAATATTACCATTTAAATATATAAACCTTCCTCGCATATTTTACACCCAAGATGTCAGGAAATCTACATGTACCGTACATATGCCATTTTGTCCTGGTAAGACACATACCGCAACCCACACCTTAATCCCACTGACTAATTGACGTACTAATAGTACGTTTTCTATTATGCATTTTGAGCTATTAGAAAGACCCAGGATGACTAGTAACACATTGATAGTTAACTTAAAATTACTTTTCTACCTGTAATTATTGTTAGATTGCCCAAAAAATTTGTATTGTGGCCCATGTATGCTCAGCTGAATATAATTAAGAGCCTCAAGTAATATTGATTTACATATATGTAATTTGATTTAATGTCACTTGTTTCCAAAACAATTAAATTTATAAATTGCTTTTTCTCATAATAAAGCAACAGGTTCACAGTATTCTTTACTTTATTATTTTGTTTCATCTTAGGCAGCTAGTCTACAAAAAAAAAAAAAATATTCAATTTATTAAAGAGACTCCCGGCAAATCTTTAGTCCCATTCTAAAATTATGAAGCCTATAGTATAGGGCCTACATGCTTGTGCAGGGGGATTGGGGGTCAACACCCCCCAACTTTTCTTTTTAATTTTTTTTTATTTTCTACAGAAGTATGGCCCGAACCTCCACCCCCCCTCCCCTAAACAAAAAGCTTCACTATCTAGTCTAGAGCCCCCTACACAATTTTATGTGCCTACTATCGTAACTATGATCAAACCCCTGAACTGATTGTTCTGCCAATTTTCAAACAAAAAAATATTCAAAAGCATTTTTAAAAAATCTAAACTTTTTTAAAATATTACTTTTAAACGATTAACCAGGGTAAAAAAATAATATCACAGAATATGCTTACTAAAAGTAGCATACTATAAAGATGTAAAATGCATATCAACGGTTGTCGTCTGCTTGCCAAATCCTTTGTCCTCTTGGAAAAATTCTCGGTCATGGTCACGAGATAAATTTCGACAAAAATCTCAAGTTACTTACCAACTTTATCTTTATGTTTGTCGTGTTCGAAGTCTGTTTCGATGACTATAGAGTACTTGTCACTTTTGAAGTTTTCGTTGCTGTCTAACGGCGAATAAAACAATTGCTTTAGTTTGTACATAACGCTGTCGAAATTGATCATTTCTCCGTTTTTCACTTCGATCGATAGACTGAGATTCGTAACTTCAAACTCTGCGGTCGTTTGTCATTTATAATCACACATTTGCTGGTAAATACTGATATAATAAGTTGTAAATAGGTATCGGTATAAGAATACCTTTATTTAGTTGTTAAACCTGCAGAAATTCAAAGTGTAATAATTCAACTCAGCAACCTAACGCCGACAGAAATGATGTCAGCTTCTATGTCAGAACCGGTGAGATCAGCTGATTATATGCGCCGGTGTGGGTTCATTTGCATACATTTTCCATATATGGGAGAATCCTTTTGACACACCTCCACGCGTTAGCCAATAAACGTGTTGGGAATATCCCCAAGTACCAAGCCGGCAGCAACATGAGGTCACGGTCAACAGGTCAAAGGGCATGAATCAGCTGGGCGACAAAACATGCCTGCAAGCTCACATGCATTTGGAGTTTGATAAATATCCTTTGTTTTCTTATTTACTTTGCAGTAAGTGACTAAATACTAACGTGTCAACTTTAAAAAGTAGTTTTAGCAATAATCTGTTGTTGTTACTGAATATATTTCCGTATAACTGCAATGACTCATTTATAGATCTATCCGAAAAAAAGACTTTTAAAGAGTGATTTTTTTTTATTGTGGTGATTTACACGTAGGCTGGGCCTCTTTTGTTTGGTGATTTCTTATGATTGCCGACAGAACAGGAAGCACGTGCATATCTATTAATAATGATTACCATTCTTTGTTTTGATTATTATAAGAACTTTGAGTATACGAGTGTAAAGTTCAGCTGTTTTTACGAAAAAAATAAAATAAAATATATATATATATGGTCTTTTCCAGGTAGACTATGAAAAAGAGTGGGACAGGACGTAGCCCAGTGGTGAAGCGCTCGTCTGATGAGCAGTCGGTCTAGGATCGATTCCCGTCAGTGGTCCATTCAGCAATTCCTCGTTCCAGCCAGTGCACTACGTGGTACATGTGCTATCCATTTCTACTAATGAAAAAAAAAAATGCATCGTGTCCATAGAGATAATTAGATAGGAAAACCGCTGCTACTACTCTATGGGCTACTCTTTTTTTATTAGCAGCAAGGGATCTTTTTATATGCATCATCTCACAGATTTGATAGTACATACCATGGTCGTTGCTATAGCAGGTGTTGGAATGAGAAATAGCCCGATGGGCTCCACCAACGAGGTTCGATCCTAGACCGATGGCACACTAGGCAAGCGCTTTAACCATTGGGCTACATGACCACAGCTGGTGCAACAAAGCCGTTGTACGTATCCCTGTTGGCGGGGTGCTGTCTGACGCCATATAACTGTGACTAAAATGTGTAGTGCGCGTCGTTAAATAATAAAGCATTAATTTCTTTCTTATTGAGTTGAGAACGGTGTTTAAGTATAGTTCTTCATCTTAAAGACAACTCTCAAACAAATCTATCAGAACATGAACAACACGCGGCCTACACTTGAATACATTATTTTTTTCAACAGAATCCGCGTTTTAATTAATTAATTTATTAATTAATTAATTTATTTATTAGACAACCAAACAACTGTTCCTTGAACTGTGCATTTATTATTATTATTATTATTATTATTATTATTATTATTATTATTATTATCATTTCTTTTTTCACAAAGGTTCTTATGAGTTCATGCCATTAGTTCCGGACTCTGGAAGACAAATGGCAATAGAAAAGCCGATTTAGAACATTCTAGAATGAATGAATTAATTAATGTTTAATGACACCGCAACGCCAACATACACATCGGCTTTTTGGTGTCAAACAAAGGTATACATTAAAAATTAAAATTATACAAGAACATTCCAGAATGAATTAATGCATGAATGGATTAATGAATGAATTAATGAATGATGTTTTGTTTTGTTTAACGATACCACTAGAGCATATTGATTAATCAATCATCGGCTATTGGATGTCAAACATTTGGTAATTTTCATATGTAGTTATTAGCGGAATCCCGCTAGTTTTTTTTCCATTAGTAGCAAGGGATTTTTTTATATGCACCATCCCACAGACAGGATAACACATACCACGGTATTTGATATACCAGTAGTGGTGCACTGGCTGGAACAAGAAATAGCCCAATAGGCCACCGACGGAGATCGATTCCTGCAACTGAATGATATTACATGCATATCCAAAGCTGCATACTTTTGTTCTAATTCTGAGTCATACGCGGGTCCAAGATATACTCAATCAGATTAAAATCAGCTCCACTGGTTAATAAATAAGTAGAGCTGATTTCAGTCAGATTGAAAATATACCTGGAAGTAAAGAAAACAGTTATAAATGTATTGTTATTTGATGTTACAGTTACATTTTTGTAACCCACCCTAATCCACAATTGAAACTCCTCTCACGATATTCAATTTTCAAGAAAAACGTTCTAAAGTTCTAATGCGGAAAATAAGACACTACAGGCCACTCATTTTGAATTTTGGGTATGCTAGTCATGTAGTACCAGAGTAAAACCATTTTTTTTAAAAAGGGTTAGGATTTAAACTAAAAAAACATTGGAATAATATGTCACTGTCAAGCCACCCAACACATTGGCCAAATTGATGTCCTTTCCGATATATATGAATGACCGAATATTACCGAATATTGCCGATTGTGGGAGGGACGGCGCATCGTGTCAATCCAACGGCTGTTGAGAATCACGTACATATTGATCCATATTACACGACATTAACGCAGTCGACTCCGGCAGCTTTTACTAATCTCTCGAGGTTGAGCCGTGCAACCCCTCTGGCCTTGAATCGGTTACGTAACACCTGACGAGACACTACTGGTACGTGCTTATTGGTACTTTCAACAGGTGTATGCCAATAACGTTGAGCTATACTTACACACATAGGCCCCCTATCTATAGATGTCATTGTGTATGTGACAAAAGACATTACCAGATGAAAAGAAAAATGTGCAGGCTCATAGGAACCGGGGCGGAGGTGGGGCTGGGGTGTGGTGGAGGATAGGGACGGGTGTCCTGTGGCTTACCTACACACTCGAAGACAAAATGTACGTTTTTTCCCTTCTCTAGGCAAACATCCGATTTTTGCCCTATCCCCTCCACTAGAGACGTACCGATGTACCTACAAGCCTGATGTGTTATTGACAATAATAAAGTTAAAAGTTAACAGTTTTCCTAATGCAGCAAGTGTTTTTTATATGCACTTTCCAACAGACAGTTGTGGTTCACTGGTTGGAACGAGAAAAACTCAGCTGAATGGATCCATTGAGGTGGTTCGATCCTGCGACGCAAGCACCTCAAACGAGTACTCAACAGACTGAGCTAAAGCCCGCCCGTCACTACACTTAGATACGTCATCCATCAAACACATTAATGTAGTTGCTTTACTTGACATAATAATGTTTTTGCAAATATTCCAAGCGAAAGTCAAGTGTTATATATATTATAATAAATGTATTCAGTTAATAAGCGGGGTGTTGGAATGGGAGAGTAATATTCTGGTTTGGCTGTAGATATGTTTGGGGTGGGAAGAATAGTGCATTATATATTATATACTAGTAATTCATATTAATGTACAAAGGGAGTACTATTTGTTTTGTTTTTTTGTTTTTTTTGTTTTTTTGTATTATTATTTTTTAAATCCCGACATCCGTATATGGATGTCATGTACATTTTTACCTATTGTACTGTAATGTATTATTACATGTATGTTTAAGGGAAAAATATAGTTAAATAACACAAAATAAATTACGTGCCGTTTGTCGTGTCGCGAACTCTACTTACACTTACTTTGGCGATGCTGTACGAACCCCGCATTGCACACGGCGTGTTCACATAGATATCTAGATGTGATGTCATAGTGACCATGTACACGTCTCGTCATTTCCTAGCTGGTCACCTTTACCGACACATCGACATCACGCACGATCACATCGTCACATCGTCATATTGTGTCGTCTCGTCGATCGTCACATGGAAACATCGCCATGTCGTCACGTCGTTACGTCGTCACATCGCCACGTTACATTGTCATATTGTCCCGTTACGTCGTCACACCGGCACGTCGACCGTCACATGGAAACATCGCCATGTCGTCACATCTTTACGTCGTCACGTTTCATCGTCATAGTATCCCATCACATTGACACGTCGATCGTCGCGTGAACACATCGTCATGTCGTCACCTCGTTACGTCGACAATGCAGTCGTTTCACGCATAGTCAAGTTACGTTGACATCACGCACAATCACATCGTCAAGTCTTTTTATCTTCATGCCGATCGTTGCGTCGACACATCGTCACGTCGATCGTCATAACGTCACGTCGATCGACACATCACGTCGATTACATTGATATGTCGTCACATTGTCACGTCGACAAAAAGGACAACAACCATGCCACGTAGTCAGGTTACGTCGACATCATACACAATCAGGACACCATTCTAGTGTCCTGTACTTTGGGTACAGTTAAAGTTTGTTTTGTTTAACGACACCACTAGAGCACATTTATTTACTAATCATCGGCTATTGGATGTGAAACATTTGGTAATTTTTGATATATAGTATTAGAGTGGAAACCCGTTGCATTTTTCCATTGGTAGCAGGGGATTTTTTATATGCACCAACCCACAGACAGGATAGCACATGCCACGTCCTTTGATACCACCAGTCGTGGTGCATTGGCTGTACTTAGTGTAACTCTTCAAATGGGGTGAGCGGTAGAAGATACAATGCAAGTTATAAAATAATAATTGCAATAGACGGATAGATAAAACCCTACTTGTTAAAATAATTAACAAAACACAAAGCTAAATATGAATCTTCTTTTTTGGCTGGGGTGGGGGAACGTTGCTATTTATATCTATGTATATATATATATATATATATATATATATACATATATATATACATACATATATACATACATATATACATACATATATACATACATATATATACATATACATATACATATACATATACATATATATATATATATATATATATATATATATATATATATATATATATATATATATATATATATATATATATATATATATATATATATATAATCTTTTTGACACGGTTGCTGTTATTTCAGCCACATTATTTGCATATATTTGTATATGCAGGTGCTTTAACCATTTATTACCTGCACACAAGACTCCAAAGCACGCACCTGCAATTAAGGTGTATCTATCGGCTTTTCTACTAAATAGCAGGTGTGTGTTTATTACTCGACCGTGAAGATGAACATGTATACCAAACAATATACGTACATTTTATTGTTCTTGGATAGACAATGAGCGGGGTATATAGTTTAGTGGTAGAATCGTAGCCTTATACCGACTTCGGTGGTGTCGTGGTTAAGCTATTAGACATAATGCTGGTGAATACAGGGTTCGCAGCCCGGCACCGGCTCCCACCCAGAGCGAGTTTTAATCGCTACACCCTCTTCTCTCTCACTAACCGCTAAAACCTAACCCACTGTCCTGTACAGACAGCAGAGATAGCAGAGGTATGTGCCCAGGAAATGAACCTCAATTAGATATAAGCACAAAAATAAGTTAAAATAGAAAGGTACGATTGACCTTCCCCGTCCAATATGAATCGTTGGGTTGATTCTGTTTTAAACGTGGGGCTCTGGCTTAGTCAGCAGAGCGCATGTTAGATCGAACCCCCTCTCCCTACCCATTGAATTTCACCCATATCTGCTTTGGTATCTGCTGGCCTGTTATCCCTTGTTACTACTGAGAAAATAAAGCATGTTTTTTTCCGAACATTTGGTGTCAGAATTAACAAGAGATTTTTTTATGCGTAGTACTAAACGTTATCACAGTTTATTTCAGTTTTACATACAAAATTAAGACCGCACCAAACTTGTGGACAAGGTAAAAGGGAAGCAGTTGCCCCTGGAGGACGATACATCCAGTTGCATATTTCGTAGTTAATGTGATAGAAATGTATCACCCTGTCACAACCACCAAATGTTTGACATCCATTTGCTGTTGATTAATAAAGCAATGGGCTCTAGTGGTATTGTTAAACAAAACAAACTTTATTTCGTCCACCGCCCAACTCGAGTATTATAACTTACTCTGGGATTGGGGACGGGACGTAGCCCAGTGGTAAAGCGCTCGCTCGATGCGCGGTCGGTCTGGGATCAATCCCCGTCGGTGGGCCCATTGGACTATTTCTCGTTCCAGCCAGTGCACCACGACTGGTATATCAAAGGCCGTGGTATGTACTACCCTGTCTGTGGGATGGTGCATATAAAAGAATCCTTGCTGCTAATCGAAAAAGAGTAGCCCATGAAGTGGCGACAGCAGGTTTCCTCTCTCAATATCTGTGTGGTCCTTAACCATATGTCTGACGCCATATAACCGTAAATAAAATGTATTGAGTGCGTCGTTAAATAAAACATTTCTTTCTTTTTACTTTGGGATTGATCCGGTGGGCCCTGCTGTGTTTTGACCCCACGGCTAACGACATTAACCACTACGTCAGAGAGACCGAAGCTACACAATCCTTTTTTTTCTTTTTCTTGATTAATTTGGATAAATAATGAACGGGTTCAGTGTCTGAAATGTGTGTCATCGGCTGATTAATACAGCTCTGTGTAAGTCACGTTATGTTATGCCACAAACAACATGATGCTATCGATGTCAACAATGTCAACGACATATCGTAGCTTCGCACCGTTGCTTGTTGATTACGTGATCCTGAACAAAATACCTTATTGATAGTCTTTACCCTCTGTTTACTGACTGGTCGCTCAATATTAAACAAGGTGACCCCGAAGCACCAAGTTGTGCAAAAATTAAGAAGGTAATACAGATATAAACCAAAACAAAAGAAACAAAAAATGTTTACAAAAACAATAATGATGATGGTGGTGGTGGTGGTGGTGGTGATGATGATGATGATAATGATGATGATGATAACGAAGATGATGATGATGACGATGAGGAGGATGATGTTAAAGGCATACTGTCACGGATTTAAGGATCTTATTTCTCTCAAAATAAAATAATAAATAAAAATTACATTAATTGTTGGAAACCAAATCTAGCTATCGCATCACCTTAACTGAACCATGATGGAGTGAAATCCATGTCATCCCTCTCGGCAATTTTAGTTTTTGAATTATGGACCATTGCCATAATTCAATTATTTTGGTTCATATAAATGTTCCCTTGCTGCTAATCGAAAAGAGTAGCCCGTGAAGTAGCGACAGCGGGTTTTCTCTCTCAATAACTGTGTGATCTGACGCCATAAAATATATGGAATGTGTTGAGTGCGTCGTTAAATAAAAACTGGGTTTTTTTGTTTTTTTTGTTAAGTCATATAAAACCCTATAATTTCTTAACTATAGTACTGTCGGAAATAGAATAAAAATGATTTTCGTCGATTATTTCTTACATATTAAACAGACAAGTAAATATTATGTAAGTATCTATTTAATGATAGTCTACCTACTTTAGCATTTACTTGTTTTGGCTCTCATTGACGTACAAGGTGGTGTTTACTCTTGAAATTAAAATAAAGATGTCAGTAAACAGGTGATTTGTGCACTTTATTGGAACAGACTATAATAAATTTTGATCATCATGTGTAAATTTCATTTCTGTTACAATATATGAGGGACTGTTTCTGATGACAGTTTACCCCTATTCCTCTCCAAAGCAAAATATTTGTAGATATTTATAAGTAACTTTTAAGCAAAACTGTCAAGAACCATTTTAAGTTTGTGATCTATTATACTGGTATTAAAGGTGCTATCTCAAAGTTGCATAATGACAGCTATTGCAAATCATATTTTTATTACATTTTGCTTTAACATTTAAAAACTACACCTTTAACTATATGCCCATAAATGATTATAGGAAATAATTTTATTTACTAGTAGAAAATACATTTTTATTGGAGAATCTTTATCACAAAAGCTCGGCGATCTATTTCGAGACGTAGATCACGTGATCGCCACTGGGCGATTCCGCCTCGTGCTGCAGTTACAAGGGCCGTCTCATACCAAGCGACGTTACAACATGGAAGAGTTGGCTAATGCCGTTTTGGATGAATTTGGATTTAATTACGTCATTAAACCAAAACAATTACACATTATTGATTACATTTTGAATTTGAAGGATACATCTGGGGTGTTATCGACAGGATACGGCAAAAGTATGTGCTACGTACTGCTGCCTCTTATGCTGCACAAGGCGGAATCGCCCAGTCTCGAAATAGATCGCCGAGCTTTGTAATTGTTGCGATGGAGTGTCACGAAGCGTAGCTGAATGTTTGTGCTGTCGGGTTTCTTTCTGTAGTATGTGTATTAGTGATTAATATGTGGATTTTTTTGTATCAGTTAACTCGAAAATGATCGATGTAAAGGTATTTGACGTCAAACATAGGATTGTTGTGGTATTAGAGCGGGAATCTTTGCCTACCGTTTGGTAGTTAGGAATTGCCAAAAATATACATAGGTTGGTCTCTGACTGCAATGAGAGAGTATTTATGTCCAAATGTCCGTCTAGCTCTCTTACAGTCAGAGTACTCGGGCTACACCACCACCACCACTACCACTAAGTCACAGTTTGCTATAACCCCCACCCCCACCCCCATAAAAAAAACCCCAAAAAACCACAAAAAACCCAACACAAAACAACAACAACAACAAAACAAACAAAAAAACCCCCAAAACAACAACAACAAAAAACCTTCACTCTAAGCATCTTTTTCTGATATAGAACTGAATAGGACGTGGGTGGACTGCGTAGCAGGGGACGGGGAAATAGTGGCGATACAAGCAATATAAAATTGGTCAACTATCTTAATTGGATATCTACGGCACGTTAAAATGCTATCATCCTCTCTCCTGGGGCGGGACGTAGCCCAGCGGTAAAGCGCTCGCTCGATGCGCGGACGGTCTGGGATCGATCCTCGTCGGTGGACCCATTGGGCTATTTCTCGTTCCAGCCAGTGCACCACGACTGGTATCTCAAAGGCCGTGGTATATACTACCCTGTCTGTGGGATGGTGCATATAATAGATCACTTGCTGCTAATCGAAAATGAGTAGCCTATGAAGTGGCGATAACGGGTTTCTTCTCTCAATATCTGTGTGGTCCTTAACCATATGTTTGACGCCATATAACCGTAAATAAAATGTGTTGAGTGCGTTGTTAAATAAAAAAAAAAATTCATTCAAACCTCATATCTCCTATTCTATATTGGTGTCACTCAAGCTGGCTACAATATTCAGCGAGTCGGATCACCTTCAGTTTTTGAAGCCTCTGCTATCTGTTCGTAGGTGGATGGGGTGGGTTTGGGTTTTGTTTTTTGTTTTGTTTGGGGGGGGGGGGTATTTTTGGGGATCGGGTTTACGAGGATGGTAAATGATGTAACCCATATATAATGGTATATATAGCAAAGAAGCTAGGGAATAAAATGGCAATTCCATTAAAACATATAAATGTACGCGTGTATGTCTAAAGATGCCATAGTTTGACACCCAATAGCCCATGTATTTTTTCGTGCTAGGGTGTCGTTAAACATCTATTCTAGTCTAGTTTATATCTAAAAATAGGTCTCGTTTGGGGGTTTTTTTTAGGCTCAGGACCAATTGTTCTCGCGTTACTCAGTCCCTTGCTTGGCCGCTGTGTCGCTTCAAAATGTCAAAGGCCTGGTGCGGGTGATATGTTTTCTAGTTATACTCATGCCAAAGGACAAGGTTGTTCGAGCCGGCTGTTGACCGACAGTTCATCCGAGATACAGGAACACTACGCTGATAACAACTGCTGTTTATCGTCTGAAAAACATGCTGCTAGGGCAGGCCCGTACGCAGAGGGGGAGGGGGTGCGACGAATTCGTACGCACCACCCACACCCAAAGATACACATTTTTCTATCAAATTTAGATAACATTACATAAATGGGTTTTTTGTGTTTTTTTAGTTTTAGCCATTGTTGGTCCCATCACGCAGAAATCGCACTCCCACCCCCATCCTGCGTACTGACCTGTAGGGTCACACAAGACCCGTCGTTTAAAGTATAAAGTGAAGAGGGTGGGAGTACCGTGGGGTTAAAATACAAATAAGACCACCACCATTATCACCACCACCCGGTTAGTGCAGATGGTATTAAATTCTGTTCGATTTATAGCTGACATAAACTGTAGGCCTATTCATATCACATTAACTCGGGCCGTCAAAAGCAAAATCGGCTCAAGTACTACTCGCACACTATTATTTAAATGGTGACAGTGCGCTCTATGATTGATATATCAAACACCGTGGTAAATGGTAATACCTTGGACCGTAGCTTGGATTTAGGGGGGGGGGGGCAAATGAATTCTTAGATCGAACGAGCATGGAACGGCGCAAGACACTAGGGTGTCCAGGGGCATGTCCCTCCCCGCCCTCCCCGACATTTTGAAATCTAGAGGCTCTGAAATACCATTTTGCAGCCATTTCAGGGAGGGATACATATTTTATAAAAATGTCAGTATCAGTAACCATCAAGTTTCTATTATTTTTACCGGATTTTTTTTTTTTTGGGGGGGGGGTGTCAACTGCCCCCTTGCCCCGCCCCCGCTAGCTACGGCCCTGGGTATGGGTTACCAGTATGTACGAAAGTGTACATCAAATCCTTTGCTACTATGTGGCGGCATCAGGCTTCCTCCAACGATGGGTCGCGGAATTAATAGTATCTTTGAACTTTGTTTTCCGTCTGTTATTATAGCAACGGCCATGGTATATTGTACTATAGTGCTAGAAAATGCTGATTTGCATATAAAAAAATGCATATAAAAGATCCTATGTGACGACAGTGGGGTTTTCCTCTCTCCCTCCCCCCCCCCCTCTCTCTCTCTCTCTCTCTGTCCTTCACACTCTCTCTCTGTTCTTCACACTATCTCTCTCTCCCTCTTTCTCTCTCTGTCCTTCACACTCTCTCTGTTCTTCACACTATCTCTCTCTCTCCCTCTCTCTCGCCCTCTCTTTCTCCTTCACTCTCTCTCTCTCTCTGTCCACACACTGTTCTTCACACTACCTCTCCTTCACTCTCTCTCTCTCTCTCTCTCTCTCTCTCTCTCTCTCTCTCTCTCTCTCTCTCTCTCTCTCTCTCTCTCTCTCTCTCTCTCTCTCTCTCACTGACCGTAGTTTAAAACTTGAGATGTCTTTATCAATATTTCTTTCCATTTCTCTAACAATAACAGCGGTCGTTAAAAGTTGGTGGCTTCGACCAATTGACCTTATTTCATCCCAAAAGAAGGGGTTAGAAAGGACGACACTAAAGTATAGTTTGCAATAAATAATAGGCGTCAGAAGATATACAAAAAAAAATCGTTATATTAATTCGTTCGGAGTTGGGGTAAATAAGATTTGTTTAGAGGAAAAAGCCCCACAGAAACAAGCAACATTCTTCCCCACCCTTTTCGGGTATTGTATTTGGTTTAAACAATATTTATTTCACAAAGGAAATGGATTGGCAAACAGGTCATTGGTCTATATTAATGCCTCTCCATACATACTTTGTTATACAATTTATAATATACACATGTATCAATTGACATGTTCTTCAGAGAATTAAAAACAATTACATAATTTGCACTCAATCATAAAAAAGACCATGAAATTAGTATACTTGTCTATGCGTACACATACCCACGTACATAAATATACCCGATTTCCTACATCAGTGATTCTCGCCCACCGCCCACAGTACAGCAGCCAAAGTGACAGTGTGATGTAGGATAAATGGCTTTAAGAAATTAAAACGTGAAGCGTTTTGACAATTCAAAAAAGTTATGAATAGATTCTGCTATAGGTAAATTAAGGTCCAGAGGGTAATCATTATTACCATATAGCACTGTATGGAGATCAAAACCACCATTATAAAAATACATTGTTGTACGAATGTTATCATAGAGAGGACACACAAATAGGAAATGTAACGTATCTTCATATAGAAAGAAAGAAATGTTTTATTTAACGACGCACTCAACACATTTTATTTACGGTTATATGGCGTCAGACATATGGTTAAGGACCACACAGATTTTGAGAGGAAACCCGCTGTCGCCACTACATGGGCTATCTTCCGATTAGCAGCAAGGGATATTTTATTTGCGCTTCCCACAGGCAGGATAGCACAAACCATGGCCTTTGTTGAACCAGTTATAGATCACTGGTCGGTGCAAGTGGTTTACACCCACCCATTAAGCCTTGCGGAGCACTCACTCAAGGTTTGGAGTCGGTAGCTTGATTAAAAATCCCATGCCTCGACTGGGATCCGAACCCAGTACCTACCAGCCTGTAGACCGATGGCCTACCACGACGCCACCGAGGCCGGTGTATCTTCATATAGAAAGAAAGAAGTGTTTTATTTAACGACGCACTCAACACATTTTATTTACGGTTATATGGCGTCAGACATATGGTTAAGGACCACACAGATTTTGAGAGGAAACCCGCTGTCGCCACTACATGGGCTACTCTTCCGATTAGCAGCAAGGGATCTTTTATTTGCGCTTCCCACAGGCAGGATAGCACAAACCATGGCCTTTGTTGAACCAGTCATGGATCACTGGTCAGTGCAAGTGCTTTACACCTACCCATCGAGCCTTGCGGAGCACTCACTCAGGGTTTGGAGTCGGTATCTGGATAAAAAATCCCATGCCTCGACTGGGATCCGAACCCAGTACCTATCAGCCTGTAGACCGATGGTCTACCACGACGCCACCGAGGCCGGTATCTTCATATAGATGCCCACAACTACAAATGGAATTATCATAAATGTGTCTTGTATATCAATGAGCGTCGAGTCTAAAAATTTCTTATATTGTAACTTGAAGTTATTGCATCTGCGTGGTGATACTGGATTATAAAATATGAAGAAGAAAAAATTTAATTTTATGCTGTGAATATTGACCATTATGTTGGTATTCTTGAATAAAGCCTAACCCCAATATTCACAGCATTTTTTTTTTTTTTTTTTTTTTAATAATCGGAAACGTGAGGAACTGTTAAAAAAAAAAAAAAATAATAATAAATGCACACACACAAAAGAAGAAAAAGAAAAGGAAGTTCTAAACAGAAAAAAAAGAAAGAAAAAAAACAAAAACAGAAAAATAAAAAACTGTTGCACTTCCCCAATCGGAACCCAGTCCCATTCTAACTAGGAACAATGGGTGCCTCTGTGACCTGTTTTTCGACAAAAGCCACGTGACAATAAGCAAGTTTTACCTACAATACGATACTATTGCTTTTTCCTGTCACGAGTTTGAAGTAAAATGTCGATTGAATTAAGCGGTAAACTCGGCGCCGCACGTGATATTTAGTGGAATATATTGACGTCTCGACCGACCTATTTACCTACAAATGTATTTGCATGCAGTGTCCTTTGCGCTGGGCTAACAAGGACGGTTGTTTTGGGGGGTTTGTTTTGTTTTGTTTTGTTTGGGTTTTTTGTATGTGTTTTTTTTGGGGGGTAAGGACATAATTTCTATCAGTTAAAAAAAAAAGTGACTGGACATGTACACGCGTGCGTATATACATGCATCGATGTATAATCATGTATATATATTTTTTTTTTATTTTTTTTAGGGGGGGGGGCGTCGGGAGGGGAGGGGCGTTAACACGCGTGCGTACATACATGCATCGATGTATAATCATGTATAGTGTGTGTGTTAGCCCGAGTACTCTGATTGTAAGAGAGCTAGACGGACATTTGGACAGTACTCTGGCTGTGTGTGTGCGTGCGTGCGTGCGTGCGTGCGTGCGTGCGTGCGTATGGGTGTTGGACTGATATCAATGCAAGTGGCCACAAAGGAGGCCCCAACCCCTGTTGTTAAAACGCTATCATGTTTGACATATAGGGCCATTGTTATAAAGATGAAAGTGTGAGATGTATGCATGAGTAACACGAGGTATTTAAAAATTAAAACCGCCGTAACACATGTTCGTACTCGGAACCATTTTAGTGCATTGCGTATATATAAAACGGTTATAAATCAGTCACGTCAAATAAAGTGCACACCTGATGTTTTTATTGTCCACCGTGAACTGGAATTTGGGCAGCGTACTTGACTAGCATAACATGGTCCTGTATAATGCACATTCCCGCTCCTTGTCATGAACAGAACTCTGGCGAAGTCATAGGTTGTGCCCACGACAGGCGTGCTTGAACAGTTATCTGATGGAAGTTTAGTGTGCCAAAAATTACCCACACCCACATTACAGGATAGCACATACCATGACCTAATATACAAAATGTATTAATTTGTGGAACACCGTCTGTTAACAGTATACTAGCATTTGTCAGTACCATCAAATCTACTGAAGCGACCACCTCTACTATTACCCATCCTGCCATCTTAATAATTATTCAAATGCCAAAATTTTATGGCCATTTAATACAGCTTAGCCTGTATTTCAGCTCTCTGTCTCTGTCTCTTTCTGTGTCTCTCTCTCTCTGTGTGTCTCTCTCTCTCTCTCAATTTTTGGGTGGGACGTAGCTCAGTGGTAAAGCACTCACTTGATGCCCGGTCAGTTTGAGATTGATCTCTGTTGGTGAGCCCATTGGGCTATTTCTCGTTCAGTGCACCATGACTGGTATATCATAGGTCATGGTATGTGCTATCCTGTCTGTGGGATGGTCCATATAAATAATCCCTTGCTACTAGTGGAAAAATGTAGCGGGTTTCCTCTCTAAGACTTTATTTCAAAATTATCAAATGTTTGAAAAGTAAAGTTTGTTTTATTTAACAACACCACTAAAGCACATTGATTTTTTTATCTCATCATCGGCTATTGGACGTCAAACATATGGTCATTCTTTTATGACAGGCAGCAAGGGATCTTTTATTTATGCTTCCCACAGGCAGGATAGCACAAACCATGGCCTTTGTTGAACCAGTTATGGATCACTGGTCGGTGCAAGTGGATTACACCTACCCATTGAGCCTTGCGGAGCACTCCCAAATGTTTGACATCCAATAGTCGATGATTAATAAATCAATGTGCTCTAGTGGTGTTGTTAAACAAAACAAACTTCTTTCTCTAAATTTGAACCGCAAAGAACCAAAGGCTACGGTCAAGGTCATAGGTTGTGGTTTATAAATGAAAATGATTAATGATGCATAATGATTCCTTCATTGAAACTGCACTAATTCTACAGGACTTTTCAAAATTACCATAGCACCAAAACTACCCTTGTGTGCTACCGACCCCGGTCAGGCTGCTGGTGCTCTCTTGCACCTGTCAGTGCAGGCAGTGCCCTCTCTCACCCACCTTTTCCTGTCATGGACAGAGGGGCCGGCCAAGGCCAGCACTTGTGCCCATGACAGGCATGCACTGCAACAGCTTGCTCTGAATGTGCATGTAAACCCCTATGATATGATATATGATATGATATGATGCACAAAATGGAATATAATTTATGTACATGTATATTTGTAGGTGAAACCCCAGATTAAGGTCATGTGAAAAAAAAATATTTGAACAAAGTATTAACAGACACACTTTTTTAGTTTGTTGAACCCCATAGCTGGCCGATTTATTTGTTGTCTGGTGAAAATTGTAAACACGAATACATGCACGGAAAGTTTAATCTGTTATATGGTAGCCATTCAAATGCATGTTTGTAAAATGACTTCGAATGCCAATAACCACATTTCACGTTCAGTACCAAAACATGTCAACTGATTTCCTCTTTGTTATAACAACCCCTATACTCACTCTCTCATTTTTGTGCCCAGGACAGGCGTGCGCTACAACAGCTTGCTCTGAATGTGCACGTTAAACATTTTGGTCTTGGTCTTGGTCTCTCTCTCTCATTTTCATCATAGTAAATATATAGCAGTAATTTTTTTTTTTAAATTCATATCAATGCTTAGCAAGTACATGTATTTCTGACAGTAATTTCCATGATTTTATATTATCGGGGGCGGAGGGGGGTTGTTAAAAAAAAGATGTCTGATATGGGGTTGGGTGGGAGATAGAGTGATTTGCATAAAACAGGTGGAGAGAAACCATATCTGAAGTGGTGGAAGCAAGCCCCCCATGCCCCCAGTTCCTGAGGAGCTGTAAAATACTTTTACAATTACCAGAATGACCAGAAAGATCGGGCCCAGTGGTAAAGTGGTTGCCTGATGCACAGTCAGTCTGGGGTCCATCCATGTCAGGCTATTTTTCGTTCCAGCCAGTGGTATGTGCTATCCTGTCTGTGGGATGGTGCATATAAAAAATCCCTTGCTACTAATGGAAAAATGTAGCAGGTTTCTTTTCTTATATATCAAAATTACCAAATATCTGAAATTCAATAGTTGATGATTGATAAATCAGTGTGCTCTTGTGATGTCATTAAAACAAAACAAAACAAAAAGAGAAATAGTAAATTTGCAAAAGTTTGTATGTTGAAAGCAAGTTGTAGTAATTTGTAATTCAACAGTAAAAAGCTGCAATACCTAAAATTATTCTTACTCCTTAGTACGGGTAACTAGGGTTAGTGCCTCGAAGAACCACCAGCTTAAGTTTCCACAAATATAGACATCAGAAGATGCCAGTGATAGGGACACTTATATTTAATTTACCTTTCAATAGAGGTGGGGGAGGGGGGTGTATTACATTTAGAGTTGGAAGGAGGGGGTGAAACAATGCCCCACTTCTGAAGCCATTGAAATACCAGTCTATAGCATTTGAAAAATATAGTAGCTCTCCAAGTATATTCAATTATGGGAGTGGTAGGAGAGTATTTTTAAGGTTGAAAATATTGACATTGTAATTTTAATTAATTTGTCATCTTTAGGTGTGATTTTTCCATCACCACAAGGTTCAAGCTGGAGACACAATGAGACATTTGATACAGTCATCAAAATAAGCCTAATTTTTAATGCCTGGTCACTTTCGGGGCAGGACGTGGTAAGGCATTTGCTTGATGCATGGTGGTTCTGGGATCGATCCCCATTAGTGGCTCATTGGGCTATTTCTTGTTCCAGACAGTGCACCACGACTGGTATATCAAAGGCTGTGGTATGTACTATCTTGTCTTTGGGATGGTGCATATAAAAGATCCCTTGCTACAAATGAAAAAATGTAGCAGGTTTCCTCTCTTTAGGACTAGATTATATGTAAAAATTAATAATAATTAATAAAATTCAATGTGCTCTAGTGGTGTTGTTAAACAAAACAAACTTTAACTTTAGTAACCCATGTACAGGTGACCATAAATTATGGTCTACAATTCCCATTATAATCTCATCAAAAATACACCGATACTTTGTTATTCATTCCTATCACTGTTCTCACTGTATCGATATATCAGTGTGTAATATATAATTAAACAGCACACAATGGATCAAAATTTAGATTGCAGTACTTTTGTTATAAAAAATAAAAATGGTGGAAAAGGAAGTACCATTCTCGACTTTCTTGACATGTGGTAACCTGCTGGTAACCTGAACGACTCTTCTAGACTTATAGGAACAGTGTTTTTTCCTAAACAATTTTACTAAATATATATACCTTTGAGGCTTGGGCCCCAACCTTCCACCTTACCTCCCTAGCGCTAAAATTTTCATTTAATTAAATATTAATATATTTATTTTTTGCACCGCCTAACAGAAATTACTAACGTCAAAAATAAATTATGTTTAAAATTTAATATTTTATTAACAATAGATAATTATATAAAAAATATATATATTTTTGGCCAGCGCTTTGTAAAATTAATTTTCTAATTGTTAAAGTCCCACTCCCAACTGTAGTTTAATTCAAAATTGTCCATTTATATTCTGTCCCGGACCAGATCACTGGCTATCCAGAGATTGGGCCAGGGATGGACCTTAATGGTATAGGGGCATGTTAAAAGGGCACGCACCATAATGCACACATAATAAAAACAGCACGCGCGCAATCCACCACACGACAGACGCACGCACGCACGCCTCCCCACCCGCACGCCCCGCACGCACGACGCACGCACAATCCTAACTAACGCAACTTACTCTCTCTCTCTCTCTCTCTCTCTCTCTCTCTCTCTCTCTCTCTCTCTCTCTCTCTCTCTCATCTCTCTCTCTCTCTCTCTCTCTCTCTCTCTCTCTGACTTATTTCAGTGCCTGTTCATAAGATACTTTTACAAAAGTTGACCAATTTACATGCATGATCAAAACTGACATGTAGGTGTAAGTGTAACCGACAGACTAATAGCAGGCCTAAGGACAATTTCTAAGGACAAACAGGTAGGTTGGAAGAGAAAACAAATTATTAGGTACAAAATTATTGTAGGTGAAAACTAGATTAAGCTGTTATATGTAACAGAATGAGAAGGGAAAAGGTATGTTTTGTTTATCATCGGCTATTGGATGTCAGACATTTGTTAAGTTTGACTCATATAGTCTTCCTCTCTAAGACTATTTGTCAAAATGACCAAATGTTTGACATCCAATAGCTGATAATAAACCAATGTGCTCTAGTGGTGTCATTAAACAGAACAAACTAAACTAAACAGGGTTTTGTGATAGTGCCAGTTTTGACAGAGCCTACTATATATATATATTGTATATTCATATTGTAAGCTCTAAAATTGTTTTAAAGTTTATTGTAATTTTAAAGTTACATTATCTGGTTACCATATTATAACAGGTACAAATGTGAAATACAAGCTCAAATGCACTTTTAAAAAAGTTGTGTGTGTTCGCTATGTGTTAACACGTGCGTTTGCCGATTTCAAATTGTAGGGTTCGTCTCAAAAAATTAAAAGAGAAATCTTGCGCTGTAGTTAAAACCGGTTTGATCTTGACAACGTATTATCGACAGTCGTACCTTCCTATTTCAGAATTGATATTTTATAAAGTGTTAGTAGAACTTTCAAAGTTTAGTTTGTATACTAGTAACACATTAATCATGTATATATTTTTAAAATAAAATATACTAAAGTAGACAATGAGTTTTCACTTCTTAATTTTATATGTTAAAATCGACAAATTCAAATAAATATTATTTCGTTTGGAAAGGGTCAAGTTGGGGGGGGGGTTGTTTAACGACATCAAAGATAAAGCATATTGATTTAATAATCATCCGACCCCATACAACCGTAAATAAAATGTGTTGAGTGTGTCGTTAAATAAAACATATCCTATCCTTCCTTCCATCTGCTGTTGCATGTCTAACATTTGGTAATTTTGACATATAATCTTAGAGAGGAATCGGGTGCATGTGCAGGGGGAGGGTATTGGAGGTCGAAACCCTTACTTGCCCAAGCTTACAAAAATTGAAATTTATTTTTGGGGGAGCATGGCCCCATATAAACTTCACTTAACACAGTCTATAACCCCAACCCCGCTGAAATCCCTGCACACGCGCCTTGGAAACCGGCTACATTTTTTTTTAGCAAGGGATTGTTTATATGTACCATCCCACAGACAGGATAGCATATACCATGTTCTTTTTGTATACCCGCCGATGGGGATCTATCCTTGACTGACCGCGCATTTCCAAAAAACACCTTTTTAGGTCTAAGTAATGAATAAAAATAACATATAGTCTTGAAAAATATTACGTAAATAGAATACAGTACCCTCTTCCTCTACCCCTAGAGCGTTACGTAATTAGTAACACCCCCTTACAAGGCAAATCCCCCACTCACCGACCCCTGGAAAGGCGTTATACCATACCTCTATGGATATAAATATGTTTTGGAGATGTGAGACGACCCCTCAATCAAGACAGTTAAATTTGTTCAAAAATGGCTAAATCTCACGTGATCTCTTGTTGGGGAATTCTATACTTGTGATAAGCCAATGAAAACCGAGATCGGTACGAGCCCGTCAAAAGTGTTCCACTTTCAAAATCATGACTTTGTTTTTGACCTGGATAAGCCAGCATAGTGAAACCAATGTGGAGTGCGGTGTCATATATGCACCAAACGTAATTGGATTTTCTGTTCTAATGCTTAAATAATAAAAATATTCCAGGGAATGTAGTTTTAATAATTAAAAAATGCTCTACTGGCCAAAAATATGATGTTACTGGTACAACTAAAACTCAGGATTGTCCCTTTCAAAATAAATGGATATGAGTATAAATATGACCAAGTTATAGACCCTCTCTGACACACACACACACACACACTCACACACACACACACACACACACACACACACACACACACACACACACACACACACATACACACACAAAGTAGCTGAATATCTTTCAAACAATAAAAACAAAACTGATTTTCAAATAATATTTTTATTTCTATTTTTTCATCAGTTGACATCTTATACACATTAATACAAAGAGAACAGTCTGCATAATAAGTTTAGTAAAAAAATTTAATGATTATTTTAATCTCTAATAAATAGTCAATTCACTACAAAATATAAAAACAGCACTATATTCTTGTGGTTTAGTTTTAAGATCTACAAACTGAGTCTGACCCAAATTAAACATATTTCAGTCACGTTTTTAAAAAAGGAGATCTTAAACTAAATGATGTAGTAGTGAGAGGCCTTAATTAATATAGGCATTATATTTTGACCAATCCATTACCATTAATATTCATCTACAAAGATGTATTTTTATTAATATCGGAAATATTTAAATACAGTGGATTCTGTCTTAAACTGGTATATCAAAGGCCATGGTATGTGCTATCCTGTATGGGAACGTGTGTATAAAAGATCCCTTGCTGCTAATGGCAAAATGTAGCAAGTTGCCGCTAAGACAACAATTAAAAAATTACCAAATGTTTGACATCCAATAGTCATTGACTGATAAATCAATCAATGTGCTCTAGATGTGTCGTTAAACAAAAATAAACTTTAACTTTTATAATGTTTCCACAAGTAAATTAAACAAACTTATGTAGCTTTTTCATAATCCGAAGTACCGGGTACGTTCTTTTTGTCACTCTGTCCTATGCTAACAGATGAAACCACTGTATACGTTAACTCAAAACCACTTCATTCAATTTAAATATCAATTATAAAAAAACTAGTTTTACATCCTACTGATAACAGACAACTCAACTGGTATCAGTGTCTAACTGAGTCACACAACAGTGCTGCCCACAAGTGGTATATGAAGTGCACATTGCTGATAATAAAAAATAATGATTTTGTTTTCATGTGTTTTTAATCTGGACTGATCCCCCCCACCCCTTTCGATAAAACAGTAGATAACACGACCATAATTATCTAACATTTCCAACTTGATCTGTCAATGAGGGCAGTATTTACATCACCTATTGAGCTGATATCAAACTCTGGCCAATGATTGGGGCTGATTGTTGTATTGGGGCCTCTTGAGGTAAATTAGGATTCTGGGATCAGTTATTTTCTTTTCACAGACTTTCTGTAGTCCCAATGGTTCCCTGACAGTTAGCCAAAATCCTCAGTGCAACTCTGGTTAACCGTTAATGACATTATTCATCATTATATTTTTACTCTAGCTGTACTAAGCTTACACTTCTGATTATGATGATTGATACATGCACATCATATAGAAGCAATTACATCATATACAATGTATGTTAATACAGTCAATCAACAATTTGACATGTGCTTAAATTTATTAAAAGGTTCAAGCATGTCTGTCCAGAAAAATATACTCAAGGTAGATGTTAATATCACTGTGAAATTGTTTTATGTAAAACTTAAAAAATGTAATTGTCAATGGATATAACTCAAAGTAAATACAATTTTACAAAAGGACCACTGTACATTGTACATATTTTTCAGCACTTTAGCAGTGTTCATGTACTGAATGTTGTTTATTCAAACAACAAGATTTGTAATTTAATATGCTTTTATTTTATTTTTATTTACATTATTAAGTAATTAATGTCATGGCAATTGTATCAACAATTTTGTTTTATGATTTGTTTTCACAAGTATAAACCTACATGTTCTAATATTTAAATTACATTAAAGCAAATATACAAATCATGAAATGTTGCACAAATTAACTAATACAATATACATAATTAATCTCCATAAAAAATACCAAAAAAGTGTTAGTAAAAAAATTAGTTACATTAGCCTATATTAAAAATATGCATAAAAAATCACATTTGTTTTGGGGGGTTTTAAATATAGGTACTCAGGGCTTATTCTGTAACAAATTTTGAATCAGCCAATTTTCGGAAATATAATGCATTTCTTTGAAAATGATTAAAATGTGGTTAATTTGAGGAATATTTCATTAGCCAAAGTCAATTTTTTTTAGCCACTTTGTAAAAAATTATCATTTGGCTAATTTGGCAGTATATCGGGTGAGCCCTGGTACTATTTTTACTATCATAACAATTGTTAACTGCTAAGGTTGTTTTTAACCTTTAATAGTTTATGAACATTTAAAAAATTAATACACAATTAACTTCATTATTTTAATTTTGCTGAAAAAAAATTGAAATGGTTTCAAACAGTATGAAAATAACAAAATGTTCTACCGAGTTTGAACTTGAATAATTTACTCACATTTGCTCTAGATTATTATCAAGAAATAACTGAAATATTCATATCCTATGCACCAAGGTTTCTTGATATGTATATTTCCATCCTAACAATTTAAACAAATAAAGACAGGGATATTCACTTACATAGCTTGAATCCCTGATTAACTATATTTTAAAAGGTAACTTTAATGGTTAATGAAAAATGTAGTGTGTACATAATTACAAAACATCAACATAAATGTTATCTACAACAGAAAATAAAATACATAAGAAATATATATACATCTACATAATTATGCATAATAACATTATTAAAAACACCTTTAAAATAATATTTGTTTCTCTACAAAATTAGTAATATTGGTTTGTTTCATACACATTTTTACAGATTAAAATTAATGTCTATCATTTAGTAATTTAGTAAATTTACTGAAAAAAAACCCCAACTAAATTTACATGTAGACCTCGAAATTGACTGAGAGCAAAAGGCAATTGCCATTCTAAACACACAGTATGCTTTCTCATAACAAATTTAACAATTGGCAATTGCTTTCTATCATAAAGCATTGTACAGTGAAACCTGTCTAAACCAGACCCTGAATTAACTGGAATCCTGTCAAAACCGGCCAGGGTTAAACGGTCCCCAATTTTCTAAATTCTAAAAAAGTGACCCACTAAACACCAGATCTATGTTTAAATATCTATTCAAATTAAAGAATTAGTACCAACAATGTTGACATTAGGACGACAAATATTAAATTAGATATCTAAGAAAGAAAAAAGAAGAAGATTATTTTAAAATTATATAAAATGAGAGTAAAATGGACATCAATATAAGTGGTCTATAACTTCTCAGTTTGTAGCCTTTGCTTCCAGGTTAAAATGTCAGAAGCAGAGACGGCTTCCCATTTCACAAAATTAATTTCAAGCCTTAAAGTAACAGTTATGTTTTTATTTCGTGATAAATACACCAGTTTTATAATCCAGCTCTGAAATCACTGACAGGTTTTAGTAAATCATTTAAAACAAATAAACATATGCAATTTGGAAACAAAAGAGAGAAGTATTTCCGCTATTTACAGTTAGTATTTAAGCAACATCAGGATGGGTACACCAAAACACTGGTATATGTATTAAATTCTATAACACATAAAACATTATGTACCTGATGATATATATATATATTAATATTAAATATGATTACTTTCATTTATACCTTTGCAACATTTTTAACATCACCACAAAAACAGAAATAACACATATGCTATATAAAACAAAAATTGTAGATTTTTTTTTTTTAATTTACTTTTTGCTCTATTTTAGAAAGTATTACTGACAAATGTTTGTCATATTGTCTCCAAAGGAAAGTCATTATATATAGTAAAAATGTATCCTTTGTTGTTTTACGAAATATACAGGCCCATAGGAATGATATTTGAAGTGGGAGGCATAGACTGTTTAAAGAGGTGAATTTTTTTTTTTTAATGGCCTCAAACATAATTTCCTATCATCTGAATTCTGAAGAACAAAATTGCAATGTTTTGGGTGATAATTTATTATTTTATTTTATTTTGTTTATATGTATATTAGGACAAATACAGGTATGTGGTCATCAAGTTCTTTCAGGCCTAGCATACTACTAAATATTTTTTCATCAAATAGTTGTATTGGCAAAATAGTTTGTATATTCATTACTCTAGTTATTAACAAATATCTAAATTCATAAAACAACATGTTCATGCATCTTGCAATAACAAAAATTCTTAACTGTATTTTGATTCAAAATGGGATATAAACTTACTATAAATAATTCACAAAAATGAAATTTGCATTAAATTTGCAGCAGTTGAACACAAAAAAAGACACATGCTTTATTGCCTGTAAATGTTTTGTACAAAAACATCAATTATTTAACTTAACAAAAACATCACAAACATTTTGTTTAAATATTAACATAAAATGAATTTTCACAACATTTTGTCAAAATACCCCCCCCCCCCCCCCCCCCCCCCCTAACAGTTCACATGTTACTGACTTGATGATGATGAAAAATAAAATGAAAATAAAATTTACTTTGTAAATTATGATATCTTAATGGTCATGATAGTCAAATATATATATAAATATATACACTTACCACCCACATACACCCACAAACACATATACACACAGAAAACAGACTCACTCACTCTCTCTCTCTCTCTCTCTCTCTCTCTCTCTCTCTCTCTCTCTCTCTCTCTCTCTCTCTCTCTCTCTCTCTCTCTCTCTCTCTCTCTCACACTCTCTCTCTCACACTCTCTCTCTCTCTCTCACACACACACTCTCTCTCTCACACCACATACTCACAGAGTCTTCAAGTGTACACTGAATCACATATTTCTGATGTCTCCAGTTTTTTTCCAATTTCAGATGCTCATTTCATTTTACCACCATTTTCATTGAACAAGATTCACAATCGTGTCATGGATTAGAAAACAATGAAAGTTACGTCCGCCATATTTCAGTTCCACATTGTCCAGTCAGTCAATTATTCATTCAAACGTCTTCAGCCCTGACTCACATGTGTTGAGTGTTGCAAATGTTATTAGCCCTGAAATTAAAAAACCCCAACAGAATTGAAAACACAAGACATTATATTTGATGCACTCGGTCATAAATCACTTTGAAATGGGTGAACATTTATTTTACATGTCTACCAAGAAGCATCAGTTATATGACTTTTTGCAATCAATCTATCCTATAAGCTAGCTATCACAACAGTCCTTTGACATATTAAAGAAATATTTTGACCTTTTGTATGAATCAATCCAATGACCTCAGGGGAGTAGCGTGAGCTGGACCTGGGGTGTTTGAATATGAACCAAGTGGACCTTTTCTATTTTGTTTTTGCACCACCAGAAACTCCATATGTATAAACCTGTATGTTTTAGTTCTGAAAGTGGATCATTTGCTTCAGCGTGTGTGTGTGTGTGTGTCATCTGAACCCCCCCCGAACCCCCCCCCAGCCTATGCCCCTGGACCTATCCCATAAATCATGTGACCTATCAAATAAAACCTATTATCTTTTTTTTTATGTATCATCAGACTAATGATCTATCACAAGAAGCCTACAACCTGTCACATCAGTTTTATGACCCAACCTATCAAAATCAATCCTATGACCTCTCAATTCAATACTGTTTTCTAATGCACCGATTACAGTAAATCCAACTTAACTAAACAGTATCTGTTTAATAGGTGTCTAACATATAACAACTGCACCACTTACAAAAAAAAAAGAGAAAAAAAACTTGATTTTACCAGATAGGCTTTTTTTGTCCTTTAGCAGCAAGGAGTTAGTTTGTTTTGTTTAATGACACCACTAGAGCACATTGATTCATTAATTATAGGCTATTGGATGTCAAACATTTGGTAATTTTGACATATAGTCTTAGAGAGGAAACCCGCTACATTTTCCCATTAGTAGAAAGGGATCTTTTATATGCACAATCCCACAGACAGGATAGCACATACCAGTCATGGTGCATTGGCTGGAACAAAAAATAGCTCAATGGGTCCACTGAATGGGATCGATCCTAGACTGATCATACATCAAGTGGGCGTTTTACCCATATCAAAGGTCGTGTATGTACTACCCTGTCTGTGGGATAATGCATATAAAAAATCCCTTGTTGCTAATCGAAAAGAGTAGCCCATGAAATGGTGACAGCAGGTTTCCTCTCTCAATATCTGTGTGGTCCTTAACCATATGTCTGATGCCATATAACCGTAAATGAAATGTGTTGAGTGCATCATTAAATAAAACGTTTCTTTCTTTCTTTCTTTCCCAATAACATAAGTATCAAAAGTAACCTTTTTTTAAAACTGGCTGTTTTATATGGGTTAATTTGTATTACATGAATATGAATTGGTAAAACAGAAAGGTGATGCTATAAGATGGGTTTGGTTCCAACCTGATGTATCATACATGCATGAAAAGCTGAAGCATTTCTAACAATACCAGGCGACCAATAATCATATTCGAGACAAGTGCGGAGCGGATAATTTTGTCATGTTCATATACCACTAAGGTTTCCAGCATGTCCGTCTCGTGTCCCTCCCCTGGATAGCCTGAGATCGGATCCGGGACAGATCGAGATAAGTCTCACAAGATGTTTTCTCCTAACCACATGATTTTCCTGTACACATGCGGTTACAGATATTAACAGAAAACAAGACAATGGTCGAGAGAGCATGTTGTGCGTGATAACCACCCAAGGATCATAGTCTAGTTGGTTAATTGTTTGCGAGGGCCAAAAGTGACCACGTTGATAGCACGTTTCCCTTGGACAATGCACTGACCACTGACTGATGCACGACCAGCATTAATCCATACTTTTTATCAAGTCCAGTTCACGTTCTGCTGTCCTCTAATCCCTCCCAGCACGGTGGTACCACACACGAGTTACCCATGTACAAGGACCAATTAGGCACATGTGCAGATAGCACAGGACATAATAATGTCATGTCCAGTCCTTCTGTCAGAATATAATTTGAGGGTATGTAACAAAAATAAAATGAATCATAAGTGCCCCAACTACGTAGGTCGATGTGGGTTTAAAATCTTTTGACAATAGTCACTGCATTTTATACACTTTGACAAGTTTTATACAGCAGTTCCCTATCTATAATATTTCTAAAACGTTTTAAAATATATATATATATCTTTAAAACTCCAAAGTTTTAGGGTACATAATTTTACCCACTGTCCTTGCCTGAGGTGCTTGTGTCGCTGGATTGAACCAGCTCAGTGGATCCATTCAACTGATTAGGGTTTTTTTTCTCATTCCAACCAGTGCACCACAACTGGTCAAAGGCCATGGTATGTGTTTTCCTGTCTGTGGGAAAGTACAGTACATATAAAAGATCCCTTGCTGCTAACTGAAAAATGTAGCAGGTTTCCTCTGATGACATGTCAAAATTATCAAATGTCTGACATCCAATAACCAATGATTATTAATCAATGGGCTCTAGTGGTGTAGTTAAACAAAACAAACTTTAACTTTTTCATATACAATGACAAATTTTAAACTGCAGTTCTCGTACTAAAATATTTCTAAAAATGATTAAAATGTATCCATTAAAACTCCAAAGTTTCAGTGTGCATAATTTTACATTCCATATCCTTTGGCAGGAACCCTGACATCTGACATACATCACAATAAGCATAGTGTGTCTGCAGAAAATATTTTGCTTTTAAAATTTTGATTACCGACAGTTTTGCTTATCAAATGCAAATTATTTAGCAACTATATTGTGTAGCTATTTCTGAAACCTTCATCGTGAATCACAATATGTTACTGCACAAATGTTCATGACTAAGAATTTGCAAACAATTTGACTGGTACAATAGTCTTCCATCATATCACATTCATCTAATTTTAGGTCGAAAAACCAGTCTAGTGAACGACGATGATTGCACTCACCCTCTTGAATATACCGGTACCTCGGGTAACCCATATACAGGCTACTTCAAAATAAGATAACCTGTCATTTATTACATATTTATCAAGTTTACAATTCCTGTTATTTTGATACCCTGCAATGCGATTTGCAGGGGATATTAATTAAAGCAGGCACCATCCATTGTTACATACATGTGTCCAAGAGTGTTTCGAAACAACACTCCAAAACCATACAAGATAACCTCGTGAAACATTGAACAGAATTAATCTAGTAATGTACGAGTGCCTTTTGCTATAAGGGACTTTTCATTTTACCATGGAAACAAATAGCCAGATTGATAAAATTCACTGTTTCTGGGGCACAACTCCGAAACTGTTCAAGATAACTAAGTTATGAAATGTTGTATACATACATGTATTAATATACTGGTGTCTTTTGTTATGGGGGAGTTTCCATTTTTAATATTTCGTCTTTCTGTTATCATGGAAACAAACAGCAAAAATGACCAAATTCACTGTTTCTGCAGCACAACTTCAAAACCACATAAGACAAATCATAAAAATACCTGTATGTATGCTCTCAATCAGTACGGTATATTAACATCTATACACTTAAAATGATATAAGGTATACCATGGAGTCAAGCAATATCAAAACAAACAAAACAAAAGAAAGAAAGAAAGAAAGAAAGAAAGAAAGAAAGAAAGAAAGAAAGAAAGAAAGAAAGAAAGAAAAAAAGAAAAAGAAAAACACCTGATCTAATAATCAAGGTGATTCTTACTAAAGCTGGTTAAAATATTGATGTACAAAATTTAAAAACATTTTAGACCGATTAGGCTAATGTGGTTCAGAATTATACCATTTATACATATTGAAACTGAAGAGTGTTTTCACAAAACTCATCAACTCCAAAATGGTGAAAATGGAGATAACCATAAACAGATGGATGCTGTTCAAGGTTGTATTCGATTAAATCTATAGTCAATATATATATCAGTGGTAGACATGTAACATTTATACATGAAATTATAATTGTCTGAAAAAAAAGAGAATAAAAACACATCATTTATATCAAACTGATATATTGTGGACTTAATTAGTTTTTGCTGTTTAGAAGCCATCCAGTGACATGTATTGATTGAAATTTAGTGGTAACTTTACCTCACTGTAGAAATATTGTTTAATATCAACTGATTGTGTCCATGTTAATTAAAGAAAACCAACAAGGCATCAAAGACAATCATGTGTTTTATACCGTATTATTAGATTTATGTGTTCGCATGCTAAAATACAGTGTTGATGGTAGTTAATTGGGAACATTAAACTAATAAAGCTACACTGTGTAACACTGTAAATTAATGTGTTTGAAATTATGCAGCATTTCTGAGTACATTTCTTCCCACATATTTATTGATACAGTGTCTTTGGTGCATGTACCTGTTTTAAATAAAAGACTAATAAAACAAGCTATACTACTGAACTAAATTTTCAAAACAAAATACATTTGCTCTACGCATATATCACTAACTGTTGGGATAAATAAGAGTCTTCTGGTGGCTGACTGGTCAAACCAATCCCTTTTTTTTGTTTTTCCTACAGTATTTCAAATTATACCAAAGCTGTGAAACCACCGAACCTCCTAGTGTTTTCTGATTTGTAACCGTGTGCAACCATTCTACCTCCATGACAGTATTTTAAAAATAATTTTCAAATGAAATAACATGCAAACCACCCAAGGGGATTTACAAGATACGAACATAGCAATCTTGGTATGTTTGAAACAACAATTTTCATGAAATCGATAATGAATGAAGCTCTATGCTCCAATGAATGCAATAAAGTCTCTTCAGGAGGGAGTAACCCAGTGGTAAAGTGCCCTCCTGGTATCCAGGGGCGTAGGTTGGAGCAAATTGTCCGCTTGCAGAACTAAAACATACAGGTTTATACATATGGAGTTTCTGGTAGTGCAAAAACAAAATAGAAAAAGGGTCCACTTGGTTCATATTCGAACCCCCTCCCCCCCCCCCCACCCCCCAGGTCCACATCACGCTGTTACTAGCAGGATATGACTTGACGTCACATGCATAGCTACATTTCCAAATCGCTCATTTGACCTCTAGGTCATCATGCAATGTGGCTGAAATAACAGAAATAATAGCTTTTCCACTTAATTTTTATGGTCTGCAAGATAAAGATAATAGTTTATGGCGTTAGATATCGGCTTTATCCTGTTCAGGCCGAATGAGGAATTCCACTTGGAAGAGCCTCACACACTTTCCCATTCTTACCTTCACAGGATAACACAGAGATCCGACTTCATTAACTAGTTATTCTCTATGTAATAGACTTAATGTAAGTACAGCATTTGTTTTGGCCCCTCATGTGTTATTGCATGATGGTAGGGGAAGGTCCCTACATGAGAACATTCTCCTCATTTGGAATGCATTTCCTTTCTGCCTTTAATACATCTGACAGCCATCTTGGAATCATTTTCAGTATACAGGACTAGTTTGTTATCAAATAATATGTATCTTTAAAATGGTGACTGTGTGTAATGAGATGCAGTTGATTTGATTTTAAAGAGACCGGATTTGAAACATACTAATGTTCTGCAGAATAAATGGTTTAATGTATTGAAAATCATCTCTTTCTTCTAGGGGGCGTGAGATAGCCCAGTGGTAGAGTGCTTGGTCCCAGTCAGTGGGACCATATTGGGCTATTTCTTGTTCCAGCCAGTGCAGCATGACTGGTGTATCAAAGGCTGTGGTATGTGCTATCCTGTCTGTGGGAGGGTCCTGAGTCACCTTCCAGGATCAGACAGCCTTGATTTGACATTTATATACATGTGTAGACAGATAGTGAGATACATACATACACATTTATATGCTGAAATTTAGCTAATCGTCAGTTTTTAATATTCATGTTTCACGAGATAAAATCATAACAGATATACTGTGTGATTTATAATATTATAAGTAGCTTATATTCAAAGATAATAACTAGTGGAAAATACACATTTGCCTTGTTTGTGGGCGTGTTTATCCATGTTTAGGTCTTACTTGTATGTGTGCGTTCATAATGTCAAATGATCAAGGTAACAAAGTTTGGGCGAAAAACAGCAAATGTACCTAGATGTGATCTTAGTCTCTGAGGGGGCGGGACGTAGCCCAGTGGTATACCGCTCGCTTGATGCGCAGTCAGTTTAGGATCCATCCCCGTCAATGGCCCCATTGGGCTATTTCTCGTCCCAGCCAGTGCTCCACAACTGGTGTAACAAAGGCCATGGTATGTACTATCCTGTTTGTGGGATGGTGTATGTAAAAGATCCCTTGCTGCTAAACGAAAAGAGTAACCCATGAAGTGGCGACAGCGGGTTTTCTCTCTCTATATCTGTGTGCATGGTCCTTAACCATATGTCTGACGTCATATAATCATAAATAAAAGATCCCTTGCTGCTAATCAAAAAGAGTAGCCCATGAAGTGGCGACAGAGGGTTTCCTCTCTCTATATCTGTGTGCTCCTTAACCATATGTCTGACACCATATAATCATAAATAAAATGTGTTGAGTGCGTTGTTAAATAAAACATTTCCTTATTAGTCTATGAACAACCAAGCAGAATACTATTTTACTAAATCGATAACAGATTTAATAGTCATTTCCTGCCCCGCATTTTTACCCATATTTGGTCATAAGTAAGGTATGTAGGTAGGTAGGAAAATAATATGTTAAAAGGCCATATACAAATTTTGACTTGTTCCACCAAAATTTTCTGTATTTTGAAACATGCATTTAGGATAATCCAAAAATAAAAAGAGAGAATTCTGTCTTAGAGTGGGGCGGTCAATTTTCCAGTGCTGCTAGCTAGGATAGGCTGGGGCAGGCAGAGGCAAACCATGAACAACCGTGGCATTCTGTAAAATTAATGGCTGTCATATGAGTTGCCGAACAAGTTGGCTAAAATCATCTGCAAAATGACATGGAGGCAAGGAATCATGCTAGAAAAGCCATATATCGAAAGGAAAAACTGAACACCATCCCAGTAAAATACTAGCACCGTGTTTGTGAGTGTATGTGAGCAACAGCAAAATTGACAGTTCTGTATTCACCTACTGACAACAAAGCTGCCCTGACTTACATCAGGCAAGCAAAGGTAGTGTTTTGTTGCTTAATTTTTATTTTAAATGTAAAAGATTATACCTTCAACAACATGCCCATAAACAAATTAACAATCAAATACAGTGAAACCTGTATAAACCGAACCCTGTACAAATTGGAATCCTGTCAAAACCGGCCAAATTTCATGGTCCCAAATTTTTTAAATTCTAAAATGTGACCCTCCAAACACTGATTCTGTCTAAACTGATAAATATTAAGTCCCTGGCATGATCCAGTTTAGACAGATTTCACTGTATTTTCACTGACCAGTACTATATAGTATAAAAAGAAAAGATTGAATTTTATTTTAAAATCCACAGAAAGAAAGAAAACACAGTGGTAGTGCCGGATGTCGAAAGGAGAAATTGCCTTCATATCCAGTCAGTCCCAATGGCCGCATACATCCACTTAGAAAATTCAATTTCATTGACAAAAACAACAAAATGGAGGACACAAAAGTCAAAGGAGCAGGAGGGGGGTTTCGATCACTGATACCTAGCCTCACACATGTCTGAACACGTGCAGTAGCAGAGCTGAAACTGAAAGGTCTTACTGCAGCAATCTGCAGACTGGGAACCTAATTTTGGACAAAAGTTATTGAATATACAGACAAAACCTCTTAAATTTGTATGATAATATATCTGGTTAACCTTTGGGGGGGGGGGGGGGGGTGTAAGGGTTCAATTAATATCAGAAAATCTTCAATTACCCAAGTAGTATGTGCCTGCAAAGTGGGACAATTCTATAACTAAAATGCACAATCCTGTCTTTTTTATATTGTTATCATAAAACATTAGCAACACTGAACACCATCCCAGTAAAGTTAAAATACTAGCACTGTGTTTGTGAGTGTATGTGAGCAACAGCAAAATTGACAGTTCTGTATTCACCTACTGACCACAAAGCTGCCCTGACTTAAAACATAAGGCAAGCAAAGGTAGTGTTTTGTTGCTTAATTTTTATTTTAAATGTAGAAGATTATACCTTCAACAACATGCCCATAAACAAATTAAACAATAAAATACAGTGAAACCTGTCTAAACCAAACCCTGTACAAATTGGAATCCTGTCAAAACCGGCCAAGTTTCATGGTCCCAAATTTTTTAAATTCTAAAATGTGACCCTCCAAACACCGATTTTGTCTAAATCTGATAAATATTAGATCCCGGGCATGATCCGGTTTAGACAGGTTTCACTGTATTTTCACTGACCAGTACTAATATAGTATAAAAAGAAAAGATTGAATTTTATTTTAAAATCCACAGAAGGAAAGAAAACACAGTGGTAGTGCCGGATGTCGAAAGGAGAAATTGCCTTCGTATCCAATCAGTCCCAAAGACCCAAATACATCCACTTAGAAAACTCCACTTCATTGACAAAAACAACAAAATGGAGGACTCAAAAATCGAAGGAGCAGGAAGAGGGTTTCGATCCCTGATACCTACCCTCACACATGTCTGAACATGTGCAGTAGCAGAGATAAAACTGTAATGTTTTACTGCAGCAATCTGCAGACTGGGAACCTAATTTTGGACAGAAGTTATTGAATATATAGTCAAAACCTCTTAAATTTGTATGATAATATATCTGGTTAACCTTGGGGGGGGTGGGGGGGACGAGGGTTCAATTAATATCAGAAAAATCTTCAATTACCCAAGTAGTATGTGCCTGCAAAGTGGGACAATTCTATCACAAAATGCACAATCTTGTCTTTTTTATGTTGTTATCATAAATTAAAACATAAGGCAAGCAAAGGTAGTGTTTTTATTTTAAATGTAACTTAAGGCAAGCAAACGTAACGTTTTGTTGCTTAATTTTTGTTTTAAATGTAGAAGATTATATCTTCAACAACATGCCCATAAACAAATTAAACAACCAAATACAGTGAAACCTGTCTAAACAGAACACTGAACAAATTGGAATCCTGTCAAAACTGGCCAAGTTTTATGGTCCCAAATTTTTAAAATTCTAAAACATGACCCTCCAAACACCGATTCTGTCTAAATCTGATAAATATTAAGTTCCCGGGCATGATCCGGTTTAGACAGATTTCACTGTATTTTCACTGACCAGTACTAATATAAAAATAAAAGATTTAACTTTATTAAAAAATACACAGAAGGAAAGAAACACATATGTTTAAAAATGGGCTTTTTACACATGGTTATTTTTTCATTTTATTGACACCCAATAGCCGATGTATTTTTCGTTTTCATTTTATGTTAAAACTTTGATAGATGTGCCAAAACACATAATGAATTAGAATTGCTGCAGAAGCTGTAAACATTATCAGTTTTATTTGAATTACTGCTACAGATTATCATAGGCAATAAATCCTAAATCAGCCACAGCCTGCCTGCATGTAAATCTATTATTTAAATATTAACATGAGTTAGAATTTACACCCCCTAGACATCAGGCCATTAATGTTCACCACCTGTTTTGTTCACCATAACATCTGCTTAAAACCACAGTACAATACTGAGGTATTAGTACCTTTTGAATCCATTTTAGTTTAGTTTCAAATAGCATGCTGGTTTATAGTCACTGGCAACCTGCATCAAAATGGTCATCTAAGAAAAATCACCCAGTGAGAAATCTAACTAGTTCATAATCACTGTTGGCAGTGTTCGATTGTCTGCAACTTCAACAGCTTTAAATGGAATTTTAAGCTCTCTGTCATAGTTGACGTAAGTCCTTAATTGTGTCCAGACAATTACAAGAATACTGAATATTTAAAAATAAATTTACAGTTGTAAAATCAAACTGGATTTACATGTATGGATAAACTAACAAAGCTATAGCTTAGGCTCTCACAATATAAAAGACCTCTAAAACAAATTCAGTTGTTCTTCTGAACATCACATTCATCCAGTTCCATTTATTCCTAAGTATATATCCACTATGCATATTGTTGGTGGACCAAAATATGCATCTTTCCAACACATAAGGTACAAATTTAATAAAACTGCCCCATTGATAAAATTTTAATATGCAGGATCTAATTTCATGAACCTGTCCCTTTAATAAAGTTTTAATATGCAGAGTCAAATTTGATGAAACTCGATCTCCCTTTAATGAAGTTTTAATATGCAGGCTCAAATTTGATAACCTGTCCCTTTAATAAAGTTTTAATACGAAGGCTCAAATTTGATGAAACTTACCCTTTAATGAAAGAAGGAAATGTTTTATTTAACAATGCACTCAACACATTTTTTAAACGGTTATATGGCATAGGACATATGATCTCCCTTTAATATGTTTTAATATGTAGGCTCAAATTTCATTAAACTGACCCTTTAATGGAGTTTAAATATGTAGGCTGAAATTTAATAAAACTGTTCCTCTAATAATATAAATTTTAATATCCTATACCAATCCCTATGTCATCTGGTGTGAAACACATTACGCATTCCAAAATCTCTGACACTGGGTGTGAATGAGCATCTAAAATTAACAGCTAGATGCTAACAGAAATGTTTACAAGGTTTTATACATGTACACATACTGTCAAAATCTTCTACAAGGAGAAATATTTACTTATAAAAGTCTCTTTATGTTTAATATGTAGGCTCAAATTTCATTAAACTGACCCTTTAATGCAGTTTAAATATGTAGGCTGAAATTTAATAAAACTGTTCCTTTAATAATATAAATTTTAATATCCTATACCAATCCCTATGTCATCTGGTGTGAAACACATTATGCATTCCAAAATCTCTGACACTGGGTGTGAATGAGCATCTAAAATTAACAGCTAGATGCTAACAGAAATGTTTACAAGGTTTTATACATGTACACATACTGTCAAAATCTTCTACAAGGAGAAATATTTACTTATAAAAGTCTCTTTATGTTTAATATGTGGGCTCAAATTTCATTAAACTGACCCTTTAATGCAGTTTAAATATGTAGGCTGAAATTTAATAAAACTGTTCCTTTAATAATATAAATTTTAATATCCTATACCAATCCCTATGTCATCTGGTGTGAAACACATTATGCATTCCAAAATCTATGACACTGGGTGTGAATGAGCATATAAAATTAACAGCTAGATGCTAACAGAAATGTTTACAAGGTTTTATACATGTACACATACTGTCAAAATCTTCTACAAGGAGAAATATTTACTTATAAAAGTCTCTTTATGAAGCCCATTCTGCTCATCAGTGCATCTATACATGTAAAAAGAAAGAAATGTTTTAGTTAACGACGCACTCAACACATTTTATTTACGGTTACATGGTGGTTAAGGACCACACAGATATTGAGAGAGGAAACCCACTGTCGCCACTTTATGGGCTACTCTTTTTGATTAGCAGCAAGGGATGTTTTATATGCACCATCCCACAGACAGGGTAGTACATACCATGGCCTTTGATATACCAGTCGTGGTGCACTGGCTGGAACGAGAAATAGCCTAATAGGTCCACCGACGGGAATCGATCCCAGACCGACCGCACGCTTTACCACTGGGCTAAGTCCTGCCCCTCTATACATGTATGCACATGAATTGTATTTCAATATGTATTTCAATATATTTATATATATATACAGTATATATATTATATGTGCACATGAATTGTATTTCAATATGTATTTCAATATATTTATATATATATACAGTATATATATTATATGTGCACATGAATTGTATTTCAATATGTATTTCAATATATTTATATATATATACAGTATATATATTATATGTGCACATGAATTGTATTTCAATATGTATTTCAATATATTTATATATATATACAGTATATATATTATATGTGCACATGAATTGTATATATATTTATATGTATATATTATATGTGCACATGAATTGTATTTCAATATGTATTTCAATATATTTATATATATATACAGTATATATATTATATGTGCACATGAATTGTATTCCAATATGTATTTCAATATATTTATATATATATATATATTATATGTGCACATGAATTGTATTTCAATATATTTATATATATATACAGTATATATATTATATGTGCACATGAATTGCATTTCAAAATACAGTGAATCCCATGGCTCGAACCCAGTTGGTGCTTGAGACAGTGTTCGACCCACCAGGTGCCTTAGTTCAACATGTAAGTGTAACTTGAACCCAGTCGGTGCTTGAGACAGTGTTCGACCCACCAGGTACCTTAGTTCAACATGTAAGTGTAACTTGAACCCAGTCGGTGCTTGAGACAGTGTTCGACCCACCAGGTACCTTAGTTCAACATGTAAGTGTAACTTGAACCCAGTCGGTGCTTGAGACAGTGTTCGACCCACCAGGTACCTTAGTTCAACATGTAAGTGTAACTTGAACCCAGTCGGTGCTTGAGACAGTGTTCGACCCACCAGGTACCTTAGTTCAACATGTAAGTGTAACTGAACCCAGTCGGTGCTTGAGACAGTGTTCGACCCACCAGGTACCTTAGTTCAACATGTAAGTGTAACTTGAACCCAGTCGGTGCTTGAGACAGTGTTCGACCCACCAGGTACCTTAGTTCAACATGTAAGTGTAACTTGAACCCAGTCGGTGCTTGAGACAGTGTTCGACCCACCAGGTACCTTAGTTCAACATGTAAGTGTAACTTGAACCCAGTCGGTGCTTGAGACAGTGTTCGACCCACCAGGTACCTTAGTTCAACATGTAAGTGTAACTTGAACCCAGTCGGTGCTTGAGACAGTGTTCGACCCACCAGGTACCTTAGTTCAACATGTAAGTGTAACTCGAACCCAGTCGGTGCTTGAGACAGTGTTCGACCCACCAGGTACCTTAGTTCAACATGTAAGTGTAACTCGAACCCAGTCGGTGCTTGAGACAGTGTTCGACCCACCAGGTACCTTAGTTCAACATGTAAGTGTAACTCGAACCCAGTCGGTGCTTGAGACAGTGTTCGACCCACCAGGTACCTTGAGACAGTGTTCGACCCACCAGGTACCTTAGTTCAACATGTAAGTGTAACTCGAACCCAGTCGGTGCTTGAGACAGTGTTCGACCCACCAGGTACCTTAGTTCAACATGTAAGTGTAACTCGAACCCAGTCGGTGCTTGAGACAGTGTTCGACCCACCAGGTACCTTAGTTCAACATGTAAGTGTAACTCGAACCCAGTCGGTGCTTGAGACAGTGTTCGACCCACCAGGTACCTTAGTTCAACATGTAAGTGTAACTTGAACCCAGTCGGTGCTTGAGACAGTGTTCGACCCACCAGGTACCTTGAGACAGTGTTCGACCCACCAGGTACCTTAGTTCAACATGTAAGTGTAACTCGGTACTTTGTTCTTGGTTCAAGCATTGCGGTGTATTCGACCTTTCTGAGTTCAAGCCAACAACATTCTGCTGTATGTACATGTATGCATATTAATTGTATCTGAATGTGTGTGTTGGAAGGTGTTGAATTGTGCAGGTCACATTATCAAGCAATAAAGGCTTGACTAGTTACCATATTTTTGTAAAAAGATGGACACTTATACATGTAGTTCTTCATGTTAGGGAACATATTTTTTTTTACTACAAGTTATTTATTTCTGAGCCAATTGTTTTTTAAATATACAAAAATAGTGTGTGTGGGGGTGGGGGGGGGGGGGGGGGGTGTTATTCCCAAAACACTTTTACTTTCCTTCAAGGGATTTTTTATATGCACCATCCCACTGACAGGATAGCACTTACCACTGCCTTTGATATACCAGTCATGGTACACTGGCTGGAACAAGAAATTACCCGATGGGCCCACAGATGGAGATCGATTCCTGACCGACCGTGCATCTATCGAATGCTTTACAACTGGGCTAGACCCTGCCCCTCATGTTTTTGCAATGTCAGCTGTTTAAAATGTTTGGCATTAGCTGTAGTGGATTTTTACACATGGTGGAACCTGCTGCCACTAAATAAGACTATACCTACTGATAAAGCAACAAGGGAACTTTTATATGCTCTTTTCCACAGACAAGACAGTACATACCATGGTATTTGATGTACTAGTACCAGTTGTGGGGCATTATTGTTATGACAGGAAAACACTTCAAGTTAGCTCTTTATCAAGCATTGCAAATCATTAATTTATGATCATGTGCTGGGACGTATATCATAAAACAAGAGTCCTTTCTCTTTAAATATTATCAGAAACCGACCTCGGTGTTGTAGTGGTTAAGCCATTGGACTTGAGGCTGGTAGGTACTGGGTTTATATCCTTATACCGGCCCCTATCCAATGCCCGTGCTTATAAAACTTCTACGAGTCTGGACTTCATCTCTAATAACATCACACACATACACTTCGTATGGCGTTGCACTGATGTTTATGTCTCAGACTATTACAGATTTGAGTCCAGTTTTTTAAGATCATGTGCTGGGGTGTATATCATAAAACACAGTCCATTCTCTTCTAAATGTTATCAGAACCCAGTTTTGATGGCGTAGTGGTTAATTCAGCCATTAGACTTAAGGCAGGTAGGTACTGGCTTTGAATCCCAATACCAGCCCCATCACAGAGGAATATTTAAAGAAAATTTAATGACTCGATGGATATGTATATACAACTATTACACTGACGTTTCTCTCACTGGAGATAGAAAATAAGTTGAATGAGACTATAAAGTTGGTGTCGTGATTAAGCCATCGAACTTAAGGCTGGTAGGTACAGGGTTCGCAGCCCGGTACCGGCTCCCACCCAGAGTGAGTTTTAACCACTCAATGGGTAGGTGTAAGACCACTACACCCTCTTCTCTCTCACTAACCACTAATAATTAACAACTAATCCACTGTCCTGGACAGACAGCCTAGATAGCTGAGGTGTGTGCCCAGAACAGCATGCTTGAACCTTAATTGGATATAAGCACGAAAATAATTTGAAATGAAATGTGTAATGGTTTCACTCCCAGTCCACCCACCTCCATCCACCCCCACCCAACACATCACTGCCACCCAATTAGCTGCATGGTGTGTCTCTGTGGAGATGAAAGATCTAGAAAAAGGTACAGGTCAATACTTGCCTTATTGGTGTAATATTGCAGGACAAGTGTGGTGACATAATACAGGTCCCCTGAGCTAGGAGTCCACACAGTTAAAGTACAACTGTCAACAGACAGTTCATTACACCAGTTGCATAACATTAGCAGCGTTGTTGTAACACCAATTACTGGCTGCTTGTGCAAGGTCAGCATTGTAAAATCATTTAATTAGCAACTTTTTAAGAACAAATGAACACAGACACGGAACTACTATAGTCAAGACAATGGAGGACTGAATTGGAATTTGGTTCATTGAGAAACAAGAAAGGAAAGGACTATTTTTTGACATCTCAGCAAATTTTTAAACTATGGATGTTTGATGTCTAACATATGGTTATTTTGACACTTGGTCTAGATGGTGAGAGACAGAGAAGTAAAGGAATAATTGTTATAAAAACACCAAAAAATATTTAAAACTTTGGTTATCTCTAACATATGGTGCTATTTTGACAGTGAGTAAAAATTAAAACTGATTACCCATACCTACAGGCTACTCCCTCCAAACAGCAGCAATGATTTAAAAAAATTAAAACATTTGTTTTATTTAACAACCCCACTAGAGCACACGGATGACATTTATAATCCACACCTAACTACAGTGCAGCTAGTTTTATTCTGGCTAAATTCTGATTTATGTAATGCTATTTTGATCAAAATTAGACACCCTCCCTCCCCCTTGTAATGCTCCATAACGCTAGACCATAAACACCCAAACTATTAAGTAATGCTAGGAGACACCACACACACACACTTCCATTCCCAAACAAGTCATGTAATGGGTGTAATATAATATTAACGTACTGTTGTGCCATTTGGGAAAGCGAAGATCTGCATTTCAACTTGGTTTATAATCCTTATATATTGTATATATATGCCTAGCTATAACTACCTATGTTAAACATTGTGGCAGTAACAGAGACTTTATGGGAAAAAAAATTGTAGTAATAAATCTTTTCTAAAGTGTGTTACACAACACTGTTTAATACACCCACTGTTTAATACACCCACCCACCCCCTGTAACGCTACATAATATTTGTATCTACACCCACCCCCTCGAGCGTTATGTAATATTTTAATGGCCCTATAAAAAAAAAATCTGTGCATTTACATATCACCAAAAAAATTGTCAAGATTTTTTTTTTTTTTATGATGCACTCGACATATTTTAATTACAGATATATGGTGTTGGACATAACTTGGGTTTAAGGACCATATTGACAATCAGAGGAACCACACTGCCAGCAATCAATGGGCTATTCTTTTCAATTAGCAGCCTGAATATTTTATATGTACCATGCATGCATCCCACAGACTGGAATGAGAAATAGTCCAATATAGGCGAGCACTTCACCACTGAGCTATGTCCTGCCCTCTAAATTAGACACATGATAAAGTAATAAAAAACCCACCTTATACACTAGAGAGGAAGGGGGTGGGGGTGGAGTGGATAATAGAGTCAGTTATAGGGTAATCATCTGAGGTGTGATAAGATGTTAATTGATCACCTTCAGTCGATTCCCCCACCCCCCCTCCCCATTTGAACCATCACTCCATGACTGGATCTAGCTGTTGTTTTGGGGAAAGTGTACATAAAAAGATCTCTTGCTGCTTTTAAGCAGTTTGTCCCGATCCATACAACCGACATTTGTCGGAGGTAGAGATCGGGATAGACAAGCCTGAACCTTCAGTGGATATAGGCATGTATAAATAGTTTTGGTTGGTTGGTTTTAGTTAGAGAACCCCATGTAACAGTAGTGTATTTTATATATATATATTTATTTATCTTTCTTGACTAAATATGTTAAGATATCAAACATCCATAGTTTAAGTGTACTGAGGTGCTATCAAAAAATATTCCTTTCTTTTCCTTTATCTGCATGCGTGAGACTACACTTGAAATTGAACTGCCATTTAATTGTCAAACAGTGATATACAGACGATGACAACCAAGAGCATCCCGTCCTTTGTAACAGCAATGCATACAGTAAACAGTACATGAAAAATCCACTTCAGTTTAACCCTCAAGGACAAATCATTCACTTGAGAAGGGCTGAACCCCCAAAAGCACAGATGGGATATAGAGTACGTATCACTGGTTACTAAAGGGAGCCAGAACTCATTATCAACCGACTGTAAGGGATACAACATAGCCCATCAGCCAGGAGCCATAATAAATGACATTTTATGCTCAGTAAACATGAGATGTACTTGATTCAATTACTACAGCCATCAGCTGTCCAGCAGTGTGGGACAAAACAAGCCAGCTAGGCCGGCCTTGACAGTTGTCACCCCTTGTCTTACCAAGTGGTCACTTGTGGCTGGGAGGAGGATTAGAGACCATGTCACTGGTGGACAGATCTAGACTTGCTCAAAAGTAAATTAGTTTAGCTGGTTTCATTATGAAAACCTGTTGGATTTCATTGTAAAGTGTGGCAGGCAGCAAAGCATAGGAAATTTTTAATGTTTGTTTTAACAACACCCTCAGTACCTTTAAAACTACAGGGGTTGGGTTGGCAATGTTTTTCCAATACTCACAATCCACGGGAGGAAATTAAATAATTTGTCTTTATTTATTGTAACATTGTCAGTATTTGTGGCAAATTAACACTTTCTGAAGATCAGATAGTCATATAAAAAAAATATGCTCAGCATAAATGGAATAATAGATAGATGGTGGCACAGATGAATGGACAAATGAGTTTTTTTTTTATTACAACTGAGCTAAATTCCACCCTGTGGTATTGGAATGTAAACCCTCCAGCAAAGCCCTTATAACTGATCCTGGTATTGGAATAAAACCCCAGTATTTGTCAATGGCTTATACAACCATACTCACTGCACCACTGAGACTGATGGTTTGGGTGGGGGAATCAGTTCATTGATTAATAAGATTCATGAAATATAAAGTTGGCAGGACACAGCCCAGTGGTAAAGTGTTCACCTGATGCACAGTTGGTCTAGGAGCAATCCCCATCAGTGGGCCCATTGGGCTATTTCTCGTTGCAGCCAGTGCACCACAACTGGTTTATCAAAGACTGTGGTATGTGGTATCATATTTGTCTGTGGGATGGTGCATATAAAAGATTGCTGGCTACTAATGAAAAAATGTAGTAGGTTTCCTCTCTCAGACTGTCTGAATTACTAAATGTTTGATATCCAATAAATATTAATAAATCAATGTGCTCTAGTGGTGTCGTTAAACAAAGCAAACTGTATTTATTTTTGGTAAGCTTATAACCACTGCACCACTGAGAATGGGGTGGGGACTGGAGATAAATGGAGTTCAATGGTTAATATACAACACACATTAAACATAATATTGAGCAAGTCTATAAGGTCACTGAAGCCACTGTGGTCAGCTTATAGCATTGTAGCCCAGCAACATGGGTGACCACCAGTACTGATACAGGTCCAGTCAGTTATGTGTGTATGTATGTCCAGCAAACAAGCTCATGGAGCCCACCACTGATAACTCACAGCTGGATATAATACAAGGCCACACAGCCCAGGGACAGGCCCACTGTCAATTACATGCTTACCTGAACCCTGTTTGTTTGCAGAGGTGAATAAGTCAGACGTTTTCTTTAAGCAATAATCAGTGGAGATAACGAGAGATAATATATTTATAATTAGGCAGCTCCAGCTTGTCCTGTCAGCAGTTTGTATAAGAGGTACAGTGAAAGTGTCAGACAGATTGAGGTGAAAATATGTAAAACTTGACAAATGAGTTGGTTAACAGACTGGTCAGTTGATCCAAATTTATGAATGATATATATATATATATATAGTGTGTGCCAAAATAATACTGATAATAAATTTAAAGCACCAAATTAACTTTAATAACATGAGCCCATATTTTTGAAGCTATTTTAGCATTACGATATCATAAAATCTTTGCAGGCTGTGGTATGTGTTATAATGATGTCAATGTCATAGCCTATGACAGCTTTACAATATCCCAGCACTAAGATAGCTTTGAAAATCTATAGCATGGACTATGTAACGGTTATAGTAAATATTTTCACAACTTTTCTGTCCTGGGTTGAGAAACTGGCCGAGGCCAGTACCTGTGCCCAGGACAGGCATGCGCTACAACAGCTTGTTCTGAATGTGCACGTTAAACATTCAGTCCAGTCCAATTTCCACAAATGTAATATGTATGTAACAACGAAAAAAGACACTGCTATAGTACCAGAGGTTTTTTTTAAAGTACTAAGCAATAATAAAAATCTAAACATGCAGATCTCGTACACATATATGTGTGTAATACATGTATTTAGAAAAAGAAGAAAAATAACGGTGCATTTGGAACCAAACTCCAAGAAAATGATCTCGCATCAAACCATTAACAAGCCTGTATACACACATGAATGTGTATATCAAACGACCATGCTAAAATCTGCCACCTGATTGAAGTCATGCAACTGAGCCATAACTGAGACTCAGTACACACTTATGAATTAATTATATTTATAGTTTAAACCTAAGCTTGTTATTTACCTAGAATAAAAACAATGAACCAAGAGCAACATAGTAATTTTTTCACTCTCAATTATTAACCTTTATAAATACAGATCTACAGCAAGATACAATGTAATAAAAAACATGCCTAATTTTTAGCATTGCTTAAGAAAGTAAGCATAATTTCAAAAATCTAACAGAAATAACTGATAATCTTTAATAATATAAAATACTGATTTAGTTACCTATATCAATAAAGCAATAAAGTAACATGCAACAATAAATACCAATTATATTTTAATAAATCAAAATGTTAAACAAAGGTAAAAGTTTAATACAAAAAAACCCCTGTAATTTAACTATTTAGCTATTAACTTTTAACTTATTATTTAACAATTAATATTAACATACAACAATTTACTATGGCTACAACCATGGCAGCTGACAGGCACATTCAGTTTAGTTTTAACATTAAATTTATACATTGTATGTTAAACCACTTGTGCATTAACTAAATTGTGGCATTCCCATCAACCACCGGCCTCGGTGGCGTCATGGTTAGGCCATCGGTCTACAGGCTGGTAGGTACTGGGTTCGGCTCCCAGTCGAGGAATGGGATTTTTAATCAGATACCGACTCCAAACCCCGAGTGAGTGCTCTGCTAGGCTCAGTAGGTAGGTGTAAACCACTTGCACCGACCAGTGATCCATAACTGGTTCAACAAAGGCCATGGTTTGTGCTATCCTGCCTGTGGGAAGCGCAAATAAAAGATCCCTTGCTGCCTGTCATAAAAGAGTAGCCTATGTGGTGACAGCGGGTTTCCTCTAAAAAAACTACTGTCAGAATGACCATATGTTTGACGTCCAATAGCCGATGATAAGATAAAAAATCAATGTGCTCTAGTGGCGGCGTTAAATAAAACAAACTTTTTTTCCCCATCAACCATTGTCCCCTTCTCTGATATGTAAAGCCAAGTGTGCTGAAATCGTAACTTTGGATTTAAGAACAAATTAAATATTTCACAATTATGGTCATAGATGCTTTGTAACAAAAAAATACTTTAGATGCAGGCAGGCATGTTTCTGAGAGAAAAATGGTTTTAAAAACAAACATTTATAGTGTGAATACGCATGTCATGTCAAGATGACAATGACTGCACATATGCAGAAGCCTCCACAGATTTTTTCTTCAGGCATTTCAAATAACAGTTCAGAAAACAAGTTTTCATGTTTCCTAAGTTCACGGGCCATAACTGTAATAGTGGGTAAATTGCCAAAGTCAAACTTGAACTGCAACAGAACATGATAAATCTACACACAAATTTCAGCTCACTATCTTGAGGCAGTGCAAAAAACATATCCTGGAAACTATATGTGGAACAGATGGATGAAGGCTGCTGATGTACTAATGATGGAACACTGATTAAGATGGAAACAAAAAGAAGTCCTTTAAGGGCAATCGATCCTGCAATCCACAGCACTTCAAGCGATCCTGACCACAACTGTTGCCCAATGCAGATATAAATATCTGATGATTATACTAATTACTTTTTTCATTGATTCATTTCAACTTATTATCGTGCTTATATCCAATTAAGGTTCAAGCACGCTGTCCTTGGCACACACCTCAGCTATCTGGGCTGTCTGTCTGGGACAGTGGGTTAGTTGTTAGTTGGTTAGTGGTTAGTGAGAAAGAAGAAGGTGTAGTGGTCTTACACCTACCCACTGAGCCCTTAAGAACTAACTCTGGGTTGGAGCCAGTACTGGGTTGGAGCCGGTACTGGGTTGCGAACCTTGTACATACCAGCCTGTAGTCCGATGGCTTAACCACGATGCCACTGAGGCCGGTACTGATTACTTGAGTTTTGGTTACTGGGTGTTGTGAAAGCTTAATAACAAATGATTGATAACACCCCAACATAACTGGTTACTGGCTATTCTGAGAACTAAATGTAGAACAGATTATTAAAAGCATGCAGTGGATATAGTATCAAAAACATGCTATACCTACCTATTATCTATGGACGTCTGCCTCCTTCAAATGGCAACTGCCTCACGTCCTGCTGACGAGAGGTCGGCCTATAGCCACAACCCTCTATTGGCAAACCATCCTTTCCTAGAGGACATGGTGCATCTAGTCCGGGGAGACCCTAGAATGCAGTAACATGCACAGGCATAATAATGTGACTGATGCAGGACCATAGGACTGAGATACTCATCAAACCATTGACTAGGGGTATATATGTCGGTGTGGGTAATATCTGGCATGCTTCCATCAGAGAACTGTTCAAGCATGCCTGTCGTGGACACAACCTCTGATTTCACCAGAGTTTTCTGTCCAAGACAAGTAGGGATATATGCTATTATACAAAAAAATATGGTAAAAATAGCAAGGGGTTTATGGTCATTCCAAACAAAAAGGGTTAGGATCAAACAAATGAAAGGGTTAAAATCTAAATAAAATGAAAATTGGTTGTTAGAAGGGTTAGAATCTAAAAATATAAGGTTGGATAAATGCAGAGATGAAAAAGACCTTGGGAAAAGAATCCAGAAACTTTGCAGGTTTTTTTTCAACAGGTCTTTTGAACAGTGAGGGTAAGGTGGGGGATGGGGGTGAGCAGGTTATTGTGAGGTTTGCATTGAGAAAGGTTTTATGTGGCACAAAAAATCTGAATTCTGAAAACATCCACAGGTTATTTTTCATCTCTGTAAAATAGGTTACCCGATAATTCTAAAAATAAACAGGGTTAGTGTGAAAAGGCTTAAAATCTACTCTTACAAATAAGGGTTAAATAAAAATGGTTTAAATCTGAAAATAATCATTGGTTACAGTCACAAACCGAAAAAAAGGATTAACAGAACAGAACATCATGCAGATTGGGCATCAAACCAGTGCATGAATACTGCATCCAAAGTGAAGGTCAAGGTCGCTCATGCCGACAATGTCAAGGTTACCTGATTTGGTATTCTCCATCCACAACCGGGTAAAGGTAATCCGTCTGGACCTATGGGACATGGCGCGTCAAGCCCAGGGCTGCCCTGTGACATTAAGAGTTAGTGAGGTTAGTTGAAGCAATGAACTCACAGCACCCATGTGTGGAGGTCAAGGCCAAGCATAAAAGTATGATTACCTTTGTTCTCTGAAGGAAATTTTGCTGGTGGCCATTTTTTTTTTTTTTTTTTAAACATGTATTGTTTTGTTGATGTTGCTGGAAGAAGGGGATATATACTTGTGGAAAAATAAAGAATGAAATGTTTTATTTAACGACGCACTCAACACATTTTATTTACGGTTATATGGCGTCAGACATATGGTTAAGGACCACACAGATAGTGAAGGAGGAAACCCACTGTCACCACTTCATGGGCTACTCTTTTCAATTGGCAGCAAGGGATCTTTTATATGCACCATCCCACAGACAGGATAGTACATACCACGGTCTTTGATATACCAGTCATAAATAGCCTAGTGGACCCATCGACAGGGATTGATCCCACACTGACCGCACATTGAGCGAATGCTGTACCACTGGGCTACGTCCCGCCCCATAATTGATAGCTGCATGAGGTTGGAGATGCAATGATTTGAACATTTTTAAAAAGATAAATTGTGGAAAAAGTGCATGTTACCACCTAAAAATAACAAGCCAATCACAAGAATATACATGTACGTTTTCTTGTGTAATGCTTAGTACAGCATTTTTCATGCCTTCAGTGCTGAAGAATGGCTTGTTGCTTTCCTAAACTGGAGCCCATTTCACAAAACATCGTAAGTTTACGTCTGTGACTAGCAGTTATATAGGACATACGTTTACACATGTCTGACATCTATTTACAGAAAATTACATATTTACAAAAGATGGAGCACTTTAAGGACAATAGAAAATTAAATATGTATACTTCTAACTGTATTTATTGTACTATAATAGTAATAAGAATTGTGGTTTAGTCGTAAATTTACATTTACATGCAAAACTAGGCTTACGCTTCTGAGATGCAAGACATTTTCATAGCCTTCTAGATTTGTATTTTATTTTATCTCAGCTGTATAAAAAAATTCCTGTTGACTGCTTTTTAACAATGCCTCAGCACCTTTTAAACCATGGCTATTTGGTGTTTAACATATGGTTATTTAGCTACCAGCATTTGTTAATTCAAAGAACATAGGAATCAATAAAAAGCAGAATAATTTCAATGATTTTGCACACAAAGTGTCCAGCAATAAAGAATAAGTAATGTTTAATAAATGGCAACAAAAATATTTTATTACATTATTAGAAAACTTAAATTAATTATAAGGAAGAGCAAACATCTGAAATATAAAAGCAGAAAAGAGAAAATGGAAATGCAGTTTTAATCTTTGAAATGTAAATATATGTACTTTCAATGCTCATTTAACTTCCTGTTAAAAAAAGAAGATTTTAATTAATAATTATACAGATGCTTAGGTGAATATGTAATCAGAACATCAAAAAACGAAAAACAACTGTTGCCTAGCTAACGGGTGATACACCCATACATAGTTTAGGTGAATTCCATCTTAATGCATATAATATATTAGTAATTTATGGATGGTTTGTACATACACTGGAGGATGTATAGGAGCCAATTGGCTCTAGTAAGACAAGCTGACATCTCTAGAATGTGCTTTCATATCAAGTTTTGTTTAATACTGACATGCCTGGATGGATGGATGCATGCATGGTGGATGGATGGGTGGGTTTTTGGATGGGTGGGTGGACGGATGGATGGGTAAGATGGATAGATGGGTGGATAAGATGGATGGTTAAGATGAATGGATGGTTAAGATAGATGGATGGACGGATGGACGGATGGATGGATGGATGGATGGATGGATGGATGGATGGATGGATGGATGGATGGATGGATGGATGGATGGATGGATGGATGGATGGGTGGGTGGGTGGGTGGTGGGTGGGTGGGTGGATGGGGATGGATGAAGGAAGGGTTTTGGATAAGTGGATGGCTAGATGGATGGATGGATGGGTGGGTGGATGGATGGATGGATAAGATGGATGGACAAATGGATAAGATAAATGGACAGATGGATGGATGGAGGAAGGTGGATACAATGGTGGATAAGATGGATGGACAGTTGGATAAATGGATGGATGGATGGGTGGATGGAATTGTGGATGGATGGATTGATGGATGGATGGATGGGTGTGTGGATGAATTGAGGGAGGGAGGGATGGGTATATGGATGGATGGAAGGGTAGAGGGTATGGGTAGATAGAAAAAATGGGTAGTTACGTCTTAGATTTTTTAATGTTTGAATGGATGGATGGACAGATTGATGGAATGGATGGATAGATGGACAGAAAGGTGGCTAAACAGATGGATAGACAGACAGATAGATAGAATGAATGATAATTGGGCATTAAAAAAATCCTACACAAGTTTATCCTCAATCCAACTATATTTAAAATCATCACCGTACAATTTTATACCGGTAAATACATCTATTTCTGGATATTTAATTACTGTAGAAACCCCAATAAGGCCCTGTTATTGTTTCTGGCTAGACAACTCTTAACTGATTGGCCCAGTGATAATCCACCAATGGCCGAAGGTCACTTGCCATTCATTGCTTAGTTGAATAATATTAAGCAAATGGGTGGTATAACAAGAGCAAGATAATTAGCTGAGTGGGGTCTGTTAGCCTGTAGGAGTTGCCTTTAAACCCAGAAACACAGTACTTTAGGGATAAAATATCAGTAGTTTAGCTCTGGATCAAAGGCAAAGTTCTGCTAATTGACATACAGATCCATAATTCCCGTTAAATGCTTTTCATGTCTATATTCGTGGTCGACTTAACCCAACAATTGTTTTCTTTGGATTAACCAGTGTATGGTTAAAGTTCAACTTTATAATGACTAGGGTTTTTAAAACATTATTTTGCAAAAAAAAAAAAAAAATACAAAAAAATAAAGAGTACTGTTGTGGTCATGTTTGTAGCAGACAATTTTGAATAAATAAAAGAGAAACATACATTGAAACCTGTCAAAACTCGATCACGCCAGGGTCTTAATATGTATTCGATTTAGACACGATTCTGTGTTTAGTGGGTCACATTTTAGAATTTATAAAATTTGGGAATATAAAACATGGCCAGTTTTGACAGGATTCCCTTTTTATCTGCTTATTAAATCTGAACTTGTAATATATTAGCTCCGTATTTTTAATTCTATTTTCATGCTTTTAACCTTCAACGAAAAAAAAGAAGAAAGTTTGTTTTGTTCAATGACACCACTAGAGCATATTGATTAATTAATCATCAGCTATTGGATGTCAAACATTTGGTAATTCTGATTCGTCATCAGAGGAAACTGGCTACATTTTTCCTAATGCAGCAAGAGATGTTTTATATGCACTTTCCTAAAGACAGGATAGTGCATACCATGGCCTTTGACCAGTTGTGGTGCACTGGTTGGCATGAGAAAAAAACAAAAACAAATGCACTACTTTAGTTGTTCCACCTACACTAGTACGTTCTTTAAAGTCTGACCCGGGTCACATTTAATAATACCACTGTATACTTGTCCCATCCAACTAACACCATACTGGCTGTGTTCACACCAGCAGTTTATACTGATTTCAAATCAATTCACCTTCTTCACCTAACTTAGCTGCTTATACATTGCACAAGCTCTTTAAAATATGTTAAACCATTTAAGTTATTTAATGAAATACAAACCATTTAAACATCAGTTTAATTCCCGGAATTAATCACTCGCAAAGTCAGAGATTAAGTCCGGGATGGGCGTGCCTGAACCTTCATACTGGTTTGCAGTGTGAACACTTTAAAACCAGTGGTAAAGTGTTTGCTTGATGCGCAGTTGGTGTGGGATCGATCCCCATCGGTGGGCCCATTGGGCTATTTCTCGTTCTAGCCAGTGCCCCACAACTGGTGTAACTAAAGGCTGTGGTATGTACTATCCTGTCTGTGGGATGGTGCATATAAAAGATCCCTTGCTGCTAATTAAAAAGAGTAGCCCATGAAGTGGCGACAGCGGGTTTCCTCCCTCAATATAACCATATAACCGTAAATAAAATGTATTGAGTGTGTCGTAAAATAAAACATTTCCTTCCTTGTAATTTTAACTAGTGTACAATGTTAACACCACTCTAAAATGATTTGAGTGTGAATGGTTTGAATCTACATAAAAATGCACTGGGATCAACAATTCAAAGAAAATGCATTTCATGCTCACATTCGCATGTATAATGATGACATCACTCTAAAATTATATGAATGTGAATAGATTGAAACAGTGTAAAAATGCACTGGAATATTGATATTCAAAATGAATGTCATTTGAAACCAATTTTTATGTGCTGTCATTTAGATACGTGCTGTAGGTCTAAATGTTGTTGTTAGGATGAGACCAGTATGCAATGTAACAAGGATAAAACTAGTAGAGCATATATATTTATATAGCCGACTAAGAATTGAACTCTCTCTCTCTCTATATATATATATATATACAGCATACAGATATATAACTGGGAAACAAATTCTGGGAGTGGATTGTTGCTAGGGTAACTAAAGACTACCCCGGTAGTGGATATATTGGGGTACTACAAAAATGACAAAAGTAAGACTATAAAATGTTTTGTTACTGCAGTATTACTAGGATGAAATAAAGTATACACTATAGAATATGATTACAATATAAAAAACAAAATGTTTGACTAGAAAATAGCAAGGGTAAAGACTATGACTCAACTTAATATGACTATAGCATTACATTGAAGACATTTTAAAAGTTTAAGCATGAGGCATCAGTATAGAATGATTAGTTTTGTTTTGTTTTTACAACACCACTGGAGCACATTAATTATTTAATCATCGGCTATTGGATGTCAAAGATTGATTAGTTTTTAATATATATATATATATATATATATATACACACATATACATATACATATACATATACATATACATATACATATACATATACATATACATATACATATACATATACATATACATACATACATACATACATACATATATATATATATATACACACATATGTACAGTCAAACCTGTCTTAAACAGTCACACAAGGGAGTAGAGAAAATCGACCAGTTAAGACAGGTGGCCACCGATTACAAGTTGCCACATATACAGTCTTTAAAACGTTTGTTGTTGTTTCTTTTTTTCTCCCATCTGTACTGACAATAAATTAGCTTTCAACATGTCACCTCCTTCAGAAATAAGGTGATCGGAATGTATTAATTTAACCGTCCTCAATAAGTTTGTTTTCTTGTTCCATTTAATTCCTACTTCATGCAGTGTATTGTCATAGTAAGTGAATCTCAAAATGTCAAGCTTAGCCTACCCAAAGGCAATCTGATGCATTCCATTTATACTTTCTTAATTGATACTCCGTAGAGATGTCAGGACTGAATGGGTACTAGTATTCCTGAAGGTGTAAAGATCAGTTATATTCTGCACCTTGTCATTGTTGTTAAAATATCCCTTTTATTTTCACTTTAATGTAGTTTTAAAAGGGGCGTAAATAGTAGTAACAACATACATTTATTTTGGTTAACCATTTTAAAAGAATGACTTTCTTTTATAAATGATTGAATTTAGATCATCTTGTTGACTTGGTGACTTGTTTTGTTCTTAGTCGGCTATTAACATTATACAAACTTGGGTGGATCTAATAAGATGTTGAAGGTAAGGTATTAGGATAATATAAATTACACCTCATGTTACAACAATAGAAAACATTTACTGTGTTTGCTTAATACAAGTATTTTAGCAATTTAGGTGGCCATTGGCTGCATTAGACAGGTGACCACTTATTACAGGTGTATTTACATTAGAATTGTTTGGGAGGGAAATAAGTAGCCACTTAAAGCTGGTGACCGCTGATTACAGGTGGCTGCTAGGACAGGTTTGATTGTACATGTAATTCATCAGTGGGTGATCTAACCTCAGCCTTACTGTTTTGGTGATGCACTGTTAACATTGTCCTCCTCATATTTAGTACCCACATGTATTTTTTAGCTTGGCTTAATACCCAGTGGGCAAAATAGAAAAATGGACCAAGTGTGCTGTAAAAGGTTTGCCACCTAAACTCATCAATCTACATATATCCAGGATCACAACCTAGGTGGACAACCTTGCAAACAAGCTACTTGAAATTTGTAGGTCGCTGTTAAATATGATGAACCACTACAAAATTTGTGCAGTGTTTTCCACTTGATCAATAGTAAGTCTTGAAACTTGTTGACTTTATGTTTGCAGATAATTCTAAGTGTATTTACGTGCCTATATGTCCTTTCAAGGTTCAAGCACATCCATTTCAAGCCAAATTCTAAGTATATTTAGTAAAGCCCCTTAATATTTTCTTGGCTGTAAAAATCAAAATTGTCCCCATAATGTTTTCTGTCCTGGGTCAGGCCACTGGCTATCCTGAGACGGGACCCGGACAGGCATGCTCGAAACTCCAGTGGTGCGAGTGCGAATAATTTTAACATCCTCATATACCACTAGAGTTTCGAGCATGTCCGTCCCGGGGCCTGTCTCTGGATAGCCAGTGACTTGCTCCGGGACAGATTCCAGTGCTATATGAGCATGTTAAATATATTGGATTGGACTGGATTGGATTAGAGTATTGTCTAGCTGTGCTTGGGCTTGGGACAGAAGGGTATTTACGGTACTTTAATTTTGATCCAATCAATGAAAAAGGAAATGGGGATTAGTGTAGCAAGCACTGTTCTGAATGGTCTTTCCTTTTGACGTTCCATTATTGCATTCATAAAATGCAAAATATACATGACCCTATAGTAACAATTTGAGTCATGCTGAAATTTAAGAATGAACTATCGTAAGCTTAAAACTGAATACCTTTTTTATTATAATATTAAAGCAATCTATGGAATGTCCACAAATTAAAGTTAATAGTTTTGGTAATTTACTAGAGTCAAAATTGTTTTGAACAGTTATAACAGACCACTAAAGTGGCTTCTATAGTATGGATTTGCAAAATACATGTTGTAAGAATACTTATTTATTTCATAAAAGTTGTATCCACATTAACATACTTGAATACCTTTTATACAATTTTAGTGTATTTTATTTCTGCATAATTAAGTAACACAAAGTGTTCCACATAATGTTTGTTGCAAATTCTCAAGTTTGAATTTTTAAAATGTTAAATTTATGTTACTATTTAAATATAAGAAATGAGAAAAGTTAAAATCAATAAAGGATGTTTTTTGTAATATAACAAAAAATTCAAGCAAAACAAAACAAAACAAAAAAAGAAAAATCAAACAACTAAAATCACACTAGTAAATGGATAAATTATAAAATGTTTGATATAAAAGAAATCGAAAACTGAAAACTGAAAAAAGAACTAAATCACAAACACACTAATTAAATTAACAGAAAAACGAACTGAAGAAAAATCATAACCATATTGAAGGAGAATTATAAATTGTTTTTACTGACAAAAACTAAAAGTTAAAAAAAAGTTTAAAAAAATTATAAACTGTTTAAACAATAAAAATGTTTCATGGGAAACAAAGTGTTGAATTTAACAAACCTCGTTGCCTTTTTCACCCTTTGGCCCTTTTTTGCCTCTGCGCCCTCTTCTACCCTGAAAGAAGTGGCAAGGAGCAAATTTAGCATGCAAAATTTACAAACTTCATGCCAAAATCTGACTGAACAAACCTGTTCTCCTTTTTCTCCTTTAAAACCAATCCTGCCCCTTCGGCCTCGCAATCCCTGAAATAAACTCTGAACATGGCAAAACTGAACTTCATGTTAACACTAATAAGAGGTTTTGAAGACAGATTAAAAAGTTAAAGTTTGTTTTGTTTAACATCATTAGAACCTTAATCTCAGGAGAAAACCTGCTACATTTTTCCATTAGCAGCAAGGGATCTTTTATATGCATGTTTCCAGAGACAAGACAGCACATACCAAGAATTCCCATACATGTAAACAAGTAATAAATAAAATGTGTCAGCAATATGCAGTGTCAATGCAACTACATGTACCTTCCACAATGTCTACTTAGTGATTTTGTTATCAGCAACATGATGTACTATAAGAGATGGGCTGATGTGCGAGATAAAATAAAACTACTGGTGGTCACTGTCAACAGGTTGTTGTGTCGCAAACAATGGTAGCATGTACCACTTGTGAAAGTGTATTATACAAATATCTTACTTAACACCACCACTGTTCAATAGGATAAAGTGTTACCTAGCCACTCTCACTCTCACACTCTTTCTCTTTCACCCCCCCCCCTCTCTCTCTCACACTGTCTCTCTCACCCCCCTCTCTCTCACACACACACACACACACACACTCTCTCTCTCTCTCTCTCTCTCAATATCACTATTTATGGGTCTCTCTCTCTCTCTCTCTCTCTCTCTCTCTCTCTCTCTCTCTCTCTCTCTCTCTCTCTCTCTCTCTCTCTCTCTCTCTCTCTCTCTCTCTCTCTCTCTCTCTCTCTCACTAGTTATGGGTCTCTCTCTCTCTGTTTAATATATATTATTAATATATATTATTATTTCCAAGTGACAGAATTTGAAAAACATTAAAGTAACAAGTAACATTATTAGAGTTGAGATTTACTTATTTAAGCATATTTTTTCAGTTTAACAGGTGTTTAAAGAAAACCCCACACATTCCAACTTTGTATTAAATAAATAGCCTGCTAGCAGATGGGGCTGTGGCCTAACAATAGAATTAAGCTATATAGTTTGTCTTGTTTAAAACCACCACCACTGGAACACACTGATTTATTCATTTTAGTGTTACTGCGAACCAGCTATATACAGTAAAATCCCGCTATTGCGACCATCAGCAGGAGTTATAAAATGACTGACTAGTTCAAAAGTAATACCTTCGTCTTTCGAACTAAATAAATATAAGACTATTTAATTGCTAGTTTGAGCAACACATATACCTGCAATTAACTTTTACACCATAGCGTGGACAACTAGGCATGTTATTTATTCTTTGTCGCTTATGTAAATATGCATTTGTGGGGTCCAAATGTACTGAAAACGACCATTGGGTTTGACTTTACTGGTCATAATCCATAACAGTGGGGTGGTCTTAATACCAGGGTAGTTTTACTATTAAATAATAAGGAAATATTCTGATCTTGAAAATATTGGTCTGTATAGTGCAGTGGTCTTAGTACTAAGGGTGGTCGTTAGGTGGGGTTTTACTGTATAATACAGGGTTTCAAATGAAGCACTACACATTTTTACATGGATTGTGTACAACTAAAATTGTGGGAGGAATAATGGAAAGGTTTCAGGCAAGCTCATTTTGCCTGAATATCTATCGTTTTCGCCCAAATTTTAGGATTTGGCACTAATATATTTATAAAAACACAACAGCATTTTAACTCCTGATTATTAGTTTATCTTTATAACATTTTAAGATGCGTGTGCAGGAAGTGGGTCGACCCTACCCCCACCCCCACCCCCAGCTCAAGCAGATTCTCTTGTTTTTTTTCAATACATACTCAGGCGGAGCATGACTGAAATCCCCTATAAGCTTCACTAGTCAGGCCCCCTCCCCAATTACTAAAATTCTAGCACACACGCCTGATTTTTTAATGCATTAAAAACAAAGAAAGACAAAAAGAATAAAATGTATATACATGTGTACATGTATTCACTCAGTACTGATTAAAAAAAGTAAAGTTTGTTTTATTTAATGACGCCACTAGAGCACATTGATTTTTTATCTTATCATCGGCTATTGGACGTCAAACATATGGTCATTCTGACACTATTTTTAGAGGAAACCCGCTGTCGCCACATAGGCTACTCTTTTTACGACAGGCAGCAAGGGATCTTTTATTTGTGCTTCCCACAGGCAGGATAGCACAAACCATGGCCTTTGTTGAACCAGTTATGGATCACTGGTCGGTGCAAGTGGTTTACACCTACCCATTGAGCCTTGCGGAGCACTCACTCAGGGTTTGGAGTCGGTATCTGGATTAAAAATCCCATGCCTCGACTGGGATCCGAACCCAGTACCTACCAGCCTGTAGACCGATGGCCTGCCACGACGCCACCGAGGCCGGTCAGTACTGATTAATACCAGTATGAATGTAATATGTAATTTGGAAAAGGAAAAAGGGAAACTGGCAGAAAAAACAAAAAACAGCACAACAAAACAAGACAATGACGAATGTAGAGCACCTGTACGTATTTAATCACACAGTCAACATAATTGTTCAAGCAAACAAAACATAGCTAGTTGGAATATCATTTGCTGTATTCTAAAAATCACTTCGTCATTATTAATGAAAATCGCACCACATGCAAGCAATGTTTACGACTACTGTCAAATTGTATGACGGGGAACTGTGCTGTCACATGACCTGTTGTTTATAAATGGAAATAGGGGAATGGCGCTTTTCGACGACTGTTTATGCTGTGTTATTACAACTATTTGATTGTGTTTGTACCTGTTTTAGACATGAAAATTGATACTTATTTTATTTTAATGCAACTGTCATAATGTAGTTCATATATAATAGTATGTTATGACAAATGTATACAGATAAAAGTAACAGCTACAAAAAACCAACAAACAATAACAAACAATAGCACGCACCATTTGACAGGTCATTTGTATTTTCAAAAAACATAAGACCTATGACAATAATTTCATTCTAAGAAAGAAAGACATTTTTATTTAACGATACACTCATCATATTTTATTTACGGTTATATGGCGTCAGACATATGGTTAAGGACCACACAGTTATTGAGAGAGTAAACCCGCTGTCGATTAGCAGCAAGGGATCCTTTATATGCAACATCCAACAGACAGGGTAATACATATCACGGCCTTTAATATACCAGTCATGGTGCACTGACTGGAACGAAAAATAGCCCAATGGGCCCACCGACGGGGATCGATCCCACACCAACTGCGCATCAAGCGAATGTCGTACCACTGGGCTACATCCCTCCCAATTTCATTCTAAGACTATATTCACTGACATTTCCTTACTTCACAAAAATGTCAAAAGTTTATATAGAAAATGATTTTAAAATGAAAACAATGCTAAATGACATCATAGTGATGATGCTTGACGTGTATACACATCAACATCAGGAAACGGGTTAATAAAGTGATGTTATTAAAGTGTTGTATAAAAGTAGAAGTTGTTTTAAAAAGAATTAATTGTGTGGTGCAGAAAATTACATGTATTTGTATTTTGAAAAATTTGGCCACATAAAAAACATGATGGTTACACCATATGGATTAATGTTATAAATATTTAATAATTAATTCGCTTTAGTTATGTTTGTGTCATGTCATGTCAAAGAAGCACCACACACTTTACAAATTAACATTTTGTAATTATTATTAATTTTTTTTATTGCATTGTTATATAATGTAACTATAAAATTATTAAATGCAAATTAATAAAATGTTAAAAGTTTGATTACACCCAAGTCCTCATTTGAGTTCTAGAGATACTGAGTGACTTAGATCCCGTAAAATGTCAAACAAAATCAATCAATCTGTATGAAAAAAGTCATATGCATGCTTTATAAAATTATAAATTTCAAGTAAAATCACACTTTTAATACATATTTACAAGCAAAAATCCTGAAGATCCAATTTTCCTGTTTTGCTGTTAAAGAAAACAGCCTTGTTATTCAAAATAATTTTACAGAAATAGAAATCTGTTAGAATACTATAACAGAAATTTAAAACTGTCCTTTTAATGTGAGATCTCCATGACAACAGTCAGATTTTAAACACAGAATATCAATAATAACAAAAACCAGCGACCGACAAGCATTCTTAGTGTATTACTAAAGCAATACATGGCCCAAAATCCATGAAACACAAAATGGCTACTGTCATCAAAAAAGTAATACCGTACTTAAACCTATATTTCGCCTTTTCACGTTGTAAAGGTGAGACAAAATATGTTCTTTTAGTGTCTGGGATCCATCCACATCAGTGGGCCCATTGGGCTATTTCTCGCTCCAGCCACTGCACCATGACTGGTATATCAAAGGCCATGGTATGTGTTATCCTGTCTGTGGGATGGTACATATAAAAGATCCCTTGCTGCTAATCAAAAAGAGTAGCCCATGAAGTGGCGACAGTGGGTTTCCCCTCTCTATATCTGTATGGTCCTAAACCATGTGTCTGACGCCATATAACCACAAAAGAAATGTGTGGAGTGCATCATTAAAATAAAAAAAAACTGTTATTAATTAAATCTATTTATAAATTTTAGTAATTTTTTAATTATTATTACTAATATCTAATTATCAGAAACATGCATAAAATTAGATTTTTTTTCTTCTAATTTTCATTGTTATTCACACTTACATAGTACTATCACAACAACAATGCTATACGACCCCGAGTCATAACCTACACTGCAGAATTATCTCCTCTTGCCGGATTTATAACATACACCCGCACATGAGTAGACCGTATATCCTTGTATTTGATTCTGCAGTCCTACATTACGGTCGTGTTCATGGTAGCTCATAAAACGTTTTAAATTTGTGTATTAAATTGTAATTGTTTTTTTCTCTGTTTACGTTTTCTTTTACTCCTTCATACAAAGTTATTTCGGGGGCACGTTGAATAAGACTATTAATAATAAAAGGTATACTTTGGATTTAAGTTGATAATACATATATGTGTGTTATTGGTATGTGTTATCATAAATAACAAATGGTGTTCTCACCAACTGGTGAGGAAGAAATGGGTTTTTTTTATAAAAACAGTTTTTAAGATACAAATGTATATGGTATTTAATGGACATGGATGTTATATTCTTATCTTCAAAAACCTGGTTTAAAATAAATTTACAGTCAACCCTCTTTATAATGGCCATGTTGGTGCTATACAGATCTTGCCGTTATATTGAATTTGCCATTATAACGATCGTAAAGAGTTAGCTCCCTCAGTTTGGCAAGTAATTGTTAATTTTATTACTGGCCTCGGTTGTGCAGTGGTTAAGCCTGGACTACAGGCTGGTGGGTACAGGGTTCGCAGCCTGGTACCAGCTCCAACCTAAAGCGAGTTTTTAAGAGCTCAATGAGTAGATGCAAGGCCATTACATCATCTTCTCTCTCACTAACTAATAACCAACTAACAACTACATGTGTATAGATAAACAAAAACAATTCTTGCTAACTGACAGTTTGGGATATATGAATACCGACCATTTTTCATTCCTTTACGATTTATATGGGGTAAATGTCACAGCCTCTGGCAAACTGACACCACACAGAAAAGTGAAAAACGAGTAACCAATGCCAAAGAAAGTCACCGTAAACACACACAGAATGAAATTGCTAGCCATTTCAGCAAAGAATGGGAGAGATTCTAAGCAGGTTGACAGTTGGAGACATTTTGCGAGAAATTATGTTACAGTACGTGATATTCGAATTGTTGTGGAAGCAAAACATATTGATATGTTGTTCCCAGTAAAAGTGTGCCGGAACCTAAATATTCCATAATAATGAATACCTTTATAATGAGAGTTGACTGTATACATCTTTTTCAAATGAAACTTTTTTTTATAGCATTTAAACTTGTAGTTAACTTATATATGTCATAAGTCATAGAAAGCAATTTATTTTAGTCATGTTTATTTTTTTAGCACCTAGGAAATCACAAATGAGCAGCCAATTAGATGTCTTTAAACCTATCTCCCCTATTGGGATACTGCTGTATGATATAATGATTTATTATCTACAAATGTAATATTTTAGAAGTAACATCATTTATTTCAAAAACAAATAAAACTTATTTAATTCCTCTTTTTTTTTGACAGATAAAGGAACTCTCTGCAATATATAATTTTGAAAAGGAAAATTCAGAATATAGTCTCTTTAAAACAAAACATTTACAACTGTGGTCCCCAAACCTCACTCGTGAACCCTCATCTCAGGATAGTCTCTTTAAAACAACACATTTATAAATCTGAATGACAAAACCGTATTCCGATCTCAAAATCGTATCTCTGCACATAGCAGAGCCGAAAGGACATTCTACAAAGTCCCCAAACCTCACCTGTGAACCCTTGTCTCCTTTAGATCCCTTTTCACATGAACAACTCCCACTTCCTCCTGATCCGGATCCCATGGGGCCTGGTGGACCTGGAGGGCCCTATTACAGGATAAAGCAATCAGAAACAACATTAAAATCTTTGTTACCATGAATTTAACAGTTTTACTCTTCTTTTTTTTTAAATATACATTTACTATTAACATGGTATAAGGAATTCCATATTGATGATGCATATACAGGCTCAGCCTTCACAGAAAATTTGTACAACCTCCTGCCTAGTTAACAAAAAAGGGAGACAACTAATTAAATTAGTAAATTTGCCACATGATACCAGTTTAGATTCAAAGAAAATATTTTTGACATACACTGTAAACAAAGTTTCACTCAATTGCCTGTAGTTCATAATTAATGTTATTATTTCTAAATTTTGTATATTATTCTCTGATGGCTAAATGTTTTGCCAATGATCCCCAGTTTTGTTAACAATAATCATTACAAAACCTGCTATTAGCCATAGACCTATAGTAAATAATATCATCTATTTAACCACTGTATAAAATAAAGGTTGTAATATACCAGTATAATAATACAGTTTACATGCAAAAGTTGGGAAAATAAAAATGAAAAATATTGAGTCTACAGCTAAATGATTGTCATAAAGTTGGAAAACTACAAGACTAATAATACTACATTGTATACAGGTATATCGCTATTCTAAACTGAAAAATTGTTTTAAAAAAACAACAAAAAAAAACCCCTGGATTGTCAGTGCACATGAAATTGGACATTTATTTTACAGTACACTAACCATATTGAAATATTGAAACTGAAAAGTTGTGAGATTAAGATTTATATTGTTGAACTGCAACTAGAAAACCATCAAAGTAGAACCATATTATCAATGTCAAAACTGAAAGTTGTAAGTCTAAAGCTAGACTGTCATATTGAAACTGGAATATTGTGATCTTGTCATATGAAAATTGAACTGATGCGAAATTAAAGCTAGATTGTCATATTATACGGTCAGACTTTTAACAGTATGTGTGAAAATAAATTGAAACACTATGGACTAAAGCTGCAGTGTTATATGAAAACACAGAAGGTCTTCAGAAAACAAAGCCATACTCATATGTACTCTGAACTACTGTAAACCAGGAAAAAATTGCGTGCATATTAATTTCACGTCATTCTTGCCCAAGTCGCGAAATTTATATGTACGCATTATTTTCACACGCATTATTTTTTTTACAGAAGAGGTTTGTTTTGTTTAACAACACCACTGGAGCAGATTGATTAATTAATCATCAGCTACTGGATGTCAAACATTAGGTAAATTATGACTCGTAGTCATCAGACGAAACCCGCTACATTTTTCCTAATGCAGCAAGGGATCTTTTATAAGCAACATCCCACAGACAGGATAGCACATACCATGGCCTTTGACATACCAGTCGTGGGGCACTGGCTGGAACGAGAAATAGCCCAATGGGATCGATTCCAAACCGATCGCGCATCAAGCAAGTGCGTTACCACTAGGCTTCGCGAAGTTTAAATGTCACAAACATGCGCTAAGGTGCATATTCACGAAAAAAACCCACCGCAATACTAAACCAGATTACAGCATGACTGATAAATATGTTATATGATGAAATTTAATGAAATCGAAATGTATGTCTAGTTTTCTTTAACAACTAAGGAAAGTTGACACTTGTTTAATTTATTAATCCAACTGTAACTTACAAAGTATTTTACTTCATAAAAACTCTAACCTAATAAAACAAAGGTTACAGTTAAAAGGTTATACCTAGTAAACAAATGTTTTATCTCACATTTCCACTAATATGCATATATTAGTTATTTTACCTTGCATTTAACTAAAGTTAAAAAAAAATTTGTTTAACAACACTGCTAGAACTCCTTAATTAATTACTGACCATTGGATGTATTTAAGTACAAGTTTAAAATATATATAAATATATATAATGAGTGAAAATTAATTGGATAAGTTTTTAAACAAGTTGTAAGATAAATGGTATCTAATGAACACAAATGTATTCTATTTCTTACACATCCTCAAAAACCAAGGTTTATACCAACTAAAACATATTTACAGCCCTTTGCAAGGCAGTCACAGAACAATCTGTTTCAGATGTACTAATATTGTTGGAAGGTATGGCTCTGGTGATCGGGCTTGGTAGCAGTAACCTATAGGTTACGACACATTCATCATGACCCGGTGTGAGAAACACTACATATCCATATAACACAGGTGTTTTCTACCAGATAGCACAGCTAGGTGTTCACCGGTCAACACAATCACTATCAAAATATGTTGTTTTGACCGTTGTTGTTTTTCAATATAAGGACTATTACAGATACCAAAATTATTTTGTCAGAAAAACACTTAATGGTTTGAAATAAATATTTAGGACAGGTACTTTCAAGATTTCAGGCAAAAAGACATATTTTACTGAACATAAAGTTACATTTTATACTTGTTTTTGTGGGAGATTTGTTTTGGTTTTTGTGGGAGATGGGTATCGGTAAACTCTTCATCAAGGGTTAATTTTCTGGATTCAGTTTAAGCATGTATAGCTTATTTTTAATGTTTTTGACCAATTTATCACTACAGCAGAAAAGTGGACTGATTTTTGTTTAATAAATTATAATTTGTAAACATGTTAATGTATTTAAGGTATCCATCATGACTTCGCATAAGCTGTGCATGATAAGCTGATTCCATATTTGACCATTTCTCACCAGACCTTTAAATCTGCAGAGGTTTTAATGGGGTGGAGGTAGGGAATCTTATGCACCTTAAAGAATAATGCAGTCATATTTGAGATTACATAGAACAGTATAGATTTTTTTTTTTTTTCAATGTTTCTCGCTAGCTATGCATTTCCACAGCCAATTTCAATACCACAATAATCACAAATCTCTATTAAATCTCTATTAAAATTACTGCATAAAATAATTATATTATTTTATTACCCATATGGACTAAAATATCAGGATAATATTTTTTTGATAATTGCAGTGTGCAGATTGCTTCTACAGCCGCTGATTGACTAGCATAAAAATTACAACATTTGGTTGGTTGTTTGCTATAGCCGGAACTTCACCCATTCATTTAATACAGTGTGTTTCCATTCATGAGTCAAGATTCCACATACAGTATATGATCTACAGAAATTTACAGGAAAATTATGACTCATTTGTTTCATAAATATGAAATGGAATATTTTCATAAGCAGCAGCATTAATATATATGACAACATAATTTTAAGAAATTATTTTGGTAATGTGATGTAATGCCTGACAGAATTGCTTTAAACAGATAGCAGAGGGATTTTTATATTAAAAAAACAGTTAAATATGATAATAAAGAGAATAACCATCTCGCTACGAAGTGATGAATTATCTGTCCCTCGTGAATGAATGTTGTAAAACCCTTGCCAGAGGTTTGGGTTTACAATATTCATTCAATCAGGACACATAATTTGTAATTCCTCATTGTTTGTCATTGTTTGTTAGTTATCCTCCAAGTTTGTTCAACTTTGGTATTATTATATTGTAGAAATGTTTTACTTATTACCTCAAAATAACCAGAGAATAATCTTAAAGAGTAAAAAATTTAAGACAGTCTGTGCTACATTCATTTAAGACCAACATTCTGAGGAATTAGCAGAAAATGCATATCGTCTATTCTAAAATAACTGTCGAACAATCTACATCTATAAACCAAAATATTTTCTAGCAGGCAATTTAAAAAATAAATTAAGATATATTCTTTAAAAAAACCAAGGTCTACATTAAACAGGCGTATTGCAAAGAAAGAGGCATAAATCAAATGAAGTCCATTTTAATGACAAGGCACCGCTCAAATAAGGTCTATGTAATCACATAACTATTCATGCTTTTAACTGTAGTCATGCTTTGGTCTGCTATGTTGTTTTACCCAAATGCAAATGTTAAATGAATCTGGATTTTAAACAATTGAATAAATGTCAAAGCATCGGCTAAAATATGGGTTGAAGTTTTAATTTGGAATTGAAATGAACATTACTTTATGAAATTATTAAAACAGAAAAATTATCTGTTTAGTGTATCATTTGTTAAAGAATTGAATAGCAGTTTGAAATGGTTTTCTCTGTTCTTCAAAATATAAAATGTGGAAGTAAAAAAATCTGTTTTTAGCTGTTAAATAAGCTGCCATTTATTACAAAATTTATAGCCCATGTAAAATAACTTTTGACATGAAAGAGAATCATTTGAAGAAGGTCATAAAGATTGAAGGTCATGGTTGTGAATTGAATATGCTTAGGGGCCGTCCATAATTTCCAACATTTTAACAAGCATACAAAGCGTACGTGGGGGGTGGTTGGGGTGGGGGTGGCTGTTTCTAGGAGCCAGCGTACACTTTTTCTGAAAATGAAAAATGTTGATCAACATTTTTCATTTGGGGATGTACACTTTTAGGGGGAGGGGGGTGGTCAAAAGTGTATGGTTTGTACGCTCGTGAAAATGTTGAAAATTATGGACGGCCCCTTACCGGTGTCCCTGTTTTCCAAATTAAAAATATATGCTTAACTTTGATATAGACTGTACAAAGCCAAGTTATGACCTTTCAAATACATTTAATAATAATGGGTCTTTTGTGGGGGTTTTTTGCTTCTATTTTTTTTTTTCATTTAATAAAAAATGAAACCTGGCAAATATTTAAATCATCAATTTATAAATATTCAACAAAAGAAATTACCAAATAAACTAAACCTAAAAAAGTTTGTGAAACTCATCATTTCTCCTTCATTTCACCTATGGTACGATCCGGATACTGTCATGTTTAGCGTGATGTGGTAACTGGTTATAATTAGCCAATCAACTCTCATAAATCTGTTCTTTTTTTATAATCAAATTCATATCTTTTGATGGTTGTAATTTCTAGTTATTATAATTAGTTGGGTTTTTTTTATTTATGATTGAAAGGTTTATTAATATTACAAAATATTCAGTTAAAACAGACCTAACAGTAACAGTTTTCGGTGATCTCAGAACTGTGGCAAAATAGAAATGCCTAATAGTAAGCTATTCATATTCCACCTATAAAACATAACAGTAATTTGAAATAGCCACTTTCTTTAAATTCTGTTTAAGCTATGTTTTACATTTACTCACTACAGTGACACACACAGAGAGAGAGAGAGAGAGAGAGAGAGAGAGAGAGAGAGAGAGAGAGAGAGAGAGAGAGAGAGAGAGAGAGAGAGAGAGAGAGAGAGAGAGAGACAGAGAGAGAGAGAGAGAGAGAGACAGAGACAGACAGACAGACAGATCGAGGGCGGGAGGGAGGGTGGGAGAGAGAGAATGCACATGTTGCATGAATGAAAACATAATTGGAGTCAATTCTTAAATAAAATTATAAATAATATTTGCCATGAAATTAAGATGATGTTAAAAGAATGTAAAAAATTAAAAAAGAAAAGAACAAAAGAAGCATTTCATAAAACTATATAGATTCCCCTAGCATTCATTTGGGTCACATATTAAACATTTACAAAACTTTAAAAATTAATATCTGATTACATTAAAACAACATATTATTAAACCAATACTTATCTGCTTAAAGAAAAATGTGACCTATGCAGGGATTTCTAGTTATTATTTTATGTAACAAGAAAACAAAAGACGGTGAAATACATTTACAGCTGTTGTTTTTTCACAATTAAGATGAACATAAAATGATACCATTTTTAATAAATGTATACTACCATTTTTAATAAATGTATACTTAATAAATATAATGTCCCCATACAATCGTTGTTTAAACAAATCATCAATTGATTTACATAAGGATACCCTTTTCTTTCTACTTTATAAAAACATTAGTCAATAAAACTTTAAATAACTGTATTTCTCAAACTATTTTTGGTTTCTTTCAATATTTAATTTACTAGTGTTAAAAACACAATCCTGGGTTTATATGAAGGTGTGTGATGTATACAATATGAAAATAATACAACATATTTAATTAAGAAGTGAATGAATGAACGAATGTTTAACGACACCTCAGCACGAAAAATACATTGGCTATTGGGTGTCAAACTATGGTAAATGCAAAAACAATAATTAAGAAGTGAATATACAGTGAAACCTGTCTAAACCAGACCCTGAACAACAGTCAGGTTTCATGGTTCTCGAATTTTACTAAATTCTTAATATGTGACCCTTTAAACATGGGATCCTGTCTAAATCAGATAAATATTAGGTCCTCGGTATATGATCTGGTTTAGACAGGTGTCAATGAATTTAGAAATCCAGCACAGGTCACAAACAGTATTCACAGTTCTAATGAACCAAATATTTTATTCTTCCAAGATCAATTTTACAATAAAAATATTATTCAGTTCTTTCTAGTTTTTAAACAAAAATATTTCATAATTTAAACTTAAAGAGAAAACAAAAATTCTAATGAACAAAGTGTAAGTTGTCTCCCTTGTAATTAAGCAAAATGAATTTTTGAAAACTTAAAAGAAAAAAAAACATTCCAATAAACAAAGTGTAAGTTGTCTCCCTTGTAATAAAGCAAAATGAATTTTTGAAAACAAAGAATACAAAAACGCAGTAAGAACATAAAAGACTAAAACTCTGACCCCCAACTAGCTGTCATGCGACGAACACAACACTATGCAGTGCTGCTGCAGACTCTACATAGCTACAGACCATGCAGCAACAACAACGTGCCAACTCACCCTGAGCCCCGGTTTGCCCACCACACCCGGGTAGCCGGGCTTGCCAATCGGGCCCTCCGCCCCCTAGTAGGTAAAGTGCATGGCAGTGCGTCAGCAGTGTCACATCCCACATTAGCATACATTTATAGTCACTTTTTTTCAAGCTGATACCACCAAAGAAACAACTCTCTCTTTTTTTAATGATATGGGTGTATATATATATATATATATATATATATATATATATTATTATTATTCCAAGATCAATATTACAATAAAATATTATTCAGTTCTTTCTAGTTTTTAAACAAAATATTTTATAATTTAAACTTAAAAGCAAAAAAAAAAGTCTAAAGAACATTCAGATTTGGTCTCACATGCAAAAACAAAAATTGTTGACTAAAACATTTTATAATATGTATATAAAAATACAATTAGGCACCATCTGGCTCCTCAATGGAAAAATTATCATAAAGAGCTGATATATGTTACCTCTATTTCGTATGTGACAGTACAGTTTTGATGTTGGTCAATTTGTTCATGGTAAATCAAACCTCAATTCAATATCTCAGTCTAATATTGTTTTTAACATCTTATTAAATTATAATTTGAACACAGTACCAAACCTTGATCAGTAACTTTGTCTTGGTACACTGGTAAATATCACGGCATGTCATTTGAGAAACAGGGTCATACATTTCACAATAAGATTTGCTAGATTCTGTCAGCATTTAATAATATTTTTTGGAAAAATCTACTTGGGGATATTTATCAATAATTTAAGTTTATTAATAATATATTATTTTAACATATAACTCTTGTAGTGCTGGGCTTTGAACCACAGACCTCATGTGCAAGAGACCGGGTTATATCTCTATTGCTGTGCTAAGAAAACACATGGTTGGCTTCAAATGTCACGGAGGAGATTCGAACCAAGAACCTTTTGTATTAAGCTAGAATGCAGATCTCAACTAAATGACCTAACAGGGAAATTCACATCATCTACTGTCAGTACCCAATACAAACACTACAGTAGAATTATATCAGGTCCATTTTAGTGGCCTGTAATTTGTCATATATTACAGCAAGCTCTATTTCATGTCAGCTAGTATATTATAGTAAACGTTTTCTTGTTTCTATGGTAATATCAGCTTTGAAAAATAAGTTTCACAACATTTACACAAGAGTGCCACATATTCATAAAAGTACAATTACATTTTTAGCCTTAAACACAACACATAAAATTTATAGACTTCCCATTATTAATGAATTTTTAAATGTTATGACTAAAAACTAAAAGTTTTTTTGTTTTTTTTCTATTTTGTTTTAAATAAAAGTTTGTGTGTTAACTACTAACCGTTTGACATAATTATACTACTGGCATGATCAATGAAATGGCAGATAAATAACTGAATTAAAATCAATGTCATGTCACCCATAATTTGTGTATAAGTTTACAATGAAAAACAAGAAAAAATGTTTGTTTTGTTTAACAACATCACTAGAGCACATTGATTTATTAATCATCGGCTATTGGATGTGAAACATATGGTCATTGTGACACAGTCATAGAGAGGAAACCCGCTACATGTTTCCATTAGTAGCAAGGGATATTTTATATGCACCATCCCACAGATAGAATAGCACATATCATGGCTTTTGATATACCAGTCGTGATGTACTGGCTGGAACAAGAAATAGCCCAATGGGCCCACTGACGAGGATCGATCCTAGACTGACCGTGCATTAGGCGAGAAGTTTACAATGAATTACATTTTTAAATTACTACCTGAATTACTAAAAATAGTTTATACGGTCTTTCACTATCTATCTACATATTCTAAACATATAGTTACTGGTAAGTAACTAGGCACATGTCGTGTATATAATATGATGGTAATCATTATGGAATTGTGCTCACTCGATGCGCCATCGGTGTGGGATCGATCCCCATTGGTGGGCCTATTGGGCTATTTCTCGGTCCAGCCAGTGCACCACGACTGGTATATCAAAGGCCGTGGTATGTACTACCCTGTCTGTGGGATGGTGCATATAAAAGATCCCTTACTGCTAATCGAAAAGAGTAGCCCATGAAGTGGCGCCAGCGGGTTTCTTCCCTCAATATCTGTGTGGTCCTTAACCATATGTCTGATGCCATATAACCGTAAATATAATGTGTTGAGTGCGTCGTTAAATAAAACATTTCTTTCTTTCTTTATGGAACTGGCACTGATGAAATATGTTTTGACACATGATATCAGGACATGTTTCTCGTTGGATTTTTTTGGATCACAATGCTAGATAAACATTTTACATTAATCTGCAACAACAGAATTTGTTATAAAAAATTACATACAAAAACTGAGCCTATTAAAAATAGTTCACAAACCATCTTTTAAAAAAATATATATATATAAACATCAGTACTCATTAGTTAAAATGCTTTTGCGAAAACTGGTTTCAGAATCGATAACATGTTTTGTTATCTTTATAGACTTGTATATGTTATATCTTTGCACTGCATAGACATAAAATATTCACAAACATTAAAAAAAACCTGTTCTTGAAATAGAATAATAAAAGCTATTTCCATAACAGTACAGCTTCTGATGTCATACAAGAATAAAACAGATAACATTATTTTTTTCAGCAGTATTTTGAACAACTAATTTGTGGTGCAAAACAACTACAACAAATGGCGGGATGTAACACTAGTGCAGTGCATGTGCGACAAAATCACTGACAAACACACACATACACAGGTGCAGTCCGAACTATTAACACGTCACATGACCTGTTGATCACTTTTAAGTTGGGATGTGATTAAAAAAATTGTTCAGTTTTGTTTAACGACACCACAAAAGCAAAATCAATTACTGCCAATTCATCATTGGCTACTGGATGTCAAACATCTGGTAATTCTGACACGTAGTCTTCTTGGGGGTGGGATTTAGCTCAGTTGGTTGCGTGCTCGCATGAGGTGCTTGCATCACAGGATTGAACCACCTAGGTGGATCCATTCAGCTGATTATTTTTTTTTCTAGTTTCAAGCAGTGCACCACAACATATAAAAGATCCCTTGCTGCATTAGGAAAAATGTAGCTGGTTTTCTCTGATGTCTACGAGTCAGAATTACCAAATGTTTGAAATCCAATAGCTGATGATTAATTAATCAATGTGCTCTAGTGGTGTCATTAAACAAAACAAAACAAAACAAAACAAACAAACAAATATACTTCTGAGCAAACCATGTACATTTTTCCTATTAGCAGCAAGGGCTCTTTCATGTTCACTTCCCCAGACAGGACAGCACATATCAGAGCATTTAATATACCAGTTGTGGGGTACTAGTTGGGATGATAAAAAAACAATTGAAGAATGGTTCCTAAGACCCAAATGAGTCCTCTGCTGACTAAGCTAGATCCCATCCCTTTGTAATGTGATTATGCCAATAAAATAAAGTTTTTTTTTTTTTTTTAAATGACACCACTAGAGCACATTGATTAATTAATCATCAGCTATTGGATGTCAAACATTTGATAATTATGACTCGTAGTCATTAGAGGAAACTCACTACATTTTCCTAATGCAGCAAGGGATCTTTTATATGCACTTTCCCACAGACAGGAAAGCACATACCACATACTTTGTCCAGTTGTGGTGCACTGGTTGAAATGAGAAAAAAGTGATTATGCCAAGTTCATTATAAAATACTAATAGGTTGTTTGATTTGATGGTTAGTTATAGTCCTTGCAACAGGGAATGTTGTTTTCTTATTATGGTATTTGTACTGCAAGTTATTTATTTCTGAGCCGAATGTTTGCTAAATTACACACAAAAATAGTGGGGGTTTTTTTTATTTTATTTCCAACACACTTTAACTTTTTATCTTACGTCAAATCAAACTGAATTTTTTTTTTTTTAAATCATTGTTTGTGGAGGCAGGGACGTACTATAGATGGATGATTGCATGGTTAGATTGACGGATTATTGGTTGGTTGGTGTGGATTTGGGTGGGGAGTCGATATACGTATGGGTGGATGAAGAAATGATGAATGGGTTGATGTGTTGGCAGGTGAGGTGTATAGGTGAACGAGTAGATGGTGGACAGATAGATGGGCAGACGGATGGACAGATGGACGGACGTATGCATGCATGCATAGATAAATGGATGGGTGGTTCTAATTTGGATGCATCAATTAATAAAGATATGGATGGATGAATGAATAAATGGAAGGATGGATGGATGGTCAGATGTATGGATGGATGGTAATCAGGGCTAGCTCTGGGTAAGGAAAACCATTCACCAAATTATCTTTAAATATGCAAAATCCACCATTATTTTTCAACAAAATATCGATTATTACATGAAATGTTTTCGCCAAATCAAAATAAAATTCGCCAATTGTTCCTGAAATTCGCAATTGGCGAATTTGGCGAGTGGCATGAATGTATGGAAGGGCCAGAAAGAAGAAGGGGCAGATAACAGAGAGATGTATGGATGGATGGTAATCAGGGCTAGCTCTGTATGGAAGGGCCAGAAAGAAGAAGGGGCAGATAACAGAGAGATGTATGGATGGATGGTAATCGGGGCTAGCTCTGTATGGAAGGGCCAGAAAGAAGAAGGGGCAGATAACAGAGAGATGTATGGATGGATGGTAATCGGGGCTAGCTCTGTATGGAAGGGCCAGAAAGAAGAAGGGGCAGATAACAGAGAGATGTATGGATGGATGGTAATCGGGGCTAGCTCTGTATGGAAGGGCCAGAAAGAAGAAGGGGCAGATAACAGAGAGATGTATGGATGGATGGTAATCGGGGCTAGCTCTGTATGGAAGGGCCAGAAAGAAGAAGGGGCAGATAACAGAGAGATGTATGGATGGATGGTAATCGGGGCTAGCTCTGTATGGAAGGGCCAGAAAGAAGAAGGGGCAGATAACAGAGAGATGTATGGATGGATGGTATTCGGGGCTAGCTCTGTATGGAAGGGCCAGAAAGAAGAAGGGGCAGATAACAGAGAGATGTATGGATGGATGGTATTCAGGGCTAGCTCTGTATGGAAGGGCCAGAAAGAAGAAGGGGCAGATAACAGAGAGATGTATGGATGGATGGATGGTAATCAGGGCTAGCTCTGTATGGAAGGGCCAGAAAGAAGAAGGGGCAGATAACAGAGAGATGTATGGATTGAGGGATGGACAGATGGGTGGATGGATAGACTGGAAACAGATAAATAAATAAACATAAAATACACATAAAAATATGGAAATTAACAAAAGCAATGTGATCAGATCAACAAGTCATGTGACATGTTAACAGTAAAGGACAATGCTTAATTTGCACAGCACACTTCAATACTCTCTGTAAAGTTGGCTATAATTAATGGGTACCAACAGGCATCTACAGTTTCTCTTTTTCAAATACAAATTTATATAATTTAATATATGAAAACACTACAAACAAAACCATATTGAGAATTCAAATATAGTCTCAAGATTTTGTTCATGACTTTTTCAAAACCCTTTTTAATATAGCCTACACGTACTAATGAGCAAAATGGAAAAACTGCTCAGAACTTTTTTTTATAAATGGTTTGAATGAAAACAAAAGTATCCAAAGCTACAGAAAGTATTTTACAACATATTACAATTTACAATACAAAAATAAAATTCAAACAGGACACACACAACCACAAATACTAAAAAACCTTCTTTTTTTTTTTATCAAAACTATATCCCTTCTCTCTAACAAAATATATCTCCAAATAGGTCCAAATACCTCACACAAAGTTTTATCCTAACATGAGGATGTATATGAGGATATCATGGAATTACAGGGATTGCTGTATCACCACTGAAAGCAACAGACACCAGATGTAAAGCATGCATATGTATATATGGAAGTAAGACATGCAGAAACTTACAGGTAAGCCTATAGAGCCCGGGTCACCTTTTTCTCCAGTACCGCCCTGGTAAAATAATACACATATCTGACACCGTGATAAAACAATGCGTATGTTATCCTATAAATATAATATGTATGTCACGCTATAAAAGAAGTCGAATATCACTCTGATAAATTAATACATACATCAACCTGATGAAAAAATGCACGTGTCATCCCAATGAAATAATACATGTATCATCTCAGTGAAACAAGTTACATATCACCATGGTAAACTAATACAGATATCACCTGGATAAAACATTGCCCATTTCATTCTGGTAAAATAATATATTACATCATTTGTATAAAATAATTCATATATTACATTGGTAAAATAAAATATGTATCACCCTGATGTAACAAAATGACCTTTGTTCTGGTTAAACATTTAATATAATATTGTGGGTGTGTCAGAGAATTTCAAATTATACATGACTGATATCGATAATGAAAGATCTGCTTAAGTATGTCAGGGGCATGACATGTGATCATTGATATTTTCTACGGTTTGTTGTGGTACATTTTAAATGAGCTTTCCCCTCATTTTGAGTTATAAAGTTATAAGTAGAGCGGGGCAAATAAGATTGCTTTGAAATACTAGAAATTAAAATTACACAGAATAAAAAATCCCAAAGACGGCCTTATAGAGTACTGCCTGGAAATGAAAATTACACTCGGTAAAAAAATCCTGGGTCTTGAAAAAGTGATGGTTACTGTAAACCTTTCACCAAAGAAGAACAGTAGTGCATTAAATCAGGAAAAATAATGCTGGAAGATTTTAATTCCTAATATACAAACTGTTTTATATCTCTATTTGGATGAGTGAACAATTAAACATGCATAACGTGTACAAAATAACTTACTACTTCTCCCTTTATTCCTTGTGGTCCCATATCTCCCTGTAGCAACAAGAACAAAACAAAAACATTAGTATTAGGCCACATGGAAAAAATAAATTTGTAAGGTTTTTTTGATGGGTTTATTTTTGGGGGGGGGGGGGGGGTTTACGAAAATATGGACAGGTGGGAGGTATTTTTTTTTTTTTTTTTTTTTTTTTAAACAAGGTGGAATATACCCTACAAGACAACTTCACCACAGGAATGCTTTTTCAATAGTACATGCTGAAAAAGGGACTTGAGATTTGTGATTATTATGGGGAAATGCTATTTTCTACAATTTTTCCATCAAGTAGCAATACATTACAACATTCTAGAGTTATAGTTATGAAAGATTATATATACTGAGCGCAAGTAGAAACTTTACAATCATATTTTTTATCGTAAATTATTTTGGAGGAAATCAGTTGAAATTTGCGTTACATAATGGATGATAAAGGTCTTCCCGATGATACTGCACAGACGGGGCGGAGTGAAAACGCACATATTGCCTTTCTGCACGTCTAAAGCGCAAAACCTGACAAACACGTGCACAGGGTCACATGATCAACACAGTGAACGCGTATGCCTTCAAATCAATTCACACGTGTATTGTTTAACAGGAAAACACATTAAAATTTCTGGTGACAAATTAGTGACTGAATGCCATGCCTCACAAATGCAGAATGTGAGTGTGCTGTGGGTAGGATGCACGCAGAACAATCCGTTGCGGCAGTTGCTCGCACACTAGGATGCAGCCGACAGACAATTCATAATCTCAGAACCCATGTACAACAGACAGGTGTAGTGGCGGATCGTCCGAGGCCAGGACATCCGCGTGTGACGTCACGCCGAGAGGATGGACAAATCAGATTACGTCATCTCCGTAATCGGTTCGAGACGGCCGCGTCCACAAGCAGACAATTGTTCAGGGGTCGGGTGTCACAATCCACCATCAGGAATCGACTGCGGACTGCTGGTCTGCAAGCTAGAAGACCATACAAAGGACCCATTTTCACGCCATTTCACTGTCGTCAATGTCTGGAATGGACCCGATGACACGTTAGATGGAATCAGAGATGCTGGAATAACGTTGTCTTTATGACGAGTAATGTTTCACACTTAGGTTTGCTGATGGCAGGGTACGGGTGTGGCATAGACCGCGAGAACGCTATGCGCAGTGTTGTGTTCAGGAGGTCGACAGATTTGGTTGCGGCAGCGTAATGGTTTGGGGTTCATTTTGTTCCCATGGTCGTTCCCGATTGATTGTCGTCCAGGGCAACCTCACTGCCGCACAATACGGTGATCAAGTGTTGACACCAGAACTGCTGCCGTTCATGCAACAACATGGTCCAGGATTGACATTTCAACAAGACAACACTACATCCCATACAGCGATCTTGACGCGCAATTTCTTGCGAAACGCCGGTATCAACGTCATGGATTGGCCGTCCCGTTCACCAGACCTGAACCCCATCGAACACATTTGGGATGAATTGGGACGACGACTGAGACAGCAGGTCAACCCACCGCAGACCCTTCAAGCTCTTGGACAGGCACTGATCAACCAATGGCGATGACTTCCAGGTACGGATTTTCAGAGGAGTTCTTCGGTCGATGAGAAGACGTTGTGCGGCTGTGGTGGCTGCGCGAGGCGGTCACACACATTATTGACTTCAGAACGTGCCACGATCTCATCATGTGAAAATCGTTTTGGGGGTCACATGACATCAGGCGGTAATACGCAATAAATTGATCCCCACATCGACTTGTGTCAATCTGTATTGCTTCTCAAATGATATCGACATCCTTACATAGCAGTTTTATAGTCATGCACCCTGTATTTAATTTGTGCAGTCAAATTTACGCAGTGTAAAGTTTCTACTTGCGCTCAGTATATGTGGGATAGTTTAATATTTAGTTATTCATTACAAATAAATGTAAAACTAGTAAAATAAGGGACTTGCAACTATCTTTAAATATTTTAGATATTTAGATTACATTAGAATAACATCATTTTTAGTGGGGGTTTTGGGGTGTTTTATTTTTATTTTTTCTTGGGGTGGGTAGATGGGAGGGAGTGATACAGTGGCTGGTATAGGACATGAGCAAAAAATAAATATGACTGAAACTAGAGTACCTAAAAAAAAAAAAATATTTTTCTATTTAGAAATTTTATTATTTATTTTATTTATTGGTGGGGGGGTGAGAGGCTGGGGGATACTAGTATACAAGTCTATTATTAAAACAGAAATACATTAATTTGCTGTTATAAAACAAATTGTTAATTTTTATCACAAATATTCCTTTTTATTACTATATGTATATGTGTAACTTAAAAACACAAAAATTTATAACATAAATACATGTATATTACCTTGATACCCGGTGGGCCCTCGAGTCCCATTGGTCCCTATTAAAGGTAAAAAGGTTGTTTTTTTAAATATTAAAGCAAAATTCATTGGTATTTAAAAATATTTTTAATAATAACATGAAAAGTAGAAACTGAAATAACTGGTATAGTTATGCTTGTTCCATTAAAATATATTTATAATTCAAATATTAAAAAAAAAAATATTGCATGCTGGTAATTGAATTCCTAATATAGAAAAAATAATAAATATATGTACCACAATTGAAAAACACTAATATAATGTATAGAAAGTTGTTTTGTTTAATGACACCAGTAGAGCATGTTGAAGCTATTCAAGAAGCACAATCTACCAACTAAAATACAATATATGTACTATAATAGTGACCAGAAAAATCATTATGGTCCACATCTGTTCCAGAAACCATTTAACAATTTACTAAACAGAAGATGTACATGTACAAGACAAAAGAATAAAAGACACCAGACATAAAAATATATGGACCTGTCTCATTCCATGCAATATACAACGTTTATCACCCCAAACAGGAAACAGGCTTCTCCTATATCAGACAAAATATACTGAACACCACTGAGAACGCACAAGTTACATTAGTAGTTGTAAAAAGGATACAACAAAAAATAATGCATTTAACTTATTTTGTGACAGCAATAACAGCTGAAAATTGGGAGTTCAGGGGACTATTTCACTAAACATCGTAAGTTTATGTCTGCTACTAGCAGTTATACCGGTCGACCATTTGCACATGTTTAGCATCTATTTCACGCAGAAAATTACATCATTACAAAAGCTGGAGTATTTTAAAGACAAAATAAAATGAAATAAGTGTTCTTCTAACTATATTTGTTGTACTATAATAGTAACAAGCAAAACGAGGCGTACAATGTTTAGTGAAATTGGGCCCAGTATATTATCTCCACTAGCAAACACACTGAGTGACAAAAGAAATGCAGTACAGATATGTTATTCAAAATCCCCATAGTGTAAATTAGATGTCTTACACACCCGTTGGTGAGAACATCATACCGATTAACTAGATGAGGTTGATATTTAACATATTTAAAAACACGAGTAGCAAATTTTATTTATCCTATAACACTTCTAAAATATTAACATTTCCATTTGATATTTAATAAATTACAGTACTTTAATTTACTTTGACGTCACACACTTTAACTAAATCTTATGAACATGTTACGCTCAGGTATACAGGTCTTGATGGCCTATAAACAAATGACCCATTCACAGCAACACATTGTTACTGAGAGACCTTGAAAATGTGCATACCCGTACACCTTTAAATTTGCATACCATTATTTACCAAGTTAATACACTAAATTATCACATGGGTTTATGACATGGATATGGGTAAGTTATAGGATAAATAGAGAATAGTACACGAGTGGCCGTTAGATAAAGTTTATCTTACGAGTTGTTTAAAAACGTATCCAACGAGCAAACGTGAGCTGGATATGTTTTTAAACAATGAATTGTAAGATAAACAGTATCTAAGAGACACGAATATTGTATTCTATTTCTTACATATTCTTCAGAAAACAGTTTTCAAATGAATTTAAACGCCTTTACAAACTAAAACCTAACAAATAAAGTTAACTTGTGCATCACAGAAAAATCAATTTCAGATTATCTTGTAAATACTGGTAACATCTAGTAATTGATTTCCTGCCGTGCTTTTCCACTGTGTGATATGGTATTGGTGACCTAGGTGCAGCCAGTCTTACATCTGTAAAATGTTATTGCACGTATGTGTTATGAAAATTAACAAATAATGTTCTCACAAGCGGTTGTGTAAGAAATTATTATTATATTATAAAGAATTTATCTGATTTGGTTTTTACATCAGCAAACCATACAATGACATAACAAGATGAAGATAAGTTTTTATATATACATTTACAATAATAATGGTTGGAACCAATATCAACTGCATTCAAACTGACTCGATAGGCTGGTCTCACACCAGTTTTATTACTGGAGAGAATCTTTAGACCCATGCATTCATGCAGAGACTAGAAGAAGTTCTTACCATTGGTCCAGGAGGGCCTGGTGGGCCAGGAAGCTGTAAAACGAGTTATAGTTTTTAATATTGGACATACAGACACCAGCTATTTCTTGCTCCAGCCAGTGCACAACGACTGGTACATTAAAGGCTGTGGTATGTGCTAGCCTGTCTATGGGATGATGGGATGGTGCATATAAAAGATCCCTTACTGATAATCAGAAAGAGTAGCCCATGAAGTGGCGACAGTGGGTTTCCTCCCTCAGTAGGTGTGTGGTCCTTAACCATATGTCTGATGCCATATAACCGTAAATAAAATGTGTGGAGTGCGTCGTTAAATAAACCATTTCCTTCCAGACCCTAGCTGCCATAAAATGTGTGGAGTGCGTTGTTAAATAAACCATTTCCTTCCAGACCCTAGCTGCCATAAAATGTGTGGAGTGCGTCGTTAAATAAACAATTTCCTTCCAGACCCTAGCTGCCATAAAATGTGTGGAGTGCGTTGTTAAATAAACCATTTCCTTCCAGACCCTAGCTGCCATAAAATGAACAGTATACGTTTGTTTCATTTATCGACATCACTAGAGCACATTGATTTATTTATCATCGGCTATTGGATGTCAAACATTTGGTAATTTTAACAGATGGTCTTAGAGAGAAAGCATGCTACATTTTTCCATTAGTAGCAAGGGATATTTTATATGCAAAATCCCATGAACAGGATAGCACATACCACGACCTTTGATATATTAATCATGGGGTGCACACTGATGTGGATCGATCTTAGACCAACACACATCAGAGAAGAGCTTTGTCACTATGAAATGAACTAATTAAAAAAAAGGATATCTGAATAGAAAATATGATCATGCACTACTTTAATCACAATTACTATCAAATATTTCAAATTAGGCAAGAATATTAAAATGTAATGTTTAACAGGCTTACAACTTCACCCCCACCCCCATCCAAACACTGACTCATCATAAATTTTAATACTTAATAAATATAATTTTTAAACGATACAGAGTGAAGGGGTAATAACTCTAAAGTAATTTACCTCCAAATATAGAAACATTTAATGAAATAAACTGAACAAAAACAAACAAGAAAAGACCCACAGTAAAAACAAAATCAAAGAAAACCATGCTTCTTGAAGACTCACCCCTTCTCCACTTCCACCCTCAATAATACCAGGTTCCCCCTGTGGTAGAAAATGTAAGTTTAAATACAATATACCATACTACAGATTAACTATTAAAATGTATACATAGGCAAGATCTATTTAGAAATTAATGATAAATAAATTTGAAATATGTTTTACAGATCCAATACTGATTTTTTTTCTCAGCTACATTCTTAACTTACTTTCATCACAAAATAATTTTAAGTTACAACAAAAATATCAAGCCAACATTAAAAAAATTACTTCTTCATCCATAGTATCTTGCATTTTTTGTTGAGCATAAATTTATTTTCTGCTACTATAAAAAAAACTCAACAACTACCAGTAGAAACATGTTGGATTTGCCAAAAGTGTATAATATAAACATACAAGAAGTTATAAGGAATGTATAATTAAATAGTAAAAAGAAAAAAAACACTGTAATAGTCCAAAATATTTCAGACTGCCTAACAACTGGGGTCAGTGCCCTTAAGAAAACTATGTAGGTGGCAGAAACATCTGATGGAAAGATATAAGAGAACACATAAACCTTAATAGCAAATATTGTCTGCAACCAAAACCCTCATCCACAGTGTTAGGAAGTTATCATGTTGCTGGCAGTTAACCCCACAGTATTGAATTTCAATCCCACATTACATCTCTGTATTTTATATAGCCATAACTATGCTAGTAGTGAATTAAATTTGGTCTCAAATACCATGTGTTTCTTTATTTCTTTGTATCACAAGTTAACTGTGTTACTGGTAGCTAAAAGCACAATGCTGACATTCAGTCCCATATTACAGTTTTGCATTTTATACAGACATATATAACTATACTCCAGTGGTGAATTAAATTTGGTCTCAAATACCACATGTGTTTCTTCATTTCTTTGTATCAAAAGTTAACTGTGTTATTGGTAGCTAAAAGCACAATGCTAACATTCAATCACACATTACATCTCTGTGTAAATTTGATACAGACATATCTACTCCAATGGTGAATTAAATCTGGTTTAAAATATCATTCGTTCCCTTATTTATTTCCATCAGTATACTAGCATACAGACACATAATAGATTCAATAAAATTTTACAATCCCATATAAAAGAAAAAATTAGGAAAATATTAAAGAAACTTCAGTTGTACATATCTGCATGCATGATATATATCAGGGTTCAACATTACTGCTTGCCCAACCACTGTATAGTAAGGGCAAGTATTATTATCAGAACAAGTAGAATCTATTTACTTCCACATACTGGGGTATATGGCATTAAAAACATTAAATGATGAATGTTAAAAAGACATAGCCATAGTTCAACATACAGAAAATGAAATTACACCTGGGGAAAATGGATTTAATCACATGCAAAAACATGTTATGTGTACTTACTGGTGGACCAGGTAAACCTGGGGGCCCAATCATACCTGGAACACCTGGGTCACCTGTTACACCTGGATCACCTTTCTGACCTGGGATACCCTGGCATATTAATGGTACTGCATTACTTTATAATTACCAAACAATTGGTGATGATATTAATAACAATACTACTAACACTATTACTAAAACAAAATCATCATCATCATCATCATCATAATCTTAATTTTATGTACAGTGACTTAATTAGCAGTTATAAACTATATTAATTATAAATTTAAAACAGTATATTACCAATAACAATACATATTTTAAGTGCTTATATAAAATGGTTCATTGTTATCTCTTACACGTGGACACATTTGTAATTATTTCAGCCACACATTCCAAATTTTAAAATAAAAATATCCATAAAAAACAACAAGTAACACACAAAATCCCAAACACTATTACAAATCTTATTTTAGAATTATTGCATGTAACAATACTGCAGAAAATACAACAGTTATCTCCCTTCCACTGGACGATAATATTTAAATATATACAATATTTTACTACCATATAATAATGATGACAGGTATCACTGAAATCCTTTTTTACTTTCAGCAATTAAAAAAAAGAAGAAAGTAGTACAAATGTAAATACTGTTAAAAAATCAATATCAACCTGAAATATTTATATCACAAAATTTGTAATTTAACCCATTTTATTTGATAATAAATAATCAGCTAAGGAAGAATAAGACAAAATGGCTGCTTGATAGGTCATTATAAGGAGGCTGCTTAAGAACGTTTGCTATAACTCATTAACAAACTCACTGGAGGCCCTGTAATTCCCATTCTTCCATCAATTCCATTTCGACCTGGTGCACCAACTGACCCCTTTTGTCCCTGTTGTGTAAATAGTTCATTCCATGATTTATTCATAAAATATTAACATTAAAATGTTTATATATAATAAAAAAATAAACATTATGTGGATTATTGAAAAATATAAATAATTGAATTTCATTTGTATTTTTGTATTTTATAGATGTGTTGTGAATGTTTCATGTTCAAATAAATGGTGATTAAAAAACCCCAAAAACATTCAACATATTGAGACAAATACAATACATGATACCAGATAAATTTAAAGACTATGAATTACATGTTTTAGTAATTTGATAAACATAATGTACAATTGCAGACAGCTAAAATTAAAACTAAATTCTTTTAAAATATTTTAAAACTCTACAAATAAAAGTAACAAAATAGATAATGGAACAAGACACTGAATATCTTATACAAAAATTTATGGCCAAATTTACGAAGCTTTGTAAATTAGGCCCATAAATTCCTGTTCAAAATAATTAAAACAAAGTGGACAAGTAATTGGTTTGTGGAACCAAAATGAATAGCCCAATTTCACATTAAAACTACAGTATTTAAAGTGTGCAATCCTGAAACATTTTCATGCTGTTATACCGACTGTCATAAAGGAAAGATGGGAATATATGTATGTTTATGGTCCAGAGAGGAAGAAAAAACAAACATTGCTACCACATGGCCTACTATCAAAGAACAGCAAGAGATCATTAATATTAATTTTTTCATAGAATTGATAGCACAAATCATGACCTTTTCTGTATTACTTATAGGATAATGGTTGGGATTTCAAAAAAGAAAAAAAAGAAAATGACACTTCCATGAAGGGCAATTGAGATGTAGACAAGAGATATAATATTAAATTTTATATATTCAATATACAATTCTAGATTTTTTTTTTTTTTTTTTAATCAACATACAAAACCAGAGAACAAATTTAGACATTCACCTAAATAAAAAAGGATTTTTTTTATTTCCTTCTTTAGTGGCATAATGGCACAGTTTTTTTTTATGTGAAACAGTGGCTATAAAATTTGGTACCAAAACCTGATGACCATTTCTCTTTTAAACGAGTTTTCTCCTGACAATAGAACTGCACAAACCTGTTGACCTGGTAGACCAAATGCTCCCTTTTCTCCCTTGGGACCAATGGCCCCTGGGGGACCCTGAGGACCAGGGAATCCAAATCTCCCATGATTACCCTTTTCACCCCTACGTCCCCGTCGTCCCTAACAACAGATAACAATATTTTGAATGCTATTTTATAATGCAACAATATTATGAATATCATTTACTTGAGTAATATATACATTACAAATATATTTGTATCATAAGTAAATGTTATTTATTTTGATTTTTTGTTTAAACAGATTAATAGATGCACTAGAAAACAAGAAAATAGAAATACTGATCAAATAATTATATTGTAAAATGAAATAAAATCTTTACCAATTAATATGCACATAAAAAAAGTAGTTTGAGCAACAGTTTAAACTTTAGTGATATATAATACGTATAACTTATTTATTAAAATAATTACAATATTTAACTTTAAAAAAAAAAAAATTCTTATACATTTGTCAATGATATGCTTGTAACTGAAGACAGCTTTGAACAGTGAAAAAGTACAAATACAGCAGATGTAGAAACAAGATTAATATACAAGAAAGTTATATTCATTACCATAGCAAACTGCATGCACATTCAGTTTATCAAGTCTGTAAATTCCGATCTTTCGAAATCTTAATTCTGTAAATATTGTCATTACAAACTTTGTATAAAATTCTCAACTTTAATGTTTGTGTTCTGAAATACAGAATTTAATTACAAATAAAATCTTAAAAATTCATTGTTAACACACACCCTACACAAAAAAACAACTTTGTTTTAAAAGTTTAAATATGACCTTCAGGTAGATTTCTTTTACTTTAAAACAAATATTTCTTTTAGATATATTCAATAACAAACATGTTACCATATTTTGAACTACATATTAGCAAATTCCTTTTAATTGTAATAATTATAATCTTAATGTGTTACCATAACAACATGCTTAGAAAGAGCAAGTAGCACTCTAAAAGACAAAAGCATTTAGAAAATAAAATAACTGGGGTTTTATCTAAACATTAATAAAACCCTTGAATGCAGACAACAGCAAACCAAGCTACATATACATGTACTTCTGAACTCAACCAGGAATTGTTTTCTTTCTTCTTTAAATGCTTGAGGTTCAAATCATGCATGTTTCTTCAAATTATTGCTGCAGCTACTGGTATAATCAACACACATGTACAACAGGTATTAAAAACAATATTTAATTTCTTAATTAATAATTATCTTTTAATCACCATTATTATGGATTTACGACAGATAATTATTAGTTTATAAACATTAATAGATGTCCTTTTAAGGCCGATTATATGTTAAAAACATGATGATTCAGTTACTATCAACTTCCATATTCATGTACATCTACATATACAATGTATATATATATATACCTATATATAGTTTATACTACAGTGTAAGTGGTGTCGTGGTTAATCCATCATTAACTCTCTGTCCTGGACAGACAGCCCAGATAGCTGAGGTGTGTGACCAGGACAGCATGCTTGAACCTCAATTGGATATTTGCACAAAATAAGAATACAGTAAATGAATGAATAACTATTTAGAATGTAGTTCACAGAAGAAAAAAATTCCAGTTTAACTGAAACATAAAAGTGTATGGTATACCTTATTCTGATGTATCCACCATCAAGCATTTGTTTCATATCAGTTGTTAGTCAAACTATCAAATTAACAACCAATATTTTTAAAATGCTTGTCAAAATAAATATCAGACTTGGTATATATACCTACATGTATCTCACTATGGACTAAGTGAATCTAAGTCTATACAAAAGCACCAGAGACATTTGGTGACTTTTTTAACATCTACGATGTCAAATGTCACCATAAAACCATTAAATTAAGACATTTAAATCCTCACAATCTACTGAAGAATAAAAAAATAAAAAAGCAGTTCATAATTCATGTGATAATGCCAGTATTCTCTATATTATGAATCACTCTATTAGTTCAGAGTAACAAGGTCATAAAAAATTATTTGCACAATTTTTGTTAATTTTGTGTGGGTGCTAAGTATGTATGTGGGATGGTGGTATTTTGTATTAAAAATAATCAACATAGTCGTCTTTATGAATTAAAACCAAGAACAGAATTTTATCGCCATAGTTTTTCATGCAAGGGAGCTAAACTGTGGAACACACTATCTTCAAAGATAAAATATTCTCAGTCCCTCGCCTCATTCAAATCCAGTTATTTTAAGCACTATTCAAATAATAATCAATTTTAAGATATACCTTTGTTGTTGATTTTGATGTGTTTGTTAAAATAATTATGATGTATTGAGTTATCACTAACTCAAGTTTCTAACAAATTGATTTAAATATTATTTAAATATTCATAATATGTGCTATTGTTTCTCATGCTATACATATTACATGTATATTGACGTTTTTTCTTTGAATGTATGTATGTATAATATGTATAGATTAGAGAGGCCCTCATGGGAGACCAGTCACCTTGTACTGAATGTGTTTACCCTCTGAAAATAAAGAATTTTATTATTATTATTATTATTATTATTAATTCATCATAAATAAACAATTAATTTACTCAATTTTGAATTTAAAAGAAAACACAGGCCAGTTGTAGAAGGGATTGTAAAATATTTTTACAAGTTGGAACTTTAGAACTAATTATATTAATGATGAGTACCTAATTTAATAGGACAAAAACAAGATTTAGCACATTCACAAAACATGCTTTTGTTTTCAAAAAGTAAAATAATATGCACAACCAATCTCTAAAATATAAAACAAAATGCAAATCCAAATAATACTTATTTCATACAGAGTATATTTCATTCCACTATATATACACAGATAGAAACATGTTTATATAAAAATATGAAACAAAATGCAAATCCAAATAATACTTATTTCATACAGAGTATATTTCATTCCACTATATATACACAGATAGAAACAAGTTTATATAAAAATATGAAACATGCAAATCACAAAGGAAATAATTCATGTTTGCCAATTTGCTTATAACTAAAACAAATGTATACTATGTTTTTTGGGGTTTTTTTTAAATATGTTGGCAGTCTATCGGCATCATATATTTAATTTATTACCATTAAAAAATTTTTTTTTACTACTACTGACATGCTTTTTTTTTAAATATTATGTGCAAGCTACCACAGATTAGTAAATTATCATATTGGGTATATGCAATAAATATAGGTTGTAATGTTTTGTCTATTCAAATATGATCAAAGAGATTTGTTCAGGATGCCATAGTGAAACTATTAATTTATACATAAAACACAGTGTAGACAAGGCTCTGTTATCATACAACTTAAAGTCCATACTCAAGACGTTGTCAAAGTATTTAGATATTCACTAACATTGGGAAGTTTGTAATTATAATGCTCTGACAAGTGACAAATAATCTCCATTACTCTGTATACTGATCAACAAGAACAAGACAGCTGCATGCACTTTGACTAGCGCAAGATGCCAAAGGAAAGCAGGCAGGCTAGATTATTTACCCGTTTACCCCGCTTGCCCCTTTCCCCTTTCTCACCCGAGGGTCCGGGTGCCCCAGGAAGTCCAATTCTACCCTGAACAAAGCAAACACAAAGTGAAATGTGAACAAAAAAAGAGGAAGAAACAAATTCATAAGTATTCCTGAAGAGTTTTGCCACATTGCTGTGAATACTAGTACCATAACACAATGAATGAATGAATGTTTAATGACACCCCAGCACAAAAAAAAAACCCACATTGGCTATCGGGTGTCACACATTAGATGAACTAATTTATGAAAACCTGTTTCAGGTAAGTAGTAGCGGGTACTTCAACATAGAACCTGTAAAGAAATACCATTTACTATCATGCAAACACTTTAAAAGATGTTATTTATGCCTAATTACATTAGATGAACTAATTTATGAAAACCTGTTTCAGGTAAGTAGTACCGGGTACTTCAACATAGAACCTGTAAAGAAATACCATTTACTATCTAGCAAACACTTTAAAAGATGTTATTTATGCCTAATTACATTAGATGAACTAATTTATGAAAACCTGTTTCAGGTAAGTAGTACCGGGTACTTCAACATAGAACCTGTAAAGAAATACCATTTACTATCATGCAAACACTTTAAAAGATGTTATTTATGCCTAATTACATTAGATGAACTAATTTATGAAAACCTGTTTCAGGTAAGTAGTACCGGGTACTTCAACATAGAACCTGTAAAGAAATACCATTTACTATCATGCAAACACTTTAAAAGATGTTATTTATGCCTAATTACATTAGATGAACTAATTTATGAAAACCTGTTTCAGGTAAGTAGTACCGGGTATTTCAACATAGAACCTGTAAAGAAATACCATTCACTATCATGCAAACATTTTAAAAGATGTTATTTATGCCTAATTACATTAGATGAACTAATTTATGAAAACCTGTTTCAGGTAAGTAGTACCAGGTATTTCAACATAGAACCTGTAAAGAAATACCATTCACTATCATGCAAACATTTTAAAAGATGTTATTTATGCCTAATTACATTAGATGAACTAATTTATGAAAACCTGTTTCAGGTAAGTAGTACCGGGTATTTCAACATAGAACCTGTAAAGAAATACCATTCACTATCATGCAAACATTTTAAAAGATGTTATTTATGCCTAAATGTATGAGAATATAATACAAAATCTAATTACATTAGATGAACTAATTTATGAAAACCTGTTTCAGGTAAATAGTACTGGGTACTTCATCAAAGAACCTGTAAAAAAAACACCATTCATTATCATGCAAACATTTTATAAAATAAAAAAAATAAAAAAGTATTTTATACCTAAAATTATGAGAATATAATATAAAATATAATAATATAAAAATAAAATTAACTTGTAAGAAGATCTGCAACTTTGTAATCTCACAGTGCAATGCAAGCCTTAGCGAGCCTTAGAGAGCCTAAGACAGCTTTGTGAATTATGCTTCTGAACTTATTTGAATGCTTGTAGGATATGCATCATCATATATGGAATTCCTGAAAAAAATATGACTATTAATTTTACCATAATATCACTAAAAAAATTATATTTTTTTTTTTTACTGGCTGTAGTAAACATATACAATAAAATTATATTTAGATAGTCATGTATGTATATTTATTAATGACCATTTTTTAAGTCAATATTGTATTTATCACAGTTTTGTTTTTAAGTATTTATTGAATAATTTAAATAGCAATCAATAATGTAAATAACATTTCATAATATATCGCATACAATTATTTTTTTAATAATTTAAATAATTTCCACAAACATTTAAAAAAAACCCTATAGACAGAGTTAAATATAATAATAAACTTGTGAGGTACATGTAAGTTAATTGTACAGTTAATGAGACTACACGATACAGTTATAATGTGAATAAGCAAAGCAAAATAAAAGTCCCTTGATTTTATTTTATTTTTGTAAAGAAGGCAACTTAAAACTTTGCCATGGATGAAAAGTTAGGCAAATTTTAGTATGAAAGGTCGATTATTTCGCCCACATCGTCCCCTTGCATGGTCCCTGCTTACATAATGAGACAAATTTAAACATAAAAAATTTCAAACCATTTTATATAAAAACAAAATTTAATACATCATTTAAAATTGTAATAGATTTTGCCCTTTGTTTCAAAGTAAGCCTTTATAACTTTAAAAATTATATCCTTATCATCCAAGTTTCTTAACAATTGAGTTTATTAAATAAAAATTGTTTATACAGATACACAAAATTCCAGTTTAATTGTTTACAACATTTCAGAAAATAAACTTTTTGGGACTGTTTGAACCATACATATTTGCTTTTTGCTTCGATTCTTCACAATTGTGAACAGTGATATACATGTATATTAATTGATTTAGCTTAGTAATGTGTGTAAGTATGTTCTGTGAAATAAGTCAGCAAAACTTAAGAACGATAAAGAGGGAAGAGTTATCTCCCATAACCACTTCTTAAAGTCACCATCACCAAAGAAAAGCTGTAATTCATTCTGTGAAGAAAATAATGAATACTGGAACACTGTTCAAAAGACTTAAAATCTATTTTCAAATTGGTTTAAATAGAACTATCTAAAATTATGCAGCCTTAAATATTTTTAACCATAAAACACACTTTCCTTATTTTTTCTCTCTTTTTTTGAGGGGGTCAGGAGTTGGTAGGGGGAAGGGTGCCACCATATTTGAGGTACATACAAAAGTGTTTAAGTGTACTCTGATGTACTGGATATATACCACATCAATGAAAAAGCATCGCCAATAAAACTCCATTTGCGACAGTAAAAACTGATATACATGTCTGCAAATCAGAAAACAAAGTAGGGTTATCCCCTAATTTTACTTAATGTTGTCATTTTCCACATTGACCACTATGATTTATGTTTCAGGACAAAGTTTTTTAACTTCTCACAGCTCTTTTCCCTCTATCTTGGCCTGAGAGAAAACAAATGTAAAATAAATCATTTTTTAAAAGATCAAAATCCCTATAAGACTGAGTATATTCTAAATGTGTGAAATTCATTTACTTGTTTCCTCTTAATCTACCCAGTGCACCATGACTGGTATATCAAATGCCATGGTATGTGCTGTACTGTCTGTGGGAAAGTATATAAAAGATACAAAAGATCATGTGTTACCAACAGAAAAAAATGTGGCAGGTTTCTTCTCAAAGACTGTAAAAATTACCAAATGTTTGAAATCCAATAGCTGATGAACAATAAATCAATGTGCTCTAGTGGTGTCGATAAACAAAAACAAACTTTAATGTTACACTTTAACTATAAGATCTGTATGGTGTTCCAGTAATCAATATACTGACACATTAAGGTAAGAAGGCATTTTATTTTTTATTATTATACTGTAAAAATACTCTAAAAATGAAGAAAAAGTTATGGTAAAAAAGAAAATGGTTTAGCTGATTTTTAATAGTCAGGTTACAGCAAGCTTAATAATTTTTAAGGTTGGCCTAAATATAAAAGAATATTAGGTTCTGAACTATAACGGAGGGTTAGGGATATACATATATCAGGTGATTAATTGAAACATCCCACTTTTTTTAATTGTATAGTGACAAAAGTACGTAACAGGACATTGACAAATTGTACAGAACCAGGTTATACTGGTAATAGCGTACTGGTATATTGACGGTAAAACTGTAGTGTACTGGTATATTGACGGTAAAACTGTACAGAACCAGGTTATATCGGTAATAGTGTACTGGTATATTGACGGTAAAACTGTACAGAACCAGGTTATACCGGTAATAGTGTACTGGTTAATTGACAATAAAACTGTACAGAACCAGGTTATACCGGTAATAGTGTACTGGTATATTGACAATAAAACTGTATAGAGCCAGGTTATACCGGTAATAGTGTACTGGTATATTGACGGTAAAACTGTACAGAAACAAGTTATATCGGTAATAGTGTACTGGTTTATTGACAATAAAACTGTACAGAACCAGGTTATATCAGTAATAGTGTACTGGTATATTGATGGTAAAACTGTACAGAACCAGGTTATATCAGTAATAGTGTACTGGTATATTGACGGTAAAACTGTACAGAACCAGGTTATATCCGTAATAGTGTACTGGTATATTGACAGTAAAATTATACAGAAACAGGTTATACTGGTAATACTGTATTGGTTTATTGATGGTAAAACTGTACAGAACCAGGTTATAATGTACATTGATGGTAAAACTTTCATTTTTATTATATAGCTTGTGTTTAACATAGTGCATAATACAAAATGTAGATGCTTGAGTAGATTTTAAATGGTATAGCATTTTTTAACATTAAATGTTGTATTATGCAGTTTTAACAGTGAGTATAATGTATGAAAATGAAAATTTAACCACAAAGAGACAACATAACAATATTTGTTTTAGTTTTGTTTATTTTACTAATTATCAATGTCCTGTGTAAAATACTTTTCCCGCCATTTAACTATAAAAAATGGGACATGAATCACCTGATATACATGTATATAGAGATTATTATACGAGCTTTTGTCGTACTGATTTTACAAAACGAATGTCAGGATTATTGTACTGACCGAACGAAAGCCAGAGTAATACATTAATTCTGACATGAGTTTCATAAAATCAATACGATTCACACACGAGTGTAATAATTTCTTTATTATCCACATTATCCAAAATATTATTTTCATGGATAACAAGCTATGACCATATCAAAATGTTTCAAACGTATCTAAAAAGAAATGACGAAACAACATCATTTTGATAAGCGTTTACACTGGGGAAGCCACATAAGCTATGACGTCGCTTCACAAAATTACGTCATTTGTTGTGCATGTGAAATCATTATGACACACGTGGGTCATACTGGTTATATTTCCCTGAATATCTTGAACCATGTGGATAATAAATATATATATATATATATATATATATATATATATATATATATATATATATATATATATATATATATATATATAAGGGACATCTGTGACTGCAGCAAATACAGATTTTCTGTTAGTGATGTCAGTTGTCAAATGTGTATCTATGGCAACCTCTGTAAGATACCTGCAACATTTCATTACAACGATCCAGAGGAATAAATTTGTTTGAAGATGATGAGCTTTGCACTCCATCATGTAGGAAATCAGCCAGATTAAAAACCGGGATGCCTGAATCCTTATCATCAGTGCTAATGCGCTTAGTTCTGCGACTGCTTTTCCTTTTGACTTCCATTCGGCACGTTCTTCCTCGCTTTGAATAATGACGATACTGTGAGAGTGTCAGCTTGTTTGTAAAGTACAATGTACTTTTATCTGACTATCATCACCAAGAATCATTTTGCTTGTTCATTATTATCTTCCATGTTGTTTTCAATATTGGACAATAATTTTCGACAAAACAGTATTGGTAAAAAAATAACATTTACAAGAAATACTTTTGCCCAAAATACCAAAACAAAAATATTTTTTTCTTTAAATGCAATATTATATGTAACAATTAGAAGAATTCAACAGAAATTTTTTAATATATATACTTAATTTTTTATTTAGCAATTTCGTTTTTTTCCCCTTTTTTTCAAAATCTGAAATATTTTAAATGTTTTTATTTTAATATTTATTTTATTAGTTAATACATATTTATGGTGAACATCTCTTAAAGATTAATTAATAGACCTTTTTTCTTTTCAAAATAATTTGCAAATGTCTGTTTAACGAAATCAAGGGCAAAGACTGGTTATAAAACTTGATCTCAGAGCATTTTAAATTACTCAGTCTTGAAGAGCAATTTGACATTGCTGAATGCTGTAGTTCAGTTGTATGATTCTTGGTGACTACTTTGATTGTTTGCTGCAGTCACCTGTGACCCAATATCAATTCATCTTGCTTCAATCAAACAGCAAGTTTATATATTTTAAACATTTGGTTTTATTCTATAATAGCCAAAGTGAGATAAAACAGCCATTTACCTGCCATTACCAATAAGAGAGAGTTTTATTCAATTAGATTTTTTGACCAAATTTGACAAAAAAAAGAAGGAAAAAGAACGTAATCTAAAATCTGGATGTATAGCACCTCATATGAGCAAGAATGTTTTGTGTTTAGTTCTGGCCAGGCATGGTGTGAATTTTGTTATGTCATAATTTCAAAATTGTGAAAATTACAACTTTTAAAATATTCGTATTTCACTTGCTGTGACTGCAGCAAAATGTGTAAAAATTCAATATTTACATCTATTAAAATGGGACTTTGACATCAACTGATACGACAAGACCCAATCTTTTGCTTCACGTGTGTTAAAAGTCCCATTTTAATAACAGCATGATTAATTTTTGTATCCCATAAGTCATGAAATATTAGTTCAATAAATTAGCAGATTTACAGTATTTCATGATAAAACCATTGAAAGAAAATTCTATAAATTTAGTTTTTAAATAATTCATTTGCTTTGGGTATAAATAGAAAGGCAACCAATATTTAATGATTTACAGTATTTTGTTCACATTTACTCAAGAAACGTAATATAATATATAAATAAAAGAAAGAAAATGGCCGACATATAAATAAGAACAGAGGAAAAGATAGGTACTACATTAGCACCAACACTAATATATGCATGATCTGAAGAGCTCAGTCCTGGACAAGCTAGCATGCAAAGCAGCCATGAGCCATCTTTCGGATGCTACCTCAGCATCTCACCTTCTTCCCCGGCGGGCCAGGGGCTCCAGGTGGACCCTGGATGAACCCAGCAGGAAAGTTTCCAATATGGTCAAACCCACCCCCAGATCTGCCCTTTGTCCCTCTTTTTCCCTGTAATACAACATGAAGCCTATGTAAAAGGCTGTGGATTATGATTACAAATGGCAAATTCCAGAGTCTAGGTAAAAAAAAAAAATGAAGAGAATTGAAGTGATGATACCACACTAAGTATTCATATTGTGTATGCCATGAACAATCAGTATCATATGGTATGAGAGACATATGGTATGAAAGATATTTTTAATGTTGGATTTTTCAATATGTAAGAAAAGTATTTAACATGCAAAGAAAATCTAGATTTTTTCACACACTCATGCCATCCATATATACAAATCAATGTGGCCCTCAGTCATATAATCAACTCTTATGGTATATTTATGGGATGAATGTTCTTTTGCCAAAAACAATGAAGGCACTATTTCACCATGGTGGTCAAATTATTTTATATCAATAGATTTTTTAAATACAATTATGTCTACTTCATTGCACACAAATTCATCAATATCTGCAAACCTCCATCCCAGCTCTTCATGTGTACTTATTTAGTGTACATGTATATGGTCCCCCAAAAAGTATGTTTTCACAATATATGACATAGGGATGGGTGCTAGTAGAAGGGCAGTGCAGAAAAGGACAAATGGGGTGTTATAATATAGAATACATGTTATCAAGGTATGTACTAAGACATTTTAAACCAGCCTTTTACTGATGGTATCAAATAACATTTATATTTCACTATCACAGTTGATAACTTTATGATTGCTAGATAATAAAAAGAGATAACTTTATGATTGCTAGATAATAAAAAGACAATCACTGAAATGCAATTTAAGATAAAATACATACATACATGTAGATATTGATTATATAATATTCTAATACTAACTACTAATCACACAAACATTGTTCATTCAAACAAGATTTAGCATTTTAAGCAGCATTCTAATACTTCAAACTAATGAAGCTGAAACAAATAAAAACAGTCAAAGGAAGACTGTAAAAGCATCATTCAAAGAAACTGAAGAAACATTTGAAAAACACTGCATGCACAGTTCAACTTATACCAAATATGGTGCACTATAGTAAATGTTTTAAAACGTTTGTACCGTTCTTCACAAAAAAACATAATGTGAAGGTAACTCCAATGTGGATTTGTATGTAGATCTCACTTTAGTCAATGCATACTGAAAGAATTATGTGCTGCACAAATAGCACAAGTACAAAAATTCACATTATATCACGTTAAAAAGAAAATACAAATTAAGAACATATTACAGTTTAACCAGTGCACATATACAGAGAGATGAAACTTATAATGCAGCTAAAATAACATCAGCATTGATGAAATGATTGTGCACAAAACAGAGAGGTTGTACATGAAGCTGTTTACGTTTGACCATATGTCTTTATTTTAATGATAATGTAGCAAACTCACATTTTGTTTGATGTTTTATGTTTTTAGTGTGTGTTTTAGGGTGTTATTTTGGTGTGATGTTTTTGTAGTTGTTGTTGTTTTTTTAAATTTAGAAAACAAGATGGACATTTAATTTTAAATGCTTTATTAGAAGTACACAGGATGAAAATCCAAAACTACAACCTTTCAGTTTAGTGAATCAAACTTGCTTGTAACGGCAACCCAGAAGTCTTTTCATCAACAAATTAAATTGTTTGACCTATGCAAAAGGAACATTTTTTGAAGTGTTTTTATATATGACTCTGATGCCTTTTATAGCAAGTTTGATGGAGTAAAGAAAGTGTTGAGTTTGTGAGGTTGTAAATGCAGTATTTTAAATTCACACCTTCACCGTGCCTCCAGAATACAAGACAGACATTTACACATAAGAGCCATGCTTGAACTTGTAACTAATTCAGAGATGAAAATGTAATATGGGACCAAAACAAAATCTTAAAATGTGTGAAGAGTTTTTAAAAAGTTGTGATTTCCATCAATGAACAGGAATTGGTTCTTGTGTTGTATAAAATATGGAATCATGAATATTGGAAAATCCTGTGAATTTCATATTTGCTGATCTTTTAACATATTATGCTAACATCTTCTGAAGGTTCAAACACAGCTCTTCTGAACACAAACCCTGGCCGTAGACAGAAAGACCCCCATAAACTTACTATGAAAAAAACAATAGATGCCATCCAGCAGAGATGCCATCCAGCAGAGAAGCAGTTCAACAGAGATACAATACAGCAGAATATATATAATACAATATGTGACGTCATGCATGACACAAAAATGGCACATGCAAGGACTCACATTTAGCCCCTGTCGGCCTGGAGGCCCCAAGGACCCTTTAGGTCCTGGTGGACCAAGTGGGCCAGGTTTGCCATTGTACTTGGTTAAGCCTGGTTTGCCAGTGTCACCCTTGTCCCCTTTGGCCCCCAGACGACCTGGCATGCCAGGGGCCCCTATTTCTCCTTTCTGTCCAGGGACCTGTTAGTTTAGTGCAAAGCATCAGTTGTGACACAGAAATATTCGGAAAGCCAAAAGGTGCAAAATTAAAAGCATAAAATATAAAGCCTAATTCCCATACCCAAAGCACTAGTTGATCAAATATACATGTAGCAAGCAGACCTGTGAATTTGTAGCAGTTAAATATAGTTTAACACTACTGAGAATTCTTTTTATGTGTTTTGGATTAACTTTCAGTTTTTATTATTTATTTCAGAAGGAGTTTTTTTCTCAGATGCATCTGATCTAAAGTAGGACAATATTATCCAAATAATGTTGGGGGTTTCGTTGTTAAAATCCTTAATTTAACAAGCAAACAGAACAGCAGCTATTATTCCTTTCAAAATATAAGAAAAATATAAAATGTTTGATAGCAGTAGCAGTGTTTTATCTAAATAATTACAGGTACAAGTAGTTATGGTTATAAGAAAAGAACAGAAAACAATCACAGATCTGCCTGCATTAGAATAAAAGATGGCTACCACAAATTAATGCTTGGATCACGATTATCAACAACACACACAATCATACATCCACTGCAGCTAACAATACATATTAACAGTTAAGTTGCACTGTTCCCTTTAATAAATACATTATAATATATCAAAACAGCTATAATAAATTTATTAACAATTTTTTTAAAATCTGAACAAATGCATTATCACAATAAAATAATGAAGTTATTAATAAATAAAACAAAATAGCTAAATTGCTGTTCTAAAAACACTAGGATAAGAATAGATAATTGAAATATAATTTTGTCATGTATATTTATTGACTTTTCGCTTTATTATTAAGCATTAACATCAGTATTTTTTAAAGTGATGTTTTCATTTCTAAAGTTACAGCTAATCCTTTTCAGAAGGCAGGTATATTTTTAAAACTGCAGTAAAACATTTTGATAGTTACTACTAAATCTGTACACAAACTACTATAAAATATAGAATAGGCATATAATTAATACATGTAATAATATATTTTTTATAAATTCACAAATATTTATATTCACATACCCGGTATAGAAAAATACATGCAAAATGTATTTAAAATTATATTCATATTCTAATTGCACTTAATATATACTTACTGATTCTCCTGGTAAACCATCCTTTCCTGGTCTCCCCTAGAAACATTAAATTTCCCTCATTAACATTCAGTTAAATCCCACTGATTAATAAATAATTAAAAATATCACATGTCAGGACTTATCCTAACTAGCAACCTATATATATGGCAGTTTTTAAACTGAATTTAATAATTTTTATAATCATTTTTATAATATTTTACATTTATAGAAGGGAGGACAAAACTTGTTCAAAATTTTGAATGGTGCTAAGCTATTCTACTGCATAGTTTGAAAGTAAGAATTTGTTTCCCACAGCAATTTTGTAAAGAATTGCCAAGAGTAAAACTGCCCACCAATGATAATTTTTAGCCTGCCTATGACAGTTTTTTTTTAAAAAGTGACATTTGTAGCAAATAAAAATGACTGAAAGGTTGTATGTAGACATATTTCAAATGCGCAAATGTTAACTATTGGCAGATAATGTACACAAAAGTGCCGTTGATGATGTTCTCTACCTACGGCAATTTATGTCTTCACATAAAAAAACAAATAAATAAATATATATACTTACTGGTGGTCCCAAAGGACCTTGAGGACCCTGAAAAATAATACGAAAGCTTTAGAAAAATATATGGACATGCATTTAATTCTAAGTAGTACACTAAAACAATCAAAATTTTAAAATCAATACAAAATTTTAAATAAAAGCAAGTTAAAAGCATAATATCCAATCAGAGACAATTGTTGGATACAAAAGTTTTTAAAATCTTATTAATAAAAGCTTAATTTTAATCCACATAAAAACAGTCAAAGTTATTTGTGAAGTTTCAAATAAAGTCAGTGTTAAGCATGATGATCAATCGGAGACCATTGTTAGATTCAACAGTTTTTAAAAATCTGATCAAAAAGAGCTTAATTCTAATCCTTTACTTCTCGAAAAATATTTATGAAATGAAATATTCATTTAGATATACTACATAAATTACAAAATTCTTGAGTGGAAATGAAAAAAGAAAAAAAAAATATATATAATGGACTAAGTTTCCACTAAGAAAATCATCCACTTACTGGATTTCCTGGAGGTCCAGCCACACCATCAAATCCGGGTAAGCCTGGAGGTCCTGGTGGACCAGATGGTCCTGCAGGACCTTTCTCTCCTGGTTCACCCTAAACACATTCAAACAACAGAGAATTAAAATACCATATTACACCCATCAGCTAGTGGTATACCAGCATGATATACCTTAAACACATTCAACAATTCCAAACCTATATGTAGCTCCCTACCTTTCCATTTAGATCGACCATTCAAAATTGCACCTAAATTCCTTCATCAAAACTGTGCATCCATTCTCTTTGGCTTAATCCTACGAGACATTCAAAATTCCATAGCACCATACCACCCTCCGCCTGTTACCGGCTACAGTCGGACTGCTGGTGCTCCTTTGCACTTGCCAGTGCAGGTGGTCCCCCCTCCCACCCACCCCACCTTTCCTGTCCTGGATGGAGGAGCCAGCCAAGGCCAGCACCTGTGCCCATGACAGGCGTGCACTACAACAGCTTGCTCTGAATGTGCATGTTAAACAATTCCATCCATCCATCCACACATTTAACAACAAACAATTAAAATACCATATCACACCCATCAGCTAGTGGAATATCATGGTTCACCCTAAACACATTCAAACAACAGAGAATTAAAATACCATATCACACCCATCACCTAGTGGTATATCATGGTTCACCCTAAACACATTCAAACAACAGAGAATTAAAATACCATATTACACCCATCAGCTAGTGGTATACCATCATGGTTCACCCTAAACACATTCAAACAACAGAGAATTAAAATACCATATTACACCCATCAGCTAGTGGTATACCATCATGGTTCACCCTAAACACATTCAAACAACAGACAATTAAAATACCATATCATACCCATCAGCTACTGGTATATCATCATGGTTCACCCTAAACACATTCAAACAACAGACAATTAAAATACCATATCATACCCATCAGTTAGTGGTATACCATCATGGTTCACCCTAAACACATTCAAACAACAGAGAATTAAAATACCATATCATACCCATCAGCTAGTGGTATACCATCATGGTTCACCCTAAACACATTCAAACAACAGAGAATTAAAATACCATATCATACCCATCAGCTAGTGGTATACCATCATGGTTCACCCTAAACACATTCAAACAACAGAGAATTAAAATACCATATTACACCCATCAGCTAGTGGTATATCATGGTTCACCCTAAACACATTCAAACAACAGAGAATTAAAATACCATATCACACCCATCAGCTAGTGGTATACCATCATGGTTCACCCTAAACACATTCAAACAACAGAGAATTAAAATACCATATTATACCCATCAGCTAGTGGTATATCATCATGGTTCACCCTAAACACATTCAAACAACAGACAATTATAATACCATATTACACCCATCAGCTAGTGGTATACCATGGTTCACCCTAAACACATTCAAACAACAGAGAATTAAAATACCATATTATACCCATCAGCTACTGGTATATCATCATGGTTCACCCTAAACACATTCAAACAACAGAGAATTAAAATACCATATTACACCCATCAGCTAGTGGTATACCATGGTTCACCCTAAACACATTCAAACAACAGAAAATTAAAATAGTCCAACCTGGTTAACAATACCATAATCAACCATCAGCTGTCTACTGGTTCATCCTAAACACATTCAAACAGAGAATTAAAATAGTCCAACCTGGTTTAAATACTATAATCAGCAATCAATACCTGGATGCAAAGAATTTCAAATAACTAAATTTCAAAAATAGATAACGATTCACATGCTTCTTGAGTTATTTTTTGGTTTAAAATGTTTTCTAATTCAGTTTTGGTAAGATTAAATAGTTTTCTCTCTTACTTTTTGAAGAGACATAACATATTCATTTATTATGGTATGCAACATTTACATGCAATGAAATTTACATGTTATTGCAAAATACACAATTTTAAACCTTCAAAACATGCTTCATCAGTGATGTGGAGCAGGGGATAAAACAATTCCTCTCCATGGACCCACAGGGTTATTTCCTTCATAACTGGTACATCAAAGTCTACAATAATGTACTCTCCCACAGATAGGGATGTCACATGCCATAGTCATAAATTTACCAGTTACATTTTTATTCACATAAAAATGCAATTACATCATTCATTTATAAAATCACAAACAAATCATGCAAAAATATATTACAATCAAAGACATGCAATGCAGACAACTTTTAAATAGGTGAATTCAATAATAATCTTCTGAATTATATATAAAAATTAAAAATGTAAATTGGCAGGATTTGGACTCAATGCAGAAATCCATGGCATTTGACAGTCAGTGTTCTTAACCTTCATAAACATGAATGTCCAATAAACCAATGTGAAAAGCTAGTACTATCAAATACTCAGTTCAGTACATTCAGTTAATTGATTATATTACATTCATTTCTCATTTACTTTTGCTTTCTAATTATTTAGTTGTTCCCTTTTCCAGCAAGTTTATTTGCAAGGCTAAAAATTCATTTTTTTTGACTGAGAATTTGAGAGTTTGAATTTGGAAGAAAATATTAGAATGAGTCTTAGAAATTAAGTCTCAAAATGTGACTCCTTATTAGACTCATAATATAACTTTCTTAACAATAATGTGAAAGGTTTGAGATAAGCACAGATAAAAACTTATGATTTTTTATTATCATTCTATAAAATAAGATGGAAAGAAAAAGCTGCTTGTGAAACCAATGATCAGAAAGTATATTGTGTATTTTGAGAGGCATGTGCTGCCTGCCCCTTGTCAATTTCAAGCCTTGATTTGTGTTACATAAAAATTTAATTATCCTAACTGTTCATCTTTTTAAAAACAAATATCTAAGCAGTTATTTATGATGCTTCAAACCCCAGAAAATATTTTATCACTATTCCTTGGACTTGAGTGCAACTGTCACTTTTTATTACCTTTAACATTATGACAGCTGATTCTCAGTTTGAATTACCTTTTGCTTTCTACAATTGATTCTCAGTTTGAATTACCACTAACTTTATAACAGTTGATTCCCAGTTTACCTTTACCTTTAACTTTATAACACTTGATTCCCAGTTTGAATGACCTTTAGCTTTATGCAGTTGATTCCCAGTTTGAATTACCTTCAACTTATAACAGTAGGTTCCAAATTTGAATGACCTTTAGCTTTATGCAGTTGATTCCCAGTTTGAATTACTTCAACTTATAACAGTAGGTTCCAAATTTGAATTACCTTACACTTTACAACAGAACTTTATACAGATGGTTGCAAGTTAGCATTACCTTTAGTTTTATAATGGTTGGTTCCCATTTTGAATTGCCTTTAATAACTTTATACAGATGGTTCCCAGTTTGAATTACCTTCAGTTTTATAACAGTTGGTTCCCAATCTTCGAGTTTAAGTGGTCCGGGGAGACCTGGAGGTCCTCTGTCACCCTAAACATACAGCATGCACATTACAGCAAGACAACACAACAAAACAGATTGTCAACAGCATGACAGCATGCCACTGACATCATACTTAAGCATTAACTGCATTCTTCAATATAGACAGCATGCCACTGACATTATACATAAGCATGCCATTGCATTGACAGCATAGTACTGACAGCATGCTATGTCAGCAGGCCCAGACCTAGCTAAGCTAAAATAAAAATAAAACAATCCAGCAGGAGACTAATCTAGTGTCTTCTTCAGCTTGACACTTATAAACTGACAAGAATTCTGTGGAATTAAATGTCTTGCCTACCATAACCATTTTCAGTGCACTATGATGAACATCAATAGGTGCAAGTATAAATCAAATCTCATTGACCTGGAACCTAGTAGTTTGTGAGAAACTGATCTAAATGCTGCCATCAGAAAAAGAGTAATTCCTACATCTTGCCATTTTACTTCATAAAGACAAGACAAAAAAGGCAATGTTTCATGTTTTCCTGCCTCACACACCCACCCAAGTCCATTTATTATACCAGTTATGGCCCTGCTGATGTGGGGTGAAACATTACCAAGATCTATCAACAATTCATGCAAATCTTTTTACATGCAGAACATCTGAAATCAAAACAAACAGCATTAACAAAAGAACTGGATGCCCAAAACAAAAAAAGAAAATGTGAATCTTTCTCTAATTCATGCAATCAAATATAATGTCATTCATAATCTACGGGTAGATTAAAAAGTAACACCTGATTTGCAGTTGACTGATTGAAATATATTTTATTGCTTTTTAAAGAACAAATGGATTAGGCACAAGTTATACAACTTACTAGGCCTTCTTTGCAGTTAAAGTATATAGACAGCATAAGTTTGCCAAAGATGCTTATAAAATATTCTGTTATATGTCTGAACGGTTTATGGACATGGTCAGTAAGGGTTGGAGAGTTTCTGGCCCCTACTACAGGGAATTAGTGTGGGGGTTGCTTCCAACACCTAGCTTAGTAAAATGTCATCTCATATGCCTTAATGAGACTTATAAACTGTTGATTTGGTCAATTTCAGGCAAAAACTTATCATAGATCAGAATTTAGACAAAGCATGAATTCAAACACTAAATGATTTGTGTTATATTAACTCATATGAAACAAATTTAGTTTTTTTAAACGACACCACTGAGCACATTGATTTATTAATCATCAGCTATTGGATGTCAAACACTTGGTAATTTTGACATATAGTCTCAGAGAGGAAACCTGCTACATTTTTTTTAATGCAGCAAGGGATCTTTTACATGCACTTTCCCACAGACAGGAAAACACATACCATGGCTTTTGACCAGTTGTGGTGCACTGGTTGGAATGAGAAAAACAACCCAATCAGTGAATGGATCCACCAAGGTGGTTCGATCCTGTGACACAAGCACTTCAAGCGAGTACTCAACAGACTGAGCTAAATCCCGCCCCTAACTCATATGAAAGTCGGTTAACCACTTTAATGTTTCCACAGTTTGTTATGGCCAGAAGATGTGTGTGATTGTCTATTAGAGAAAAATTCACTATCACAGCAGCTAGATGAACATCCATGCAGACAATGCTGAAAACAAACCTTTATTGTTATAACTTCATAATCAGAACCCTGAAAGAGGCAAAATTCTTTAATTAAAATGTTTTAATATTTTGTTTTGCTTTACTGTTAGTATACAATAGTATCATAGAATTTAATTTTGAATATAATGAATAATCTTATAAGAAAAAAATGCCTTTAAATTAAAAATTCTTATTAATTTGTTTTGCTTTAGTATTAGTATTTTGAATTTTGAAAAGGCATGGTGGTATACCATTTTATAAAAGAACAAAATTTATATTTAAGGCTAACTTAATGTTTGAGATCATAAATTTATTACATGTATTTAGCAATTAAGAAAAACACTATAATTTTTTTAATTCTCTTAACTGAAGATATTTTTTATTAATTAAATACTTTTAAATTATGAATGTTAAAATTAACTAAATAAAACATTTAAAGAAATAGATGCAAACAATGAGATTTTTTAAAAGTGAATTGATTGACTGAAACATACTGTATTGCTTTTTAAAGAACAAATGGATTAGGCACAAGTTATAGAACTAGTTATACTAAGTGAATACGAATCTAAATCCACTTTTCAATAAGACCACTGGTACCTTTAATGATATAATTTCACCATCTCGTATAGATCTTTTTAAACCCTGGAAACAAACAAATTTTGTGGTTAACAAAATATATAAAAATAATTAATATATCAGATAAACATGAAAGAAAATCCAAACTAAATTTATGAGCTGTAACATTAAAGGGCATATATCATAGTTGCATAATGATAGCTTTCTGTCAAAGGTAGTTACTATTTTTTTTGCATAAAATATCTAAGTTAAACTTTAAACTACTTACCCTTAAAGTGTTTACAACCATTTAGTATATAGAGGATGACTGCCAAGTTAAACACAAAGATGCAAAGATTATATATAGGAATGAACAATTTGTGAATTTATTTATCACAAATAAATGGCAAAATGGCCAAATCTAGCAGCTGCATGATAATGGACCGTTACCTTTTGCAAAATAAATACATGTACCCTTGATCTATAACATCACCAGAGTCATGCTACAGATTTTCAATGCACTGTCTAAATATATTATTATATATATTTTTTAAAACATCAATAAAATTATATATGAGTTTGATAGATCAATAACAGTTCAATAGACAGATCTGGACTGAATTGCACTGGTACATTTTTGTCAATTTTGTTTGAAAATATGCAGCTAAATTCAGCTTGTTTTAATAGCAAAAGAAAATACATTAACCTAAAGGCTTATTACAGATACCAATTCTTGAAGTACCTGTAGGCTAGCTTTTCGATAAATGTCATATATGAAATATTATCACTAAATTCACCTTCATTTCATATCTGATGATATGGAAAAGTGGCAAACAGCAGTCTAAACCCTACTCACAGTACAGCATGCTTTGAAATTGACAGCCTCTAAAACAGCATGTTAAATAAATAACTGGCCAGTGGTTAATCCATCAGACTACAGGCTGGTAGGTATAGGGTTCGCAGCTTGATACCAGCTCCAACCCAGAGCGAGTTCTTAAGGGCTCAGTGGGTAGGTGTAAGACCACTACACCCTCTTCTCTCTCACTAACCACTAACCAACTACCAACTAACCCTCTGTCATGGACAGACAGCCCAGATAGCTGAGGTGTGTGCCAGGGACAGTGTTCTTGAACCTTAATTGAATATAAGCACGAAAATAAATTGAAATGAAAATGAAAATAAAACCAGTTTTAAAGAAAACTTGAGTATACCTTTGTTCCAGGTAGACCATCAAAGCCTGCTAAGCCAGGATCACCTTTCACTCCCTTCTCTCCTGAATCACCCTGTAAACAACAAACAGTAAATCAAGCATTGATTTCCTTTCAGTACACTTTTTGTATATAGTTATAATATAACTGTATATACATCATGTACCGGGTAATATCAAGTTTTTTACACACCCATTGGAGAAAATGCCGTGATTTGTCATAGTCATATTATCCAATATACTTTGGAGAATTATTAAATATATTGGATTGGCTGTTCCATGGTGAAGACCTACCACATGTCAAAGTCAAACTGATTACTGTCTGTCACATGGAAGTCAACTGTCCATGTGTAAATGCAAAATCACATTTTAGTTGGAAAGATATTTAAATTTCTTTTAAAATCAGTTTTTAGGATATGTAAAAAAAAAAAAAAAGGATTCCATACTCATAAACTATAGTAGTACATAACCTTTTACTTTGTGGGTCTAAAACTTAAAAGTATAACACAATTAATCACTAATGTAATTTTGTTTTAAATTAAAATATTCTTGATCTTCACCTTTTCACCTCGGTCTCCCTTTTGTCCTGGCATACCCTGCAACAAAAAAACATTGCTAAAGAAATGAACAACCAGTACACATGTACAGTGAAACCTCTCTAAACAGGACACCCTTGGGACCAAGAAACAATTTCTGGTTATAAGAGGGATCCAGTTTAGAAAGGTTGAGTTCTGTCCTGGTTTTTAAAAAGGCACTCTGTAAAATGTCCGGTTTTGTGGGAATTCCAGTTTACAGAGGGTCTGGTCTTGAGAGGTTTCACTGTACTTATATAGAATAAATTAGTCAGCATTAGCATAGTCTTAAAACATGTACTTTACTTGATACATTGACTGGAATCTAATTATTGCAAATTCATTGTACATCTCATATGAATAAGAGAAAGACAGTGTATTCATATATTTTTTGTATTGTGCAACCTGAAGCCAAGGTAACTTGAATGTCACTTTAAATGGAAGTACATCGTAAGCAATAAGCATACATAAATAACCTAATACTATTATTCTTTAAAATTATATACATAAAGAACTTAACTAAAATAAAATAAAAACTTACTGGTAAACCACTTTTACCAGGTGGACCAATTGGACCCTGAAAATAAAATATTCAAATACTATTATACATAAAGTGTCTATAATAAAATTTATCAGCCATTGATTGGTGTGAATGGTAATAATCAAAAGTTGCCTTAGCAAAACACATTTTGGAGAAAAACAATTGCTTCAATAAGTTATGGCTATTTGTATTTGTAGTCTAATACATCATTATATGGTTGTGTTTTACACCTGGTCTAAAGTAATGAAGCAAAGCTACCGTCACATAGCCTGCTCCTGTAGAAAAGCAGCAAGGGGTCTTTTATAGGCATTTTTTCATAAACAGTTTTAAAAGTGTTTTGTTTAATGACATCACTAGAGCACATTGATTTCTTAATTATTGGCTAACATTTGGTAATTTTGACATATAATATACATTCTTAGAGAGGAAATGCGCTACACTTTCCATTAATAGCAAGGGATCTTTTATATGCACCGTCCCACACAGAATAGCACATACCATGGCCTTTGATATACCAGTCATGGTGTACCGGCTGGAATGAGAAATAGCATTATTGGGCCGATGCGACGGGGATCAATCCTAGACTTACCATACATCAGGCACTGGTATAACGCCCCCCCCCCCCCCCCCAATTATCTCATAAACAAGACAGTAATACCCCCAGGACCGTGACTTTGATAAACCAGCATGGTGCAATGACTGTGATGGGAATAACTCCCAGAGCCATTGGAAGGAAATGTTTTATTTAACGATGCACTCAACACATTTTATTTATGGTTATATGGCTTAGGACATATGGTTAAGGACCACACAGATATTGAGAGAGAAAACCCACTGTTGCCACTTGATGAGCTACTCTTTTCGATTAGCAGCAAGGGATTTTTTTATATATACCATCCCACAGACAGGATAACACACCACGGCCTTTGACATACCAGTCGTGGTGCACTGGCTGAGTGAGAAATAGCCCAATGGGCCCACCATTAAGCAAACATTTTACCACTGGGCTACGTCCCCCCCCCACCCCTGGGCTACGTCTCCCCCCCCGCAGTTTAATGCTGGCTTTGACATTAGCAAAACTGAATGCTAATTCCAACTGTGAATCCACATCTATGTAAATCCTGTGTGCTGAATGTCCAAAACATATATTAGAAAATATTTTTTATTTAATCTATATTGCATAACTTTAAAAAGTTTTTTACTAATGAGACGAAATTCCAACTGTGAATCCAATCTATGTAAATCCGTGTGTGCTGAAATGTCTAATGAGACGAAATAAGTTAGGATTTTAAAACAAAAAAGTCTGTTTCTTTTTAACGATAAAAAAACATGTATTGTTCTTCTTGACCTCCAAATGAGATCTATGTATTCCACAAAACATTTTTAAAATGCTATATATGTACATGGTTAAACCTGCCTTAAAAACAGTTAAACATATACACTTTTCACACACATTTCTTATTTTTACATATAACAGGACTGAGTACAAACCTGCTGTAAACTTTATAGTACAACTTTTCACAATAAACATACTTACTCTTTGATGAGATAACATGAAGATATAAAACTGATGCCTTCCAAAGCAGCGATGGAAGTCAAGAACAGAATATAAATTTATATCATAATGCACAAGGTAAATGAATACAGTATTAAATACTGTGTGTTCTATATGGTGAAGCAAAATAGTACAGTTCAGGATACAAGCATGCTGTAAGCACAAGTTATTATAAAAACATGCAAAGTCAGTAAACAAATGCTTTTTCTTCATTAAAGTGCTTCCAATAACCACTGTTTTCCAAAACACTGTCCAATACATGTGGACTGAACAGGAAATACAGAACTAGAAACAAGGCATAAAGATTCTGGTTATTTATTAAATTAATTTTAAAATCTCAAAGATAAAATATTTATTACAAAATCTAAGAAATAATCTTCACCTTTTTCTTGTAAATATGCTAAAATAAAATTAAAATCCATTACATTTCATGATGAAATGAAAGAAAAGCCACATTTTGATAGGCTAAAATCACAATTTCATATAAAATTCAAAAGGTGTTAATTTCATGTTACATCAAATGAAATTGTGTGAATAAAAATGGTTTTAATAAATCTAAATGCCTTTGAGTTTTAAAAAATATACATTTACTAGACAACAAAGTGAAACAAATAACACAGAAAGATATATATAGGTAGTTGTAAAGTATTCATTATAAAGAACACAAGTAAATTTGTAGCATTCAAAACACATTCCTGGATACCTAGAATGCAACAGTGAGAAACAGCTTAGTTATATAATATATTATAATAGGTTATATGAGACAGATAAAATATAATGTACATTATAAACATCTTTGAAATGTTCAGTGATAACTCATATGGCACAGCAACTGAGAATTATTTAACACAAACAGATGTAATATAATGTACATTATAAATATCTGTGAAATTTGAGTGATGCTCATATGACAATCATTTAACACGAAGGGATGCATTTTCAGTTCACCCTTTAAACAAATATTTATAATATAATGCTTTCAGATCAGATAGAAATATTTTTTACCATATGTGTTGTACAGGTATCATACAAACTATTCATTTCACAATACACTTGTAATTGTTTTTGCTTTTTAAATGGAATACCAATGGGTAACATCTGACATTCAGACTGGTGAAAACAGAACTATATTGTATATCATATAGCCTTATTTTTCAAGTTTTGTACCAACTATATCAATACACCTGGCAATATGATAAGAGATGAAATCGGGAAACTGTAACATCACATAGCTAGTTCAGCTGAAGGAAAAGGGATTTCCAACAATCAGACAATACCTTCTGTATGTTGATAAAAATTTATTTATTTATTTTACTTCCGATATTAGTTTAGCTTTTCTTTCATCTTTTTTGTTGAAACAACCCATAAATGATAAAGGATTATGTAATCATTTTAAGTCACTTAATCTTGTACAATTATCATGTCTGAACAAACTTTGTTATATGCACAAAATATGCTCTTTTTGTGACCTTTAATTCAAAGCTGGTATCTATATCTTATATCCTACTTATTTATATTGTTAATTTATTATATTTATTATTATAGTTTGCATATATTACTTCAACTATAAAGCCACTTTCCAAATTACAAACACAAATATTTCCTATTTGAATCATACTATTTATAGATTTAGAAAAATATTATAAGATGAAAATAGGATTAATTTAAAAATGCAAATAAATAAAACTTGGCTAAGGATATACATTTAATTACATGTCTATATTTATACATATTTTTTAATTTTATTTTTCTGGAGCATGTTCAATACAAAATTAATGTGGATTCTTCAGCGCTAAAAATATTGTTTGAAATAATAATGTATATGGATGCATATACATATGCTAATTTCATTGAGGCATGCCAAATGCACTTCCTGAACTGATTTTCATTGCTAGACTGAGAGGAAAAAGGGAAATGGAGACTATATAAAATAAAAACAGTGTTATGACAAAAGGACAGATGTTTTTCTGATCTCTTTATTTACACACCGGAAAGCCTGCATATCCCCGTGGACCTTGTGGGCCCTGGAAGAAAGAAGAAATTCTAAATTTAAATATAAAATAAGGTAACTGAACTGGGATAAAGATATATTTTAAAGGGATATCTATGGTACTAGGTGGTCTACAAGAACTGTTTACTGGCAAACCATAATAATATCCAAAACAAAACTTGGATTTGTTCATAACTGCATTTCTTTCCTGAAAAAGTGAAAAAGATAATTTAACAAACTTAAAATTTTAAAATATACATTATGTAAGATAAAAGTATTACTGTTCCGAGGGATCATTCATAATGTAAATATTTCTTCTTATAAAACCATAAAATAAGTGAAAAGGAAAAATTAAACAGAAAATAAAAGTTTAAAAAGAGGGCACATTTCAATTTACTTATTTCTGATAATTTGATAATGATGGTATATCAAACCTTATAGAAAAAGATAAAAATAATTCAGGAAGACTAAAATATTTTGTTGCTTCTTAATTAATTTGTTTTAATTAATACTTATGCAAATATGTAAATAGTATATGATTGTCTGGCTAAATTTTAAGCACTTTAATGTTTTAATTAACAAAACTTGCTACAAAGCCAAGATAAATGACCTTCAGTCAAGAGTTACAGACATCAACACACTTGTGTCTTCTGGAACAAAGTCAGTTGTTTAATTTCATTTTTTTTTCTTTTCTTTCACCAGACAGAGAGAGAGCCACACAGACACTGAAGTTGTGGCCAAGATGTAAGAGAAATCCATCAAAAACAAGCCTAGAATGGTTGTGTAATCAGTGATCAATCATGTTTTGACTTGGTGTAAACACTTGTAGATTGAAACATACTGTACTCTGGTGGTGTACTATACACTGCTGAACTCAGGAGGAATGTAGGATGAAGTAAGACAAGATGAGGTTAATGTGGTGAAATAACAGTGATGTCCCTTTAAAAAAAAATCACTTGATTGACTCAACCTTCCATTTTTGAAATTTTGTCTGTCTTTAAACAGTTGGTATAAAAAAAAAGTTTCAAGTTTGTTTTGTTTAATGACACCACAAGAACACATTGATTAATTAATCATCCGCTACTGGATGTCAAACCTTTAGTAATTTTGACATATAGTCTTAGAAAGGAAACCCGCAATATTTTTCCATTAGTAGCAAGGGTTCTTTTATATGCACCATCTCAAAGACAGGATAGCACATACCTTTGATATACCAGTCGTGGAAATAGCACAGTGGGCCCACCAATGAGGATCGATCCTAGACTGACTGCTTATCAAACGAGTGCTTGCGCTTTACCACTGGACTACATCCCGCCTTACAGTTCATATAAAGACACTTTTCATTGTTTTCATTTCTTTTCTTTTCTTGTTGTAATTAATTTTTTAAATTAGAAAAGAAAATGGAATTTAGTTTTTTGAGATGAAACAATTTCCTTGAGTCTGTTTGGTCAAAGCAAATATTTTCTAAAGTTAATTTAGTGGAACTAGTAAATATTATACCAGGCCACTACTTCTATTCCTTATAAACATACCCCCACCCTCAAAAATTAAAAAATAAAACAAAACAAGACATTCAAATGTTCTTTCATACGTGTTTTAATTCAAGAAATCTTGTAAAAGTAAATTATTGTATTTTTAATTTTTGCCTGAAAATAAAATAAAATATACAAGATAATAAAATATGAAAAGACTTAATTTTTACCTTTTGTGCTATGTATGTGCTATATCCACCGATTCCTGTAAACACATTTAATACAACAACAAACAAAACAAACAATTTAAATCCTGACAGACGAATACCATTTTTGCACATTTTGGAAGCACTTTAATAACAAGCATATTTTCCAAATTATTAGATCTAAAAAGATATCCAAGCCAAACACACTGTTATTATTTTAGTGCAGTCTTTAAGTTATTAATAAATTAGAATTATAATAATTGATGTTATATTAAGATAGCAACCACTAATAAAAGCAACAACCACACCTAAGTCCATGCTTATAACACATGAGTCAGAATTCAAGACTCAAATTTATAAGCTGGACTTCGATTTCGTACAATAAACACTTCATACGTATCAGTACACCAACACAAAAGTTAAGGAAAGATAAAAATGCCTTGTTGTAAAATTAGTATTAAAATAAAATAAATTTTATCACCTGATGTATATATATATATCATATTGACCTTTTTAGACAATGACCTTCATAGTCATTATGCATTTTATTTCAGTTTAGTTCTGCTAACCAAATAAATGTTCACAGACTTTCATTCATTTATTCAAAAGACTAAGCTGGTCACCATACAATGTTTTATCACAGATTTTTTTAATTTACTAAATATGGGAAATAATTCTTTCTTGGCTATGATAATTCTGTGTCAAATTCCCCATTATTTTAAGCTAAATCTAAGTGAGGTGGGTTAAAATGTCTTACTTTTGGGATGATTTCACCTGAAATTATCCTGCTTACCACTTGCAACCTTTCACTTCAATTATTTGGCATCTGTTTTCCCCCTCAATATAAAAAAAAAACCAATGCTGAATTGGCAGTTTCCCAGAATTTGTACCCAAGATAGCTATTTTGGATATGAGCATATTGGTTCTTTCCTAGTCTGGTAGGAAAAAAATTTTTTTACTAAACTGCATCCTTAATATAATATTATTAAATTTTACACACTGCAACAAGGCATATTTTCCCTTCACCATGGTTAATGAAATAAAATGTATATATATTTGATACAATAAAAATGTTCTGTGACAGTATTAACTATGATATATGTGTGTTATATGAAATAAAGTATTAAATTGTACCGGAAAACCATTTTCTCCTTTTGGACCCTGCAATAAAAGAAGCCTGCATTTCTATCTGTCTTTACCATATTTCTGTGTCTTTGTCACAGTAACTGCACAGATAGAATACAAAGACTATAAAATCCTAAAGTGAAAGAATGTCCAAAACATAAAACAATCAGCTTAAATTCCATCTCTGTATAAGACATTGATTATATCTAGCTCTAAAGTAAAAAAATAAAAAATAAAAATAAAATAAAATTTAAAAGATTTCCAAAACAAGATTTGTTCATAATTGTTTGCTTTTTAGTGACAATTTTTAAAAAATTAATTAAAATGTAATTAAAGAATACCCAATCAATGTTCATTTGTACTTTATGCAAAATGTAGAAATATTTCTTACTGTATATTTCTTTATTTATAATTACTGCTACTAGTATAACCAAACTGAATACATTTTGTATGTTTTTGTTTTTTTAAATAATGTAATTAATTAATAAAATCTAATTTTACTTATGTGGTTTTAAAATACTGTATTACTTAGGTATTGAAAAGTTTTATTACTTCCGGTATTAATAAGAATATTTCATGTAATATGTCATTTTAATCAAGTAACAAGAAATAAATCTTGGATTTTTAATTTATATTTTTATCAGTTTTATGTTTTGAAAAACATAAATTGCCCCATAGCCTGAAATTTAAATTGGAAGTGGGTTTAATTTATAGAAAGAAAGGTTTTAATTGCCAAACCAATCAAAGGTTAATTCATTTTTCAGTTTTCTCACTTAAAGCATACACGAAGCCACGTTGGTTCACTGGGTATACTGAGGAGGAAATCTATTCTAACAAAATGAACGTCAATAACAAATTCAATTAAATACAAAAGCAAACAACATATAAAGCAAATTAATTTTAACATCTTCTGTCATTCACACACTAAAATATCAACTCACTTAATTGATAACAGATTTTAAAGCAGTTTATGGGAGGGGGAGGGGAACGTATGCATGTTTTAGTTCATACCTGAGCTAGTGGAACTAATGGAATATAAAAAAAGCTTATTCAATCTTTAAATGAGGAAAATTATCTGTACGAAATATGACATGTGAGACTGAAAAAGTTTTAAAATTCAAACTATTTTAAATGTTACCCTGGGACCATGTTGTCCGTGAATTCCTTTTTCTCCAGGTAAACCAGGCATTCCTGGATTTCCTGAAAATACACAACAAAGATATGAGTTAATTAACTAGTTGGAATAAACAAATAAAATAAATGGAAACAACAGGAGACAGTATAAAACAAAATAAAATAAGACAAAATGATTTTTTTTTTTTTAAATCAATGAAAGAAAGAAAGAAAGAAAAAGTTAAAAGTTTGTTTTGTTTAACGACATCACTAGAGCCTTGACCTTTTGTGGTGCACTGGTTGGAACAATAAAAAAAAACAATTAGCTGAATGGATCCATCCAGATGGTTCGATCCTGTGATGCAAGCACCTCAGGCAAGTAGCTAAATGCCGCCTTTTGAAAGAAAGAATCATTGACAGTAACATTGAATACTGAGAGAATAAGAATGAATGAACAATTTTAAACAACTGAAAACACATTTACTCAAAGACAACTACCCCAAGTTCAGCCAGCAAACATTTTGCTAATGTTCCTGCATTATCTGACTGGTTCCCAACGTGGCCATTTGGTTAACGTGAAGCACACAAACCAGGCTAGCAGACATTTTTCCACTTGGTCTGGCTGAACGCAGCCCAGATGTTACAAAATACTCCACAGTAAAATTATTCAAATACATGTACAAATGAAAGGGTGACATTAAATTAAGCAAGATTTGTGATGACTATTTTAATAGATGTAACTATACATCATGTTTATCATTTTCAGGGGGATAACACATTGGGTTTTTTAATGAAAAAAACGTATATGGCATCAGGCATATATGGTTAAGGACTACACATATAATGAAAAAGAAAACCTGCTGTCATCATATGCCACAGACATGACAGTACATGTATATATATCACAGCCTTTGTTGTACCAGTTGTGGAACACTGGCTGGAATGAGAAATAGCCAAAATGCACCCACTATTGCAGAAAACAATCTTAAATTGATTGTACATCATACTGAGGTACATTCTGCCCCTGAATATAAGTTCAGTGACTGATAAGTATTTCCATTAATCATACTGCACTTGATGTTTGTTTGAGATCTTATTTTTGTTTGTCAATAAATTAAAAATTTCACCACACTAGTGCATTTGTCCGATTATACAACCAGTGCTCCACAACTGGTATATCAAAGGCTGTGGTATGTGCCATTCTGTCTGCAAGAAAGTGAATATAAAAGATCCCTTCACTGCTGATGAAAAAAATGAAGCAGGTTTTCTCTGAAGACTACATGTCGGAATTACCCAATTTTTAATATCCAATAGCCAATGATTAATAAATTAATGCTCTCTAGTGATAGAGAACATGTAAACTAGTGTATGTTTTTACTCATATACTATTTTGATTTGAATTTAATTTACAAAGTGTGAAAATTATGTTTGATGAATTGGAAATTAATGAGTGAATTTAATTAATATAATGTTCTACACACAATATATCACTAGTTAATATGACAATTATCAAATAGATATTTTCTTTACACTGTCTTTTATTTGAACTTTTGAATTTTTATACTGATGTTGATCATCACTTCATTTTTGCATTTATCTTAGTTTGACACCCAATAGCCGATGTATTTCTCATGCTGGGGTGTCATTAAACATTCATTAATTTAAATAGATACTTATTAAAAAACTTGATCATTTTAAACTATTTAACAAGACTTGCAACAGCAATAGAGTAATATGGTGATATAGTATTGACATGTTTGCATGTTGGTTATGCAACTTTAAATTCATGCAAACCACCAATCAGGAAGTAATTAAACCATTACTTTTTAAAATTAAAATTAGAACTTCATTCATGCCAGACCTCAGGAATTCTCATTTTATGGTCACCACTTTTCATCAGTTCCATGCCCTATGATCACTGCAACCCATCAAAAACTGTTTTCAAACAATCTTGGTAATGGTGGATTATGTTACTAATTGATATTGGGTAATAGATTTTTGGTTCTGTGATGTTGCCGATGCGCTAGCAACACACTACTGACACACAACTGACACACTACAGAACACTATTAGAAACGATCTGTTCCATGAAATCCAGAGGCTCGCATGTATTCCAGGAATTCACATATGCTAAATGTTCTAGACCGATTTGTGGACTTTTGATGGTTACTGACTAAAAGGATATTAGGTATGATCATAATTTCAAGAATGGAAAGCTGTCTTCAGCTATTAGAAAAAAAGAAAGAAATGTTTTTATTTAACGACGCACTCAACACATTTTATTTATGGTTATATGGCATCAGACATATGGTTAAGGACCACACAGATTTTGAGAGGAAACCCGCTGTCGCCACTACATGGGCTACTCTTTCCGATTAGCAGCAAGGGATCTTTTATTTGCGCTTCCCACAGGCAGGATAGCACAAACCATGGCCTTTGTTGAACCAGTTATGGATCACTGGTCGGTGCAAGTGGTTTACACCTACCCATTGAGCCTTGCGGAGCACTCACTCAGGATTTGGAGTCAGTATCTGGATTAAAAATTCCATGCTTCGACTGGGATCCGAACCCAGTACCTACCAGCCTGTAGACCGATGGCCTAACCATGACGCCATCAATATTATGTATGATATAACACACCCAAATCAGATAGCTAGAAATTTACATAAGCAATTTAAATAAAATAAACATGTAATAAATATACAGAACCACATACCAGTTGTTTTGCCATGTTATTTATTGTACAAGTTTATAGTGCGCAAGAATATTATACCACGAGACTGCCAGATTTTGTATCACACGTGTTTGATATATTTTTAATATTGCAATGTCAGAATTGTCTTTATTACTATAGTAATATTTAAGATTAAATGGGTATGTAATAAAATATATGCATCGGTCTATAAATGATTTTATATGACATGTGGTACTTATATAAATTATTTACATACATCCACCGATATGGAAATGTACAAAAAGGTACATGTACATGCATTTTAAACATATGGACTTGTGTGTCTGCATGAACAACAGTAGCAGAGGTTATTTCCTGTTACATAGAGATGGACAACTGGGTTGGGTAAAGGTATTAATATTGCAGTTTCTTTACAAAATGAACTATAAAAACTCGGGATTCATATAATAATATATTAATATTATAATAATATATTAATATAAGTAAATGAATAAAGAAAGAAAAGTTCTATTTATTGCACTCAAAACATTTATATTACCCTAAGATAGCAGTGTATATTTGGTTAAGGACCACACAGATAATATACGGAAATCTACTCTTTTCAATTATTCTATTAACAGCATGGGGATATTTTATATGAACCAAAAGTTTGTTTTCTTTAATGACACCACTATAGAGCAATTAATTTCCATTAATTTCCATTAATTTCCATTAAATTTCCATTTCCTTCCTTCCTTCCTACAATTTACAATCCTCTATCTTTAAAAAGTTTGTTTTGTTTAACAACACAACTAGAGCACAATGATTGATTAATCATCGGCTACTGGAAGGAAATGTTTCATTTAACGACGCACTCAACAAATTTTATTTATGGTTGTATGGCGTCAGACATAATATGGTTAAGAACCACACAGATACCGAGAGAGGAAACCTTCTGTTGCCACTTCATGGGCTACTCTTTTCGATTAGCTGCAAAGGATCTTTTATATGCACTATCCCACAGACAGGATAGTACATACCACAGCCTTTGTAACACCAGTTGTGGAGCACTGGCTGGACTGAGAAATAGCCCAATGGGCATCAGCTATTTGATGTCAAACAATTGGTAATTCTGACATGTAGTCTTGAGAGGTAACCTGTTACATTTTCCCTAATGCCGTAAGGTATCCTTTACATGCACTTTGCCACAGACAGGAAGGCACATACCATGGCATTTAACCAGTTGTGATGCACTGGTTGGAATAAGAAAAAACCCAATCAGTTGAATGGATCGGCTGAGGTGGTTCCATACTGTGACACAAGCACGTCAAGCGAGCACTCAACCGACTGAGCTAAATCCCGCCCTTCTATCTTTAGAGTGGCAGGTCCCTAGTTTGAACCCATAAACATTGACACTAAGTTAGGTTAATCTATAAATCTGTAACACATCTGGGTAAAGTTACAACAGAGTGAAATAAGAGTCTGTGAGGATGAAATGCGTAAATACTCTCTAAAAACAGAAAATAACTCGTCTCCATAACCTTTACTTCCAAGTGTTTTTTTTTTAATTATGCAAAATGTATTTCGTGGCATTACAAATACCAAGATGACCATAAACACTTAGATGTATGTAAATGGATATTGTAAATTCCGATTTCAGTTATCAAAAACAAATCTGATAGTTAAAAATATGCCATAGTGTTTAAAACCTATAGGAACGCCTTTTGTCATACTATAGAATTTACTACAAGTTATTTATTTCTGAGCCGATTGTTTTGTAACTTGCAGACAAAACTTTTTTGTTATTTCCAAAACACTTTTACTTTTCTTCTTTAAGTCAAACAAAACTAAAATTATTTACAGCAAAAAAAACATTTTTGTAGGTGGATGGGACGGACTATAGGGTCTATCACTTTGACAAAAACTGCACACCTTGAGGTTATTCATACACAAATTCGACATACTGGATATGAACTGGTTTGTTAAACTTATTTTATATAAGATTTTTCTTCTCTTGTATTTAATAGTCATAATAAAAAAAATAAAAAAATGAGGGTTACTACAAAAATAAGCTAATTGGCATGTGTCCCTCACCCCACCCCACCACTGCTGCATTTACAAAATAAAATAAAGTAATTCAGTTTATTGACATTATAAGAATAATTGCGGCATACACACATTCTACCGCCATTGTTTTTATTGTAATTTTTGACAATAATTATTTCAAATTCATTTTAAAAAGTAACTTTCTGATTAGCTCCCTTGATTTGGAGAGCCAGATGTGAACCAATGTATTTGCTACTGTGCTACACTGTCTAAATAATTGCTCTTATCAGCTCTTCTTCATCAAATGCAGTGGAGATTTTAACCAAGATCTCCCATGTTTTGTCTGCAAAATAAATAAACCTAAGCTGCACTTTATTTGGAAAAAAAATCCAAATATTTATTTTTCAGGGATATATATTTGTACAACCAAAGTCACTAAATGACAGTTTTATCTAACATCTAAATTAGAAGTTGAAAGATGTTTGGTTTGACAGTAATTTATATTTATAAACTAATTTATCACTTTCTATTTTCCCACCACACCATATCATACTGCAGTTACACAGATATAATAATGTAGAATTTATATTCTAAAGACATTTTTGTTTTAACATTTACATATACATACATATACTACCTTTTAACATTTGTTAATTAAGTCACATGACAAGTGTTTTAAAACAATACCAAACCAAAACAAACAATTTACATAATAATCAAAATGTTATGTAATAAATAAAACAATATTAAACCCTTGATACCTGCTGTGTTATACCAAGTGATATTCTTTGCTTGAAGACTTCATTATTTTTCATTTATTATGGTTCTTCGTGGAAAAGTAAAGTTTGTTTTATTTAACGACGTCACTAGAGCACATTGATTTATCTTATCATCGGCTTTTGAACGTCAAACATATGGTCATTCTGACACTGTTTTTTAGAGGAAACCTGCTGTCGCCACATAGGCTACTCTTTTACAATAGGCAGCAAGGGATCTTTTATTTGCACTTCCCACATGCAGGATAGCACAAACCATGGCCTTTGTTGAACCAGTTATGGATCATTGGTCAGTGCAAGTGGTTTACACCTACCCACTGAGACTTGCGGAGCACTCACTCAGGGTTTGGAGTCAGTATCTGGATTAAAAATCCCATGCCTCAACTGGGATCCGAACCCAGTACCTACCAGCCTGTAGACCTAACCACAGTGCCACCGAGGCCAGTAGGTTATTCGTGGAATATTAGAGCTTTAAATACAATAAGAATTCTAGGTTTTTGGGGAGATATGTAAGTTTTGTTTTGTTTTTCTTTTGATTTTTTTTACACAATTTTATTACAATTATAGACTCACTTATCTTATGGATTTATGGAATTACAAAAAGATCAATAAATAAAAGTGCAAATATAAGTGTTTTTCCATATATGAGCCCGTGAAATAATTAACAATCCTTATGTACAACAGACATTACTATCGTAATTATAATTAACAAAACTAAATGTATTGCATTTTTAGAAAGCGCTTTTTTAATGCAAGTATATCCTAGATTTCTTTGTAACGCAAAACATTCTACAATGAGCCATCTCACAACAGTGGATACTACTTTCTAGGTGTCGGTGTTTATTTTAGATATGTGTGCTGTTTGGACAATGTGTTTCAAGTCCTGTGGAGGTATGTGTGTTGCTGTGAATGGGTTAGTTGAAATGTTAAACACCGTGTAATTGTGGGTGCTGAGTGCAGCCAAATGCCACAACATGCATTAGATGCAGAAGATAAAGCGTAGTGCATGTAGCTTCAGCTACATAAACCGAAATAATCATGCATCACAGAATGTTTGTCTTGTAAAAAAGAAAGAATAAAACAAAAAGAGAAAGGAAGGAAAAAAGAAACCAGAAAGAAAAAGAGGAAAAAAAGAAAGAATGACAGAAGGAAAACCAAACAGAAAAGAATAGGAGAGAGAAGAAAAGCAAACAAAAAAGGGACAAGTAATTATTATTATTTTATTTATGGAACACTAGCTCCATATTGTTTTAGGCATAACATTTTCTAGACAGGACAGTACATATCATGGTTTAACATTTAAATAAATCCCTAGCCCATGAAGTTTCAAAAGCAGTTTAGAACCTCTATTTATATGGTACTTTAATCTTTAAAATTTTAATAATATTTCTAGCATAAAATTGGTCCAAGGAAGGAAATGTTTTATTTAATGACGTACTCAACACATTTTATTTACAGTTGTATGGCGTCAGATATATGATTAAGGATCACAGATATTGAGAGAAAAACCCCACTGTCACCACGTCATGGGCTACTCTTTTCGATTAGCAACAAGGGATCTTTTATATGCACCATCCCACAGACAGGATACTACATACCACAGCCTTTGTAATACCAGTTGTGGAGCACTGGCTGGAACGAGAAATAGCCCAATGGAGATCGATCCTAGACTGACCGCGCATCAAGCGAAGGCTTTACCACTGGGCTACATCCCGCCCCTGGTCCAATAAAGAAGGCACAAAAGTAACATTCAATTCCTGCCAGCCATATACAACGATGTCATAATTTATAGCTAAGTAAGTTAAATCAATTTCAGTTTACAGCACAAACCAAATAAATTCTTAGATGGAGAGATGGATAAATTGTAGTTGCTGTGATGTGTCAGTTGGCTCCTGTTTCATGCATTGTGGTTAGATAAAAATCAGGAATGGCTTTTAGAGGCTGTTAAAACTTTGCAGGAGACATGTCCACATGGTAAACACTGGGATGGAAGTACAGGGGAGATGAAGCTGAAATGTTGCAGAGAATGATTATTAACACCTCTTTAACCAGACCCACTACCGGCTTGTTGATAGAGGAATGACAAAGCAATTTCTCATATTTCAACCTTTAGATAGACGAACACAGTAGCAGACTTTGGTTATATTATGAGATGATGACAATAACAGAAAGTATCTGAAGTATTACAAAATGAAGACAATACCAGGTTTTACAGTAGACTACAAGATGAAGGCAACACCAGACTTTATCCAGAATATTGCAAAATGAAGACAATTGCAGATTTGTTACAGCGTGTTACAAATTGAAGGAAGCAGACTTATGTTACATTACAAGATGAAGGCAATAACAAAATTGATCTATTGTCTGAACTAAATTGTTAACAACTACAAAAATTTACTCTCCTACCTTTAATAGCCGTTAGATATCCTCCAAAATTTGTCCAGACACAAATCTTCAAAAAACCATTACAATGACACAGATTCCATATACCAGATGATAACCATGTCATCTATATTGACTTCGCTGAGAGCGCATAGGGAAAAAAGCATGTAATTTCGTATCAGCTGCCATTTTGACTTTTTATGGAATATTCTTCAAGAGGGGTGAAAGGATAGGACTTAATCTAACAACGTCATAACATGTTATGATATAAAAGCAAACGTGATGACATCATATTATTATTATTTTTTATTATTATTACTATTATTATTATTTTAATGATACCACTAGAGATCATCGATTTCATGGTAACTGTATCACATACTTTGGAGGCTTTCACCCCTCTTGAAGAGTATTCCATAAACAAGCAACATGGCAGACGGCAGAAAACTGCATGTATTTTTCCCTGTGCAATCTCAGCAAAGACAATATCGGCGACATCGTTGCAGTCTCGTGTGTGGAATCTGTATATTTGTAGTGGTTTTTTTGCAATTTGTGTCTAGACAAACTTTGGAGGAAATCTAACGGCAATTAAAGGTAGGAGAGTAATTTTTTGTAGTTGTTAACAATTTGGTTCAGACAATAGGATTTATGAGGTAAATAACTTTAAAACAGATAAAAGCTGCTAGAGTATTATGAAGTTTAAAGTTAAAGTTTGTTTTCTTAAATGACACCACTAGAGCACATTGATTAATTAATCATAGGCTATTGGATGTCAAACATTTGGTAATTCTGACTCGTAGTCATCAGAGGAAACCTGCTACATTTTTCCATTAGTAGCAAGGGATCTTTTATATGCTCTTTCCCACAGACAGGAAAGCACATACCATGGCCTTTGACCAGTTGTGGGGCACAGGTTGGAATGAGAAAAAAAAACCAATCAATTGAATGGATCCACTGAAGTGGTTCCATCCCGCGACACAAGCACCTCAGGCGTGCGCAAACCAACTGAGCTAAATCCTGCCCCATACAAAATTTAAAGATCAGGGCGCTTTATAACTTGATTCAGTAAGATGTTCTCTAACTTTTGGTTAAGAAAAGACCGGCCTCGTTGGCATCGTGGTTAGGCCATCGGTCTACAGGCTGGTAGGTACTGGGTTCGGATCCCAATTGAGGCATGGAATTTTTAATCCAGATACCGACTCCAAACCCTGAATGAGTGCTCCGTAAGGCTAAATGGGTAGGTGTAAACCACTTGCACCGACCAGTGATCCATAACTGGTTCAACAAAGGCCATGGTTTGTGCTATCCTGCCTGTGGGAAGTGCAAATAAAAGATCACTTGCTGCTAATCGGAAAGATGTAGTGGTGACAGTGGGTTTCCTCTCAAAATCTGTGTGGTCCTTAACCATATGTCTGACGCCATATAACCGTAAATAAAATGAGTTGAGTGGGCCATTAAATAAAACATTTCTTTCTTTCTTTTCTTTCCTCCAGAAAATTTTAACAAGTATCTTTCACAGTACACTATATTTTTAGTTGGCTTGGAAAGAAACAGCTAGAATTTAATTTTAAGACTTGATTGGGCATGAAACATGTTTCTGTCATTACTGTTATCATCTCTCACAGTACACTGTCATTTTTAGTTAACTTGGAAGGAAACATTTAGAATTTAATTTTAAGTCTTGTATAGACAATAAACATGTTTCTACCATTGCTGTTATCTTCACCATCAGGAAAATAAGACCGATCTCTAGACTTGTGCAACTTTTCTTATTCAAGAAAAACATATTCTACACAATTCACAATGTTTTAGAAACATCACTGTGAAACGGCCAAGAAGTTATACAGTGGAAATAACAACAGATGAAACAGTATCTTAATTCCTCACAATCCAGAAACCACAATGTCTGTAGGAATGCTGTCATATCAATTAGAGAGCTCAAGTTACATGCCAACTGTAGAAGTAATACTGCCCATTATCCAATGATATGATCACTCCAACCAGTTCAACAGATTTCCCACTGACAGACTACCATAATAACCTGTCAGTCTTGCGTGTGCCTTACTAAACAACTCGGGAGCTCAACATTTCACTTTACCACTTGATAAAGCGGGAAGAATTTTTCTCAGATGAGATAGGTATCAGGATCAATCCTCTTTTGTTAACCTGTTAGTTTTTATACAATTGGTATAGAAAATGTTGCATTGATCTGTTGTCAGGGTGGGATGTAGCCCAATGGTAAAGCGCTCGCATGATGTGTGGTTGGTCTGGGATCAAACCCCATCGGTGGGCCCATTGGGCTATTTCTTGTTCCAGCCAGTGCACCATGACTGGTATATCAAAGGCCTTGGTATGTGCTATCCCATCTGTGGAAAAATGTAACGTGTTTCCTGTCTAAGACCATGTCAAAATGACCAAATGTTTTACATCAGTAGCTGATGATTAATAAATCAATGTACTCTAGTGATGTTGTGAAACAAAACAAACTAACTTATTTTAATCCGCTGATCTATTGGTAGGATTGAGGAAGGAAAAAAAGTTTTATTTAATGATGCACTAAACACATTTTAATTACAGTTATACGTTGTCAGACATATATGTTTAAGTACCACGATGTTTAAGATAATGAGAGGATACTCACTGTCACTATGTAATAGGCCACTCTTGCCAATTAGCATTAAGGGATGTTTTATATGCAGCATCCCACAAACAGGATAGTACATACCATGGCCTTTGTTACACAAGTTGTTGTTGTTGTTTTTTAGTTTTGGGGGGGGGGGGATTCTGGTTAAATAAAATATAACAATTCTTATCACAGTATGAATGAAATACATAATATTACCCATATGGTTAAAAATATCTTGGTACATATCAAAGTGATATGTCCCACTAGAACACCAAGTGAGACGTAACACTATAAACGTCACACGATGATGTCATCAACTGGCGCACTACAACCGTACAGAAACGTCAACCACACGAGTCGAGTGATATAAATTAAGCTCGATTATGGGTAATAAATAGGATATTAAACTCGCTACCATTTCATATCATGTTTATGTCCCTCGTGAAATAATTTTCATTGTCACTCGCTACAACTGAAAATTATTTCACTCGGGACATAAATATGATACGAAACGGAATCTCATTTAATATCCTATAACTATCCTATAACTATCTTCCTAACTATGTATTTCAATTTCTGGATCTAGTATATGATAAAATAATTCATTCTTGCCAAGGTACAATGTATATGTATTGCTATTTTATTTATTATAAAAAAATTCAATAAACAGCACATAAACATTTTACATTTTGTTATTTCCTGAAATAAAGCAAACTGAATAGATCAAATAATCCTTTAAAAAAATATTTTAAATTTAAACCATCATTTCTTAATCATCTCTTGCTACTTTTCTTTTGATACTTTTAAAAATCTGAATTGCACAATTTTTATGATTATCTATAATTACAAACACTTGTCAGTATATAGGTTGGGTTTTTTTAGAAACCATTTCTTTTTGGGGGATTATCAGGATGCTGAAGTCATCTTGCAAAACGTACAAATTGGTTCAGGAAGAGATCAAATATCTAAAAATACAAGTCCAAATATAAATAGTGTCTAACAACCAGACACTTAAATCCCTGATATGTAAATAACATTTTGCAAGATTGCAACCATTTTTCTGCATATTCATCTTGAAATGATTAAAATAAAAACATGTGTGCATGTATTCATGTGCATGTGTGTATTCACCAAAGTAACTTCATTCACAAAACAGGGATGGGACGTAGGCCACTGGTAAAGCAAAAAAAATAATTAAAAAAATAAAGATGTGTGTGTGTGTATTCATGTGCATGTGTGTATTCACCAAAGTAACTTCATTCACAGAACAGGGATGGGACGTAGGCCACTGGTAAAGCACTCACCAGATGTGCAATCTGTCAAGTATCGTTCCAGACATTGCTCCATGACTGGTACATCTAAGGCCATGATATGTGCTATCCTGTCTTTAGGACAATGCATATACAAGATCCCTGTGTGTAAAATCCTTGTTAAAGGCTCGGGTTTACAATATTCATTCACTCGGAATAGATAATTCATAATTCCTCATAGCTTGTTAGTTATTCTCTAAATATAAACACTATTTATGCTGCCATTTTAATACCTTCGTATAAAATGAAGCAACCATTTGTAGAAATGTTTTAATAAAATAAAAGCTGAATATAAAACTATAGAAGTTATTAAAACAGACAATGTTATTTTATTCTAAGTTCTTTAACACTTATAATGTCATTTTGTTAATTTTTAAAAGAACTTGAAGCAAAAATCCTATTGATTTTGGACATCAATACATTTATGCCACTTTGTTTAATATAACATGCTGAATTGCATATTTTGTCTTGTGTAGTACATGTATATATGACCAAGAAAAAAAGTTACAAATTTGTTTGAACACTGATGGTATAATAGACATGCATTCAGCTTGGGCACCAAATGCTGGCGACTGTTTTCTTTTCAAATTATGGGTGAAGACTGATAGACTCATGTTATACTGATGGATGGGGAATGTTGCTAAAGGGGCACATAGTGCTGCAGACAACCCTTATCTGGCACACTGAGAAAACAACAGCCTCATTAAAACATCATTTAATGCATTTCTTGACAAATAAGTACCAAATACCTGCTCAAGTGGCTGACGGAACGTGGCAAGCCCTCTGATGTATCAAGACCACATTGCAGCAAGATGGATTCCTTGCACACATTCTCCTGACATCTCATGCAATTGGGCATGGAATGGATGGAATAGCATGAAAAATGGGTCAAAGAAATATCCCAGGTATGCAACGGAGAAGCCAGATTAGCAAGTGTTTTCAGCAGACATGTTTCAACCAATCACATAATTTTACTTAAAAAGTCTGTGGCTGCATTTTTAATTTGATGCAAAAGACTAGCATGAAGGGTATATGATTTTGTACTGGGCACACAACAAAGCTATATAAGTTATTGCCATAAAAACAACTTTAATGGATGTAGTTTAGGATTTACAGGCACTTTTGCTTTACTGAAAACAAAATTATATGATAATCTGAAAATCATTTGAATTGTCTCTTTGCTTCTTCATCCCATGGTAGCACAACGTAAAGGTATTGACCAAACTGATAGCCACTTGTCTCTTGTGAAAGAAGTTAAGTGACAGCTTTATTATTGGTCAGAAGGTTTCCTACAGTTCAGAATGCCACTTTGAATCTGGAGTCCCATACTGTTTGTGTAAAATGATGAAAATCAAGCTGAACATCTACAGACATGCTGGGCTGAAGCCAAGGAAAGCAGACGGCAGTGTAGGGAATCTTACTGCTGCTCAGTGTGTCTATGAGGTCATTAATAAGACACAGGTCATTAACTAATGACAACAGAATGGCCTCGTTAATTCCATGTCACTCACTGGGCGGTGGTAATGATGTTCAACGTGGCAACGCATCTCAAATCATGCTGCACCCTGACACAACAGTAACGAAAACCCAGTCACAAGTTTGGCAAGCGACTGCTATACTGATTGAATGGTGGTTTTGTTAGGATTCTTTACAATTTTCTATTTACATTTTCATTTTCATTCCATGCAACATCCACCCTAAACTTCATTGAAGTTCTTGCATGTGTATAGACAGCAGTTTTATTTCTAGGCCTACTCTTCTTTTCCATCCCATCCCTTCAATTATTGCAAACTTTTTTCACAGTCCATCCCATTTTTGCTTTACCCTATACATCACCTTGTTACCATCTGCATTACTTGTATTGCTGAGGGCCTAGTGGAAGATTAGCTTGTGCTAAACCTGTCACCGGCCTCGGTGGCGTAGTGGTTAAGCCATCGGACTACAGGCTGGTAGGTACAGGTTCGCAGCCCGGTACCGGCTCCAACCCAGAGCGAGTTCTTAAGGGCTCAATGGGTAGGTGTAAGGCCACTACACCCTCTTCTCTCTCACTAACTACTAACCAACTAACAATTAACCTACTGTCCTGGACAGACAGCCCAGATAGCTGAGGTGTGTGCCCAGGACAGCGTGCTTGAACCTTAATTGGATATAAGCACGGAAATAAGTTGAAATGAAATGAATGTCACCCTCATTAAATAAAGTTATTATTATTATTATTATATTATTATTATTTTCTTCTTTACTTCCATCTTATTTTCCATTTCCCTACTTCCTCCATCATCCAATTACTCTTTCATCAAATCTTATTCCAATTAGTCTGGCTATATATTTTCCTATCCAAAAATGATGTATCGTCCAATAAAGGATCCTTTTGTGAGTGGCTGTTCTCCTACAGACAAGGCACTAAACAGAGATCCATGGAATCATCCACTAGTTTGCCAAATTCCCATTTGACTGCATTGTGCAGGAGATACGGTTATCATTGTGGATAATGGTTTTGTCATTCAGATTTTTTAAAACTCTTACTCCGAGTACCATCCATAAAATTACAGGTGGTTCATATTAACAACACTTCACATTTCTATTTTAAACTAATATGAATGTAACGAGAAAGATGATTAAAAATCAAAAGCAGCATCATATATTTTGTATGCAGACTTTTATAAATAAAAAACATAGTACCATTAAAGCTGCACACCCTAGTTCCATCCAGCGAAAATAAATTATAATTTGGTTAATCTACAAACCTGTAACACACTTTGATCACGTTTTTATCAAATGGAGTGAAAAAGCAGGTTTTATATCGATAAATACCATGGGAATCCCCATGTCCCAATTGCTTGAAATAATTTTGAAAGTTAGTCACCAGTAGATGTCGCTCGAAGCACAACAATGCCTACGTCACGACAAATTTCACAGACTTGGGGTGCGTTCGTTTCACCTCTCCTGGACATGTTCCAACTGTTCTGTCCTGGTTGTATCCCCTCTCCAGATATCGTAAGACTTAGCAAAATTATTGGTTTTAAGGGTTTGTAACGTTTTGTATTGAGACACTTACTTGTCTGAACTTTATTGTTACTGAAAATGTTCATGAACTGTAAAGAAAAATCTCACAAATGAACAACAACAAATCGGATGTTGATTGCGCGAACCGTGCACGAGAAAACAAACCGAACCAAAATGATAACAGTCACGTGATATACCAACGTCTGTGACATTGAAATGGAAATATCCCCTCTAAAAATAGATTGGACCTCGCTTGCTTAACGTTTTTTTCTCGACAACACGTCTTGTGAAAAAATGCAAAAAATGCATTTCGTGGTTTTACAAACATCAGGATTACCAAAAAGCACTTCAGGTGAATGGAAATGTGTCTTCTAAATAATAAAATGTAAGTAAAGTGCAATTTTATTTGTGAAAAATGGGGTTTAATAGCGAAAAACAACGCCGTAATGGTTAACAAATAAATGTAACTAGGGTGTGTCCCTTTAAGAGAAAATACATGACCTGTCAATAGCCTAACATTAAGTATACATGTATTTTAAACATTTTAAGATATTAGAGAACCCATAATCATGCAAATGTGCTTTTTAACTTATTGCAGATGCCAATTACAGCCAACTGCAATGCTGTAATTTATATCCTAGAATATATACAGCCCCGTTTCAAGAGTCCAGACAATCTCAACCAGACCATGTCAAGTACATCATGTGATGAACAGTTGCCCACATGCAAGAACACAAACATTCCAAATTGAAAGCATATCTTGAAAAGTGGAAGAACACTTGTTTAGTACCAGGTACAGCTTAGCAGGTCTACAGTAGAAGTTAACAGTTAATCAGTTGCCAACCATTTACACTAATATCATCAGCAGACTTTTCTCTTGTAGTTCATAATTTAACCAACCATGGTATATATACTGATGGAAAGAAATAAAGGATCACACAGATAGCAACAAGAAATAATGACTGCATCGAAAATCAGTTCATATTGTCAGAAGTTGACTGGGAACATATAGGCAGCACATTCAACAGTACAGACATTCAATCCCACATTACAACTTGGTATGAAATACAGACATTACTATGCTAGTAGTGAATTAAATTTGGTCTACAATTCGATGTGTTCCCTTATTTCTTTCCATCAGTATAGCTAGCTGGCCTGTTAAGGCAGTCTTGACAGATCATCAGTTTGCCAACCATTTACACTAATAACATAACCAGACATTTCTCTCGTAGTTCAAAATTTAAATGGCATGCAAGACAAAGTGCATTCTGAAAAGGATTTCACACCTCTCTGTTTTTATGCTGATTAATGGTGTTTTTGAAGCATGCAGGTATGTTCTGTGCTTTGAGATTTCTGCAGCTGTTGATATATGAATACTACTGTGTGTAAGAAGTTCAAATACAAATGGGATGGATGAAGGTCCATAGAAACTGTAAATTACTGATTATAATTACATGTACTGGATGAAGGTCCATAGAAACTGTAAATTACTGGTTATTAATTACATGTACTGGATGAAGGTCCATAGAAACTGTAAATTACTGATTATAATTACATGTACTGGATGAAGGTCCATAGAAACTGTAAATTACTGATTATAATTACATGTACTGGATGAAGGTCCATAGAAACTGTAAATTACTGGTTATAATTACATGTACTGGATGAAGGTCCATAGAAACTGTAAATTACTGATTATAATTACATGTACTGGATGAAGGTCCATAGAAACTGTAAATTACTGGTTATTAATTACATGTACTGGATGAAGGTCCATAGAAACTGTAAATTACTGATTATTAATTACATGTACTGGATGAAGGTCCATAGAAACTGTAAATTACTGGTTATTAATTACATGTACTGGATGAAGGTCCATAGAAACTGTAAATTACTGGTTATTAATTACATGTACTGGATGAAGGTCCATAGAAACTGTAAATTACTGATTATTAATTACATGTACTGGATGAAGGTCCATAGAAACTGTAAATTACTGATTATAATTACATGTACTGGATGAAGGTCCATAGAAACTGTAAATTACTGGTTATTAATTACATGTACTGGATGAAGGTCCATAGAAACTGTAAATTACTGATTATTAATTACATGTACTGGATGAAGGTCCATAGAAACTGTAAATTACTGATTATAATTACATGTACTGGATGAAGGTCCAAAGAAACTGTAAATTACTGATTATAATTACATGTACTGGATGAAGGTCCAAAGAAACTGTAAATTACTGATTATAATTACATGTACTGGATGAAGGTCCATAGAAACTGTAAATTACTGATTATAATTACATGTACTGGATGAAGGTCCATTGAAACTGTAAATTACTGATTATTAATTACATGTACTGGATGAAGGTCCATAGAAACTGTAAATTACTGATTATTAATTACATGTACTGGATGAAGGTCCATAGAAACTGTAAATTACTGATTATAATTACATGTACTGGATGAAGGTCCATAGAAACTGTAAATTACTGGTTATAATTACATGTACTGGATGAAGGTCCATAGAAACTGTAAATTACTGATTATTAATTACATGTACTGGATGAAGGTCCATAGAAACTGTAAATTACTGGTTATTAATTACATGTACTGGATGAAGGTCCATAGAAACTGTAAATTACTGATTATTAATTACATGTACTGGATGAAGGTCCATAGAAACTGTAAATTACTGATTATAATTACATGTACTGGATGAAGGTCCATAGAAACTGTAAATTACTGGTTATTAATTACATGTACTGGATGAAGGTCCATAGAAACTGTAAATTACTGGTTATTAATTACATGTACTGGATGAAGGTCCATAGAAACTGTAAATTACTGGTTATTAATTACATGTACTGGATGAAGGTCCATAGAAACTGTAAATTACTGATTATTAATTACATGTACTGGATGAAGGTCCATAGAAACTGTAAATTACTGGTTATTAATTACATGTACTGGATGAAGGTCCATAGAAACTGTAAATTACTGATTATTAATTACATGTACTGGATGAAGGTCCATAGAAACTGTAAATTACTGATTATAATTACATGTACTGGATGAAGGTCCATAGAAACTGTAAATTACTGGTTATAATTACATGTACTGGATGAAGGTCCATAGAAACTGTAAATTACTGGTTATAATTACATGTACTGGATGAAGGTCCATAGAAACTGTAAATTACTGATTATTAATTACATGTACTGGATGAAGGTCCATAGAAACTGTAAATTACTGGTTATTAATTACATGTACTGGATGAAGGTCCATAGAAACTGTAAATTACTGGTTATTAATTACATGTACTGGATGAAGGTCCATAGAAACTGTAAATTACTGATTATAATTACATGTACTGGATGAAGGTCCATAGAAACTGTAAATTACTGGTTATTAATTACATGTACTGGATGAAGGTCCATAGAAACTGTAAATTACTGGTTATTAATTACATGTACTGGATGAAGGTCCATAGAAACTGTAAATTACTGATTATTAATTACATGTACTGGATGAAGGTCCATAGAAACTGTAAATTACTGATTATTAATTACATGTACTGGATGAAGGTCCATAGAAACTGTAAATTACTGATTATAATTACATGTACTGGATGAAGGTCCATAGAAACTGTAAATTACTGGTTATAATTACATGTACTGGATGAAGGTCCATAGAAACTGTAAATTACTGATTATAATTACATGTACTGGATGAAGGTCCATAGAAACTGTAAATTACTGGTTATTAATTACATGTACTGGATGAAGGTCCATAGAAACTGTAAATTACTGATTATTAATTACATGTACTGGATGAAGGTCCATAGAAACTGTAAATTACTGATTATAATTACATGTACTGGATGAAGGTCCATAGAAACTGTAAAGTACTGGTTATAATTACATGTACTGGATGAAGGTCCATAGAAACTGTAAATTACTGATTATTAATTACATGTACTGGATGAAGGTCCATAGAAACTGTAAATTACTGGTTATTAATTACATGTACTGGATGAAGGTCCATAGAAACTGTAAATTACTGATTATAATTACATGTACTGGATGAAGGTCCATAGAAACTGTAAATTACTGGTTATTAATTACATGTACTGGATGAAGGTCCATAGAAACTGTAAATTACTGATTATAATTACATGTACTGGATGAAGGTCCATAGAAACTGTAAATTACTGGTTATTAATTACATGTACTGGATGAAGGTCCAAAGAAACTGTAAATTACTGATTATAATTACATGTACTGGATGAAGGTCCAAAGAAACTGTAAATTACTGATTATAATTACATGTACTGGATGAAGGTCCATAGAAACTGTAAATTACTGATTATAATTACATGTACTGGATGAAGGTCCATTGAAACTGTAAATTACTGATTATTAATTACATGTACTGGATGAAGGTCCATAGAAACTGTAAATTACTGATTATTAATTACATGTACTGGATGAAGGTCCATAGAAACTGTAAATTACTGGTTATAATTACATGTACTGGATGAAGGTCCATAGAAACTGTAAATTACTGATTATTAATTACATGTACTGGATGAAGGTCCATAGAAACTGTAAATTACTGATTATTAATTACATGTACTGGATGAAGGTCCATAGAAACTGTAAATTACTGGTTATTAATTACATGTACTGGATGAAGGTCCATAGAAACTGTAAATTACTGATTATTAATTACATGTACTGGATGAAGGTCCATAGAAACTGTAAATTACTGATTATAATTACATGTACTGGATGAAGGTCCATAGAAACTGTAAATTACTGGTTATTAATTACATGTACTGGATGAAGGTCCATAGAAACTGTAAATTACTGGTTATTAATTACATGTACTGGATGAAGGTCCATAGAAACTGTAAATTACTGGTTATTAATTACATGTACTGGATGAAGGTCCATAGAAACTGTAAATTACTGATTATTAATTACATGTACTGGATGAAGGTCCATAGAAACTGTAAATTACTGGTTATTAATTACATGTACTGGATGAAGGTCCATAGAAACTGTAAATTACTGGTTATTAATTACATGTACTGGATGAAGGTCCATAGAAACTGTAAATTACTGATTATTAATTACATGTACTGGATGAAGGTCCATAGAAACTGTAAATTACTGATTATAATTACATGTACTGGATGAAGGTCCATAGAAACTGTAAATTACTGGTTATAATTACATGTACTGGATGAAGGTCCATAGAAACTGTAAATTACTGGTTATTAATTACATGTACTGGATGAAGGTCCATAGAAACTGTAAATTACTGGTTATTAATTACATGTACTGGATGAAGGTCCATAGAAACTGTAAATTACTGGTTATTAATTACATGTACTGGATGAAGGTCCATAGAAACTGTAAATTACTGATTATAATTACATGTACTGGATGAAGGTCCATAGAAACTGTAAATTACTGGTTATTAATTACATGTACTGGATGAAGGTCCATAGAAACTGTAAATTACTGGTTATTAATTACATGTACTGGATGAAGGTCCATAGAAACTGTAAATTACTGATTATTAATTACATGTACTGGATGAAGGTCCATAGAAACTGTAAATTACTGATTATTAATTACATGTACTGGATGAAGGTCCATAGAAACTGTAAATTACTGATTATAATTACATGTACTGGATGAAGGTCCATAGAAACTGTAAATTACTGATTATAATTACATGTACTGGATGAAGGTCCATAGAAACTGTAAATTACTGGTTATAATTACATGTACTGGATGAAGGTCCATAGAAACTGTAAATTACTGATTATAATTACATGTACTGGATGAAGGTCCATAGAAACTGTAAATTACTGGTTATTAATTACATGTACTGGATGAAGGTCCATAGAAACTGTAAATTACTGATTATTAATTACATGTACTGGATGAAGGTCCATAGAAACTGTAAATTACTGATTATAATTACATGTACTGGCTGAAGATCCAGAGAAACTGTAAAGTACTAGTTTTTGAAGCATGAAGGAAGGAAATGTTTTATTTAACAACACACTCAACACATTTTATGTACGGTTATATAGCGTTGGACATATGGTTAAGGACCACACAGATATTTTAAGACAAAACCCGTTGTCGTCACTTCATGGGCTACTCTTTCCAATTAGCAGCAAGGTATCTTTTATATGCACCATCCCACAAACAGGATAGTACATACCATGGCCTTTGTTACACCAGTTGTGGAACACTGACTGGAACAAGAAATAGCCCAATGGCCCAATGACAGGGATCGATCCTAGATCAGTCGTGCATGAGGCTAGCACTGTACCACTGAGCTACATCCGACCCCCTGCATGAAGATCCAGAGAAACTGTAAATTACTGGTTGATAGATTGAAACATACTGTATTGCTTTTTAAAGAACCAATGGATAAGGCACAAGTTGTACAACTAACTAGGCCTTCTCCATGGTTATTAATTACATGTTCTCTTTTAAAATGCCATCAGCATCTACACTGATGTATGCTAATTCCACTATTCACAATAGTGCAATAGTTACTGTTCATATTACCTCCAGTGTGCATTTATAATTTGGGAAATGGCCATGGTATATGCTGTCCTACAAATGTATCTGTGAGAAAGTGCTTACAAAGACCCTTTGCTGCTAATGGAAAAATCTAGCAGGTTTCTTCTTAAGATTCCATTTTAGAATTACCAAATGTTTGACATCCAACAGCCGATGATTAATTAATCACCTTGTTCTAGTGGTGTCATCAAACAATGCAAACTTTAACTAAGAAAATAAAAATAATAATTACTGATAAAGTAACAGTCAGTCACTGATGAAATGAACCATATTACTGTATGATTTGGAACTTACCATTGATTTTGTTGGTACTAAACATGGTATCACAATTTGGTAAACATAAAAAAAAATTATATTACAAAGTTTAAAGAGTTTACATTTCCCGTTTAAATTTGTAATAAACTGTGATTTTTTTTTTTTTACAACTGCTTAAGACAAATTTGCTCAACAATAGCCTTAACCATTAAAAGTAAAGTTTGTTTTGTTTAATAACATCACTAGAGCACATTGATTGATTTATCATCGGCTATTGGATATCAAACATTTGGTAATTCTGACACACAGTATCAGAGAAGAAACCTGCTACATTTTTCCATTATTAGCAGCAAGAGATATATTTTATATGTACCATCCCATAGACAGAACCGTGACCATTAAGTTAAATATCACCTTTTAACAGATATTACATTATTCATAGCTACAAGAAGTCTTTTGCACTTTCTTGTGAACATGACACTATATATACACATACAACAGCCTTTTATATATCAGACCACTGGCTAAAACATGCCTCTTAACACCAACACTCATATAAACAAGGTAAAAATTAAATGTGAAAGCCAGGGAAACAAAATGTTATTTTATATTTCATGCATATGTTAACAAGGTTTCCAGTCTCCACACTGATTGAGTACACTCAACCTTCTACAGACCATGAGCACAGACTACTGATGTTCCGTGCCTCCTACTATGAATTCTACAGGGCATCTGTTCAGCATTTACTGATAACCTTCTGTCTGGGCTAATCATATCTCCAGCCTCACTTCAATCAAATAATGCAGTATGTAATATTCGCTGCAATAAATATAGCGCACATGATAAACATGAATGCATATTTTTGGTAAGCAGGTATACATCGAGTGAACAAGGTAATAGCTGACAGTGAAGGATAACCAAATAACCACATACCAGAATCGGATGATGTAAACGAGGTTATTATATACAGGAGTTTTTCACCTGATAGAATATTACTCATCTACAGTGCAGGACATCAAAAATGGTACAATAAAGTACTGAACATAAAGTAAAAGTAAAATTTGTTTTGTTTAACAACATCACTAGAACACATTGATTTATTAACCACTGGCTATCGGATGTCAAACATTTGGTAATTTTTTACATATAATCTTAGAGTGAAAACCCACTATATTTTTCCATTAGTAGCAAGGGATTTTTTATATGTACCATCACACAGATAGGATAGCACATACCACAACCTTTGATATACCAGTCGTGGATGCACTGGAAATAGCACAATGGGCCAACAACGGGGATTGATCCTAGACCAAAAACACTGGTTGTTGCCAAGTCTTAAATGCATTTATTAGATAACAGAAGACTGATTTGACCATGTATTCTGGCCTATTCAAGAACTGATTGTGTGGTGGACCATCACTATTACTTTATATATGCCTGGTGGTCTTAAAGACTTATAATTTATTCTCTTTATATTGGTTTTAAATAAAATTGTACTTTTTGCGTGGTGAGTATAAAAAAAATTTCCTCCTGTGTCTGCCAAGTGATTAATTATGGAAGAGCCCTCACTGAAATAATTGATGCCAAATATGAAAATAACAGGAAAAAAATGTTAAAAATATAAGAATTGATTCTGCAACAACAAATTATTAAAAGACTTAGTAGTGTTTAGTTACTTTGAGAAAAAATCTAAATATATACGCTCTCACAACCTTATCCTAAGTGGTGTTAGCACAAAAATTAAGTAACACACAACACCCTCTCCCTCCTTTCACTTTCAATGTCACTATGAATTAATTTGACCAACATTGTTGGATTTTCTGTTTGTATTTTTCAGTTTGTCTGTTATTAATAAATATTGGATAAAAAATTATCTGGAATAGAAAAACAGCTGGTCATGACTGCTTGTATTTAATTTATAAATAAAAATGAAGATATTATGTAAGTCTTGAAAAACTCCACTCCCTTTTTCCATAATCTTCTCACACATACACACCCTCCATCGAAGCCTTATGTAATTGTTGAATGGTCACTTAAGATACAATAAATTATACCACTCATTGTTAAGTAACATATTCCACATGCTTTCACTTGTTAAATAAATTTTAAATAAATGGCATCTAATGCCACTCATGTCTGTATTTCTCATCTAGTTTCTACAACAAACAAAATATATGTCAATAACTCTAGGTTACTTTACTGTAATAATTATGTTGCTGATATGATCAAAATTAACTTTGTGGTATTGAACAATCACTTTCTTACCTAAAAAGTATACCTCGATAATTCTAGGTCATTTTACTGTAATAATTATGATGATGTGATCAAAATTAACTTTGTGGCATTGAACAATAACTTTCTTATCTAAAAAGTATACCTCGATATTTCTAGGTCACTTTACTGTAATAATTATACTGATATGATCTAAATCAGCTAGGTGGAATGTGAACAATGGCTTTCTTATCTAAAAAGTATACCTCGATATTTCTAGGTCACTTTACTGTAATAATTATGCTGATATGATCTAAATCAGCTAGGTGGAATGTGAACAATGGCTTTCTTATCTAAAAAGTATACCTCGATATTTCTAGGTCACTTTACTGTAATAATATGCTGATATGATCTAAATCAGCTAGGTGGAATGTGAACAATAACTTTCTTATCTAAAAAGTATACCTCGATATTTCTAGGTCACTTTACTGTAATAATTATGCTGATGTGATCTAAATCAGCTAGGTGGAATGTGAACAATGGCTTTCTTATCTAAAAAGTATACCTCGATATTTCTAGGTCACTTTACTGTAATAATTATGCTGATGTGATCTAAATCAGCTAGGTGGAATGTGAACAATGGCTTTCTTATCTAAAAAGTATACCTCGATATTTCTAGGTCACTTTACTGTAATAATTATGCTGATGTGATCTAAATCAGCTAGGTGGAATGTGAACAATGGCTTTCTTATCTAAAAAGTATACCTCGATATTTCTAGGTCACTTTACTGTAATAATTATGCTGATGTGATCTAAATCAGCTAGGTGGAATGTGAACAATGGCTTTCTTATAGATCTTATTTCTGCCAAAAGGTATACCTCAATAATTCTAGGTCACTTTAATTACTGTAATAACCATGCTGATATGATCTATGAACGTGAACAATGGCTTTATCTAATTTCTGCCAAAAAGTATACCGGTACTTCAAATAATTCTAGGTCACTTCACTCACTAACCCCAGATCAGTTAAATATTGCACGACAGATGGACAATCTGTGATGGACTGAAAGCCCTCCTTCAACAAGTTGTAACAGTGAAAAAAGTACTCAAATGTGAGATCTAAGAAAATGTAGAACCTCTGAAACATTTCCGACTCAACTGTTACAACTGTAACATTTCAGCTGGGGTTTTTCCCCACCATCAACCATAAGGTAACTAAATTTCTAAGACATCACGGCATGCTACTGTAGACAACAGTATTTTCTGTGGTATTTCTCTTGTATTTTGCTGTATTTCATGATGTTCTGTCTGTTTACCCACCTGTTCAAAAAGCTCACTTGCTGGCTGATATTCCAGTACCTGCTGACTCTACGGCAGTCCTCTATTGACCAGAACATAGCACAACCATATGAACAAGCAGGAACCATGTTTAAGCTACAAATTTATCATGGGTTTTTTTAAGGTAACTTGGTTTCAGTGGAATATCATGGAGAAAGTGATACAGAAAACAGAATTAATAAGCAACAAGCCCGAAATGGTTGATGAGGTACAGTACTGATATACAATGAAACCCATCTAAACCGAACAGCTATGGGATACAGTAAAACGTCCAGTTTTAAGGGGTATCTGGTTTAGAAAGGGTCTGTTCTGTACTGATATTTACAAAAGGGACAGAAAAATTTACAGTTTTGAGTGAATTCCAGTTTTCTGAGTTAAAGTTTGTTTTGTTTAACGACATCACTAGAGCACATTGATTTATTAATCATTGGCTATGCCTAATGGATGTCACACATTTGGTAATTTTGACATATAGTCTTTACAGAGTAAACCTGCTACATTTTTCCATTAGTAGCAAGGGATCTTTTATATGCACCATCCCAGACAGGATAGCACATACCACAGCCTTTGATAGACCAGTCATGGTGCACTGGCTGGACTGAGAAATAGCCCAATGAGTCCACCAACGTGTATCGATCCCAAACCGATCGCACATCAAGCCAGCATTGTACCACTTGGCTACGTCCAGTTTTCTGAGAGTCCAGTTTAGAGGTGTTTCACTGTATTAACCTTATGGATATTGATATATAAAATTGAATACTATTATTTATTGCTCCTGGGGGTGAGACGTAGCCCAGTGGTACAGCGCTCGCTCGATGTGTGGTCGGTGTGTGATCGATCCCTGTCGATGGCCCCATTGGGCTATTTCTTGTTCCATCCAGTGCACCACGACTGGTATATCAAAGGCCATGGTATGTACTACCCTGTCTGTGGGATGGTGCATATAAAAGATCCTTTGCAGCTAATTGAAAAGAGTAGCCCATGAAGTGGTGACAGTGGGTTTCCTCTCTCAATATCTGTGTGGTCCTTAACCATATGTCTGACGCCATATAACCGTAAATAAAATGTGTCGAATGTGTCGTTAAATAAAACATTTCTTTCTTTTTTCTTTCTATTGCTCCTTATTCTTTACACCAAACTCTTACTTCTGTCCATGCCAGCAGGCTTGCAACTTAGATACAGATGTATGCACTGGAATAGGGTTTTTTTCAACACTACATTGGAAGAATTCCATGTCAGTAATTGCATGTATGTTAATTAAATTCACCTGTTTTTGTGAGTGATTGCCAACTGCAGTCTTCATTAGTTTAAAATGTGTTACAGTAAATGCTGTACTTTGCCAAAACAGATAAATCAAAATGTCATATCTGTCAGGAGTTCAAGAAAACATATTGTCCCACACTGCATTTCAGAATACATTAAACAATTATTATCAGACATTTAGAAAACACTTTCAGACAAGTAACCAGTAAGCAGCAGTCAAAACATCTCATCATAAATGGACACAATCAGAAAACCCCCCACCTTTTCAAAGAATTTCACCAAATTTCTTTTAAAGTAAAAATAAAAAGTAGAAAATTTATAACCAGTATGAGAGTTTATTAGATCATTGCTGGGCTATATCTACTGCAGTTCCTGCTATATAGGAAAATTATGGTGTACAGATTTTCTTCCAATTTTATGACTTAGCTTGAAAAAATATTTTCTCCCAGAGTAAATATTCATATATTCATAAAGTAACTTTTAAAGGTCAGATAAATAAACATGTTTCAGATAAAAAAGAAATGACTGTATGGGCAGTGGGCCACCATGTTTAACATGTTTATAGAATAAAACATCCCTGTGAACTAACAGACGCCAATTAAATTAACACTTGCTGGTTATACACACAAATGTCTTACAAGTATAAAATCAGAAACGTTTACTACCAACATTAAATAATACTTAGATATTTTAAATGCCATTTCATTGTTGATATCTCATGTGGTCCCTGCTCTGGGTGTTTTTCATTAAAAAATTCAAATCAAGAAACTATATTTTAGTCATTAAAAGATTTTATTACCAGTAGTCAGAAACATCTTATACAAAGTTTGTTTTGTTTAACGATACCAACTAGAGCACATTGATTTATTAATTATCAGCTATTGGATGTCAAACATATGGTCATTTTGACACAGTCATAGAGAGGAAACCCGCTACATTTGTTTCCATTAGTAGCAAGAGATCTTTTATATGCAATATCCCACAGACAGGATAGCACATATCACGACCTTTGATATACCAGTTATGGAGCACTGGCTGGTAGGAGAAATAGCCAAATGGGCCCACCGACAGGGATCGATCCCAAACCGACCACGCATCAAGCGAGCACTTTACCACTGGGCTACGTCCCGCCCAAACACTTTACAATGACAGAAAATTCAAGACAGTCTCTATAATTGTTTGACTGGCCTCGGTGGCGTCGTGGTTAGGCCATCGGTCTACAGGCTGGTAGGTACTGGGTTCGCATCCCAGTCGAGGCATGGGATTTTTAATCCAGATAACGACTCCAAACCCTGAGTGAGTGCTCCGCAAGGCTCAGTGGGTAGGTGTAAACCACTTGCACTGACCAGTGATCCATAACTGGTTCAACAAAGGCCATGGTTTGTGATATCCTGCCTGTGGGAAGCACAAATAAAAGATCCCTTGCTGCCTGTCATAAAAGAGTATCCTATGTGGCAACAGCGGGTTTCCTCTAAAAAACAGTGTCAGAATGACCATATGTTTGACATCCAATAGCCGATGATAAGATAAAAAATCAATGTGCTCTAGTGGCATCGTTAAATAAAACAAACTTTACTAAAATTGTTTTTGCAATAAACAACATGTTTCAGACAGGATGAAAAGGAGACCCTTATATAAAATAGCCCATTATTAATCATATGCTTCCGCATGATAAATCATGTCTTGATACAACTAGACCACCTTACTGAAATCAAACACAGTAACCTCAACCACAGTGGATGATCGAGGAATGTTTTTCAAAGGTGAACCTCCACGAAAAACAAATAATTGCTGAAAGATCATTCTGATGAGGATATCAACAGCAGTCAAATATTTACCATTTCTGGTGTTAGGAAGTTGTCAGGGAGACTATAACATTATCATCACCTCTGTGATGATACCAGCTACAAAGATGGTGGCCTGCCACAACAGTGATAATCATAGCTCCATCATGGCTGTGGTTTCACTCACCTCTGGCAGTTGTTGGCCACAAACATTACAGCTTTGCCACTGGCTGGTGCATCCCTCTATGCTAACATATATACCATTAGATGATACCCACATACACCATTAGTCCACTTGTATCTTGTCCAGTTGCAATAAATCTGTGCTGATGATTTTAAAGACTTGGCAATATTTTCTGAATACTGATTTTATTGCCAGTGTTATCTGCTGATGTTGAAGGGATCTTGATGTTTATGTGGCAGTGGTTTTATTTTACAAGTAGTTCTAGCACATGCTGAAGACTGTTACTTGTTAATTAACAGTCAAATATGTTAATGTGTTTTTAACAAAAAGTTTGTTTTGTTTAACCACACCACTAGAGCACATTGATTTGATTAATCATCAGCTATTGGATGTCAAACATTCGGTAATTATAACATCTAGTCTTAGAGAGGACAACTGCTACATTTTTCCATCGGTAACAAGGGCTCTTTTATGTACCATTCCACTGGCAGAATAGCATATACCACTGCCTTTGGTATACCAGCCATGGTGCATTGGCTGGAATGAAAATAGCTGTTGCACTGAAATTAAAAGTGCTAGGATAATAAAACTTTTGCTAAACAGTAATAAAACAGTTATCTATTAAAGAGACTGTTCTAAGTTTGATGTTACTATTACATGTTTTTGACTAACATCATTTTTGATGACTAAAATTACATATTAAAGGGACATTCCTGAGTTTGCTGCATTGTAAGATGTTTCCGATTAATAAATTATTTCTACGATTAAACTTACATACTAAATATATTTTCTTGTTTAGAATATCAGTGTCTGTATATTCAATGTGTTTCTGGTCGTTGCCTCATGCTGTTGATCAGACATCTGAAGAACTCTTGGGGAATGGCCTGCCACTCTGCCATAAGAAGTTGACCCAGATCATGAAGGTTGGCTGGAGGGGCATGGTTATCCCGAACTCTCCTGCCTAATTCGTCCCAGGCGTGCTCTATTGGGGCCAAGTCAGGCGAATATGCTGGCCAATCCATCCTTGCGATACCTTGTTGTCTGAGAAAGTCCGTTACCACCCTGGCGCAGTGTGGTCTGGCATTGTCATCCTGCAGAACTGCCCCGCCGCCAATCTGCTGAAGGCCTGGGAGAACCAACGGCCGGATAATCTCATTCAGATAGTGGATTCCATTCAGATTGCCATCCACCACATAGAGGGGGGTCCTGTGGTGGATAGAGATGCCACCCCACACCATGACGCTGCCACCACCGAACCGGTGACGTTGTCTAACGTTAACGTCAGCGAAGCGCTCCCCAGGACGTCTGTAGACACGAACCCGACAGTCGTTGAACTGGAGACTAAAAATGGACTCATCAGTGAACATCACTCGACCCCACTGAACACGTTGCCACCGCAGATGAAGTGTGCACCAGTGACGTCTGGCCGTTCTGTGACGTGGTAGGAGTGGTGGTCGAACAGCCTGGCGACGGCAGCGTAGATTATTGGCTCTCAGACGATTGTGTATGGTTTGATCAGACACTCGAGTTCCAGTCGCAGTCCGCAGATTGTCACGTAATCAGCGTGCAGTGGTTGTGCATTGACGTAGAGCCATATTGGTGATGTAGCAGTCCTCTCTATTTGTAGTGCTTTGGGGTCTTCCCGAACGTGGACGATTTCGAACAGAATTCGTTGCTTGGTACCGTTGTCACAGTCGGCCAACGACACTTGACTGACACCAAGTCTCAGAGCAACATTTCTTTGTGTATTGCCATCCTGAAGCCAAGCAATAGCCCTTCCTCGATCTTCGATAGTCAGTTGACGTCATACCATTGTCGAATTTGGAGTGTGCACCGTACACGAACGCAAGCTCCAATTATATGGAAATTCAGCATTGGGAACATGGAATACACATGCAAAGCGTGCAAATGAAGCGCTTTGTGAAAAAGCATGTTATGGGCACTTAGCAGACCTTTCGCTTTCGCCCTAATTTACGTGCAAATGTAAGCATGTTTTCGCCATTAGAACTAGTCGACAGTGTCAATGACAGTGGATTTTAATTAATTTATTGGTTGCTTAGACCCACTTTCGTCAAAATGGAACAATACCATGCGTGACATTATGGTCTAGCTAATATAATTGACATTCAGAAAATAATGTCGAAAATATCGTCTGACCCTTAAATTCTTTTGAGTAGTATATATACAGCCACTGATATTGTATGCAAAAAAATATATTTGATATGTAAGTACAATTGTTAAAAAGGCTCTGTTAGTCAATAAGATCTTAAAAAGTGAAGCAAATTCAGGAATGTCTCTTTAAAGATATTTTCCTGTTTAGACAATCAGTATCTGTATAAACAAGGTGATTGTTGGCAAGCTAATGTTTGTAGCAGGCCAAACCAGATATTACTGTCTAATAAATCTGTATGCACACAAAAAAACATATATACTGAAAAAATTTACAATGATTACTTAAAACATTTTAGTTGCCAAAACGGCTCTGTTAAGCGGAAACATCTTACAAAACCTGCCAACTCAGGATAATCCCTCTACAATAATATATATAATATATACCACATATTCTAATACTAGTAGTTAGCTACCAGTAACATTGATTTAATACGATTCCAAAATTAAATATGTTTATGATGCAGTTGCTGATTTTAATTGTTGGTGAATTAGATAATGTGATGATTGATCTAACTGACTTTACAAAAGTATTTAAGTGAGAGTCTGTTCTGCAGGGAACACCTTTTTTCATGCTATGGAATTTACTACAAGTTATTTATTTTTGTGCCAGTTGGGATACAAAGATAGTATATTTTTGTTATTTCCAAAACATGTTTACTTTTCTTCTTACATCAAACCAAACTGAAATTATTTACAATTTTTTTTTTTACAGAAGGATGTGATGGACGTACTATAGGAGATATACTAAGGAAGTTGATGAGATGGGAGTGGATAAAGAATTTAGAGGGATTTGCAATAAAATTGACGGAATGATGGAATTAGGCTGTTGAAATGGGTGACAATGAGAAAAATTATTAGCATTGATGAAAAAAAAAAGACATGTTTTATTTAACGATGCACTCGACACATTTTATTTACGGTTATATGGTGTCAAACATATGGTTACGGACCACACAGATATTGAGAGGAAACCTGCTGTCACCACTTCATGGGCTACTCTTTCCGATTTGCAGCAAGGGATCTTTTATATGCACCATCCCACAGACAGGGTAGTACATACCACAGCCTTTGATATACCAGTCGTGGTGCACTGGCTAGCATTGATGAAGTGAAGTATCTGAGTGAACTGATGAGTAAATGAACCAAAGTAAGTCAAGCGTATGTAAATATTTATTAAGATAAATACTCACAGAATGTTTTTACTAGGAATTAATGCCATTTGAACTGCACAGCAGAGTAACTTATAGATGTCATTATCTTTGAACTAAAATAAACTGTAAAGATCAGTAACATATTAAGGGATCACTAACTTTTAATACAAAATGCATGGTGTTGGGGATGGTGATGATGACTAACATTTATAAATACATAAACTAAATGTTAATAATAAAGTTTGTTTTGTTTAACGACACCACTGGAGCACATTAATTAATTAATCATCGGTTATTGGATCTCAAACATTTGGTAATTATGACTTGTAGTCATCAGAGGAAACCTGCCACATTTTTACTAATGCAGCAAGGGATCTTTTATATGCACTTTCCCACAGACAGGATAGCACACACCACGGCCTTTGATATACCAGTCATGGTGCACTGGCTGGAATGAGAAATAGCCTAAAGGGCCCACCGACAGGGATCGATCCCAAATGGACCTTGCATCAAGCGAACGCTTTACCACTGAGCTACGTCCCACCCAGATAAACGGAATGATACATGGTAGAGTTTTTCAGGTTTTAAAGGTCATTTCAGCTTTTATTTTTAAATATATATCACATTCAGTCCTGTGTACTACGATAGTATATTATTTTCTGCATTTTACTCAAGTTATATTTCCTGTACATTATTTTGTATATCTATACTTTTATTACTGAATATTTTTAGCTTGTCTAATCTCTATCTTGTCACTGCAACTAATGTATGTTCTTTTTCATGTTCCTCAAATAAAGTTGAAGAATGGCCTGAGAATAATTATGTTCTATTCTCTTTTGGTGATAATAACACCATTCTCAATGTAGTGTGGTGATGATGGTGGTGGTGGTGGACATATCACCATTTTAAAGGTAGTGTGGTGATGGTGGTGGTGGTGGTGGACATAACACCATTCTCAAGGTAGTGTGGTGATGGTGGTGGTGGTGGACATATCACCATTTTAAAGGTAGTGTGGTGATGGTGGTGGTGGTGGACATAACACCATTCTCAAGGTGGTGTGGTGATGGTGATGGTGGTGGTGGTGGACATAACACCATTCTCAAGGTGGTGTGGTGATGGTGGTGGTGGACATAACACCATTCTCAAGGTGGTGTGGTGATGGTGGTGGTGGACATATCACCATTTTAAAGGTAGTGTGGTGATGGTGGTGGTGGTGGACATAACACCATTCTCAAGGTAGTGTGGTGATGGTGGTGGTGGTGGACATAACACCATTCTCAAGGTAGTGTGGTGATGGTGGTGGTGGTGGACATAACACCATTCTCAAGGTAGTGTGGTGATGGTGGTGGTGGTGGACATAACACCATTCTCAAGGTAGTGTGGTGATGGTGGTGGTGGTGGACATAACACCATTCTCAAGGTAGTGTGGTGATGGTGGTGGTGGTGGACATAACACCATTCTCAAGGTAGTGTGGTGATGGTGGTGGTGGTGGTGGACATATCACCATTTTAAAGGTGGTGTGGTGATGGTGGTGGTGGACATATCACCATTCTCAAGGTGGTGTGGTGATGGTGGTGGTGGACATAACACCATTCTCAAGGTAGTGTGGTGATGGTGGTGGTGGACATAACACCATTCTCAAGGTAATATGGTGATAGTGGTGGTGGACATAACACCATTCTCAAGGTGGTGTGGTGATGGTGGTGGTGGACATAACACCATTCTCAAGGTAATATGGTGATAGTGGTGGTGGACATAACACCATTCTCAAGGTAGTGTGGTGATGGTGGTGGTGGACATAACACCATTCTCAAGGTGGTGTAGTGATGGTGGTGGTGGACATAACACCATTCTCAAGGTGGTGTGGTGATGGTGGTGGTGGACATAACACCATTCTCAAGGTGGTGTGGTGATGGTGGTGGTGGACATAACACCATTCTCACGGTAATATGGTGATAGTGGTGGTGGACATAACACCATTCTCAAGGTGGTGTGGTGATGGTGGTGGTGGACATAACACCATTCTCACGGTAATATGGTGATAGTGGTGGTGGACATAACACCATTCTCAAGGTGGTGTGGTGATGGTGGTGGTGGACATAACACCATTCTCAAGGTAATATGGTGATAGTGGTGGTGGACATAACACCATTCTCAAGGTGGTGTGGTGATGGTGGTGGTGGACATAACACCATTCTCAAGGTGGTGTAGTGGTGTGGTGGTGGACATAACACCATTCTCAAGATAGTGTGATAATGATGGTGGTGGTGGACATAACACCATTCTCAAGGTGGTGTGGTGATGGTGGTGGTGGACATAACACCATTCTCAAGGTAGTGTGGTGATGGTGGTGGTGGACATAACACTATTCTCAAGGTAGTGTGATGATGGTGGTGGTGGACATAACACTATTCTCAAGGTAGTGTGGTGATGGTGGTGGTGGACATAACACCATTCTCAAGGTAGTGTGGTGATGGTGGTGGTGGATTTGATAGGATGGATTGAAAAAATGTACAAGTGCTTATAAATATGATGATGATGTGAAGACGATAATGGCTGTACAGAACTGTGGTGATGGCTATGATAACATTATAAGTTATTCGTTTGTTTTATTTAATGACATCAATAAAACACATCGATTAATTAATCATTGTTCACTGGATATCAGTCATTTGTTGATTCTGGTGCAGTTTTCATGGGAAACCCTGCTACATTTCCCCCCATTAGCAGTAAAGAGTTTGTTTTGTTTAACACCACCACTAGAGCACATTGATTAATTAATCATCGGCTATTGGATGTCAAGCTTTTGGTAATTAGGACTCATAGTCATCAGAGGAAACTCGCTACATTTTTCTTAATGTAGCTAGGGATCTTTTATATGCACTTTTCCTCAGACAAGAAAGCATATACCATGACCTTTGTCCAGTTGTGGTGCACTGGTTGGAATGAGAAAAACCCAATCAGCTGAATAAATCCACCAAGGTGGTTCGATCCTGCTAGTAGACAATGATAATCATAAATGTGATGATTATGGCACTTTATGATAACCTAGTAAATGTTCCTACTCATAAAACAAATTCTTCTAGAAAAGAAAGGGAACATTAAACATCCAAAACTGACACATGGCAGTTGACATAAACATAATTATTTCTGCCAAGAGCATTCAAGAAAGAGCTGTACTTCAAATACTGAATTATTTTGTTTTAGATAAAAAAAAATTTTTTAAACTGTGATAAGACTAACAGAGTAATGTATAAAGGTGATTAATCGGTTCACTATGTATCAAAAACTGAACATATTCAGATTGTGCCATACAGAATATATGATACACCAATGATAACATATCTAAAACTTCATAATGGAAACACTGTGGGTGCACAGGGGCTTGACGTAGCCCAGTGGCAAAGCGCTCACTTGATGCGTGGTCGGTTTAGGCCCATTGGGCCATTTCTAGTTCCAAACAGTGCTCCACAACTGGTGTGACAAAGGCTGTGGTATGTGCTATCCTGTTTGTGGGATGGTGCATATAAAAGATCCCTTGCTGCTAATCAAAAAGAGTAGCCCATGAACTGGCGACAGCTGGTTTCCTCTCTCTATATCTGTGTTGTCCGTAACTATATGTCTGATGCCATATAACCGTAAATAAAATGTGTTGAGTGCGTTGTTAAATAAACCATTTCCTTCCTTCCTTCTAACAAATATCTAAACCTAACTCTCTAGTTTTTATATTTTTGAAACCTATCAATCTAATGTGTGTAAATTCTAAAACAAAAAGACTTTTCTTTCTCACTATAATGTTGAAATAGTTCAGCGAATTAAAACAGGTGTTCCATCATCTTATTTTTGTTATTTAACATGATCTATGCCAAGGGGTCAAATAATAAAAATATACTCAAGATTGCAGCTGTGACTCTGAGATTTGAGATAAAATGTTTTCAAAGAATCAGAGCAATGGATTTCATTATCAATAAACACATTTCTCTTCACTTCACTAAAACATGGCCCAGGTAACATTATTCAAGGAAAAAGATAGTACGGCATCAAGGTTTAGCAAGCAAAGCAAACAAATCATTATCTGAAACCATACAAAGGCTACGATAATTGGAAGGGTGGAGTAGTAACAACATAAATGTTAAAAGTATTAATATTTTGTTTAATACCATCACTAGAGCACACTGAAAGAAAGAAATGTTTTATTATTTGGTACATTTTAAATATGGCTATAAAGAAAGAAAGAAATGTTTTATTTAACGACACACTCAACACATTATTTTACGGTTATATGGCGTCAGACACATGGTTAAGGACCACACAGATTTTGAGAGGAAACCGGCTGTCGCCACTACATGAGCTACTCTTTCCGATAGGCAGCAAGGGATCTTTTATTTGCACTTCCCACAGGCAGGATAGCACAAACCATGGCCTTTGTTGAACCAGTTATGGATCACTGGTCGGTGCAAGTGGTTTACACCTACCCATTGAGCCTTGTGGAGCACTCACTCAGGGTTTGGAGTCGGTATCTGAATTAAAAATTCCATGCCTCGACTGGGATCCAAACCCAGTACCTACCAGCCTGTAGACCGATGGCCTAACCACGACGCCAACGAGGCCGGTCAAATAATGAGAGGAAATCTGCTGCCGCCATTTAATTGGCTATTCTTTTTAATTAGCAGCAAGGGATCTTTTAAATGCAGCATCCCAAAGTAGGATAGTACATATCATGGCCTTTTTTACACCAGTTGTCGAGCAATGGTTGGAACGAGAAATAACCTAATGGACCCACCGACAAGGATCAATCCTAGACCAACCATGCATCAGGCGAGTCCTTTCCCACCCCTTTGCTATTAAACAATTGATAATTCTGACATATAGTCTTAGAGGAAACCCACTACATTGCTTCACTAGCAGCAAGGAATCTTTTATATGCACTTTCCCATAGATAGGACAGTACAGGCCTTTCAAAAATACCAGTCATGGGGCACTGTTTGGTATATAGGAAAACCAACAAATCATTGAATGGGAAGTTAATACTGCTTAGGGAATTTGAGGGCATGCTACCCTGAAAAAAGAAACAATTTCAGGTGGTTAAATACAGCATTTCTAACTTGAGAACACAATAAAGGAAATGTGAAAGGGGGCATGACACTCTCACACACCCCTTTCTGCTGCCCCTGTGATAATGAATAAGACTAGTTTTTTTCATCTTCTAGACTAAGCATCATAATTAGCCTAACCACTACAGAAAAACAAAGTACTGTGGTGTTGCTAAACATTCTGTTTCAACTGTTGCCTATTGTATGTAAAGCAATTACTATACATGGTGAATGATTGTTTTTCCCAACACAGAAGTCATCAAACTGACAGATGATCCGTGTCTTACAAATCTCCTCTCCTTCCTAACACATCTATCTCACAGACACCTACAACACGGCATGTCACTTCTTTACCTCCATCACAGAAGAGCTGCAAAAAGGTACTTGTGCTTTTTTGTTTGGCATCTAGTTCATTGATGAAAAAACCCCAGTATATATATTTTTTTTCAACAGTCAGAAAAGCACCATAATTTACTTTTATTTCATGCTTTTAAAAAAAGATTTTTGTTTTATACATGTATATGCATCTTAAAAGATAAGTATTACAATTAATAAATAATTTATTTTTATTTTTTAATTGCATTTCAAGAACACAAATTTTAAAATATGTTACGTATGTCCATTTTGTTTCAAGTCACTGACAAAAATGGTCTGCATGGTGGGGACACCGCTTTTTATATTGTGTGTGTGTGTGTACCGGCCTCGGTGGCGTCGAGGCAGGCCATCGGTCTACAGGCTGGTAGGTACTGGGTTCGGATCCCAGTCGAATCGTGGGATTTTTAATCCAGATACTGACTCCAAACCCTGAGTGAGTGCTCCGCAAGGCTCAATGGGTAGGTGTAAACCACTTGCACTGACCAGTGATCCATAACTGGTTCAACAAAGGCCATGGTTTGTGCTATCCTGCCTGTGGGAAGCGCAAATAAAAGATCCCTTGCTGCTAATCGGAAGAGTAGTCCATGTAGTGGCGACAGCGGGTTTCCTCTCAAAATCTGTGTGGTCCTTAACCATATGTCTGATGCCACATAACCGTAAATAAAATGTGTTGAGTGCGTTATTAAATAAAACATTTTTTTTTTTTTTTATATTGTGTAATTTTCAGGACAGCTAGATGCTGTGGAAAGTAACAGGTTACTTAGTACAGAAAATGTTTTTATGTTTGTACTACGCAGATCACAAAGGTTAAATCTTGGTATTGAACCTGAAAATTAAATTTGAATGTTGTTTATAAAACATTAACATGCCATCTGATCAAGAACATAATCCCTTTCAAGTTACCAGGTGCATGAGAGTAAAGTAAAAATGCAGAACACACCATTAGAGCCATGGCACTCCCGGTGTATCAAATATTATCAATATATATGTAATATTATGTATATATCAAACATTGTACAAACATTTCTGTTACCGGATGTGTAGCTACATAGGGAGTGGGACACTTCCTTCTTAAGTCTACGTTAACAGCATGTTTACCTGTTAGTACTGGGAAATATTTTAACTGGTTTGCACATAAACTTTAAATTATGTCTACTGGATGTCAAACATTTGTTAATTCTGACACGTAGTCATCAGAGAAAACCCACTACATTTTTCCTACTGCAACAAGGGATCTTTTATATGCACTTTCCCACAGGCAGAAAAGCACATACCATGGCCTTTGACCAGTTGTGGTGCACTGGTGGTTGGAACAAGAAAAAACTTGATCAGTTGGATGGAACGATGCGAGCACTCAAACGACTGAGCTAAATCCCACCCCTTCTTGTGTATCAAATATATATGTATATATCAAACATTGTAGCTACATCGAAGTGGGACACTTCCTTCTTAACTCTATAGCAGCATGTTTACCTGTATGTACTGGGAAATTTTATCACTGGTCATCAGTTTGATCATAATGTTTTTATTATGTCAGATATTTTACAAATTTATGGGTTTTTTTTGACAGTTTGTCTACAAAGAGAAAAACTTACTGTTGCCATAGGCATAGATTACTCATTCCAAAAAGCAGCAAGACATATTTTATAGTAACTTTCCCATAGACAGGACAGTACATACCACAATGTTTTATGTACAGTACAAGTTGTAGGGCAAGAACAAGAATCGGTGATCATTAATCAAGGATCAAAATTAATTTTGTGGAATGGGAAGCAATCTGTAACATTTAATTCAGTCTAGAAACAAATGCTACAAATTGAGAAGCAGTTTGCATCCACTTGTCCTGAGTTAGACTTTACTCTCATTTTAAGTAAATCTTAAAGTTTTTAAACTAATAATTTCTCGGTGTGATATATTTAATATTGGTTGTCCTAATGTTGACATAATTGACACTAATTTCTAAATATGAATAGTTGTATGCTTTAAGATGGAAAGCAAATGTTCTAAAATAGATCATCAGAAAGCATATTGTGTATTCTGAGTGTCAGTTGCCTCTTGTACTGGGCCGTCAATTTTTATTTTCGTAATAGTCTTTTTGTATTAAATAATTAAATAATAAATAATGATGCAAGATAAAACAAAAAGATTGTTGATGTTTTTTTTTTTTTTTTGTTTTTTTTGGGGGGGGGGGATTACTGTTTTGTTTAATGCCAACATTAGAGCATATTCATTTATTAATCATCAGCTACTGGATGTCACACATGGTCATTTATTAATCATCAGCTATTGGATGTCACACATGGTCATTTATTAATCATCAGCTATTGGATGTCACACATGGTCATTTATTAATCATCAGCTATTGGATGTCACACATGGTCATTTATTAATCATCAGCTATTGGATGTCACACATGGTCATTTATTAATCATCAGCTATTGGATGCCACACATGGTCATTTATTAATCATCAGCTATTGGATGTCACACATGGTCATTTATTAATCATCAGCTATTGGATGTCACACATGGTCATTTATTAATCATCAGCTATTGGATGTCACACATGGTCATTTATTAATCATCAGCTATTGGATGTCACACATGGTCATTTATTAATCATCAGCTATTGGATGTCACACATGGTCATTTATTAATCATCAGCTATTGGATGCCACACATGGTCATTTATTAATCATCAGCTATTGGATGCCACACATGGTCATTTTGACAGAGTCATAGAGGAAACCTGCTACATTTGTCCATTAGTAGCAATGGATCTTTTATATGCACCATCCCACAGACAGGATAGCACATACCACAACCTGTGATATACCAGTCATGGTGTACTGGCTGTGATGAGAAATAGCCCAATGGGCCAACCAAAGAAAATAGATCCCAAACTGACTGTGCATCTAGCGAGCGCTTTATTACTGGGCTACATCCCACTCTCTTTTTTTTTTACCGGGTCAGGGACTGGCATTGGAACATGGACCAAGAATGGGTGGATTAACAAGTAGGTGGGTGGATTAACAAGCAGGTGGGTGGATTAACAAGCAGGTGGGTGGATTAACCAGTAGGTAGGTGGATTAACAAGTAGGTGGGTAGATTAACAAGTAGGTGGGTGGATTAACTAGTAGGTGGGTGGATTAACTAGTAGGTGGGTGGATTAACAAGTAGGGTGGGTAGATTAACAAGTAGGTGGGTGGATTAACTAGTAGGTGGGTGGATTAACTAGTAGGTGGGTGGATTAACAAGTAGGGTGGGTGGATTAACAAGTAGGGTGGGTGGATTAACAAGTAGGTGGGTGGATTAACAAGTAGGTGGGTGGATTAACAAGTAGATGGGTGGATTAACAAGTAGGTGGGTGGATTAACCAGTAGGTGGGTGGATTAAATAGTAGGTGGGTGGATTAACAAGTAGGTGGGTAGATGGATGGATGGATTAATCAAGTAATAACAAAATAATGAATTAATGTATAAATAAATTAACACACAAATATGGTGTAGTCTATATGTAGCGGGTAACTAGATCAGCTACTTGTGATATATGCTCAACATATGACACTTGACAGGTCCATTTTAGCTACAGACCAACTTCCTGTAAGGCATAATACAATATGTTGTGACAGTGTTGTGTTTCTACAGTAGAAAAGAACCCAATAGACTAGTTGAATTTATGAATCATAAAGTATGAACATTAATGGAAGGCAAAGCCACATAATGAGATAATTTGCAGAACCCTAACAGAGATAATTTGCCAGTAATGAGGCAGCAAGTGACACAACATCCCATGATGCAACCTGTTCCCAGCCACCAGTTTCGGTGTTTGGTACAATCAAGAATCAGATGTCATGTGAACTCTTTATCTATATAATCAGTCATTCACGTTTCTGCAGTCTTCAACATACATTCAAAGAATAGATTTTTACTTTATACAACCACTTTAAAGTTAGTTTTGCTCACTGATAAAAAACATTTATGATTCTGAAATACATGTACATGTATATATATTTCTTACACACCTGTTGGTGTGAACACCAAGCGTTATTTATGATAACACATACTATTTACACACATATGTGTGTTAACAATTTCAAGACATACGACTGGCTGCTCCTAGGTGATGACCAGGTCACCAATGCAAGATATCCAATGAAAAACAACATAATGGAAATTGATTATCATGTGACGTACAAATCATGTGTCTGTGACGCGTAAGTCAGCTACAAATGCAAAGGGTTGTAAATATCTTGTAGTCTAAAAAGATGTAAAATTTGCTTAAAACCTGGTTTTTGTGGATATGTAAGAAATAAAATAATACATTCATGCTTTCACTTGTTAGATACATTTAAAAACAACTCGTGAGATAAATGGTATCTAACAGCCACTCATGTATTATTCTCTATATATAGTAAAAAAACAAATTCTCACCAAAAATATCAGTTTCTATACACATATGATATATGTTTGTGAACATTACAATGTTTGTGGAAACAGAAAGCAGTTTTTTTTCACTTCAGAAAGTGATTTAATTTAAATTAGGGCTATTGTTTTTAATTTTAATATTTATAACAAAAATGTTTGTTCATTATAATGCATTGAACAAAATTCCAAAAATGGCAAAAGTTTAAACATTTATAACTTTCATCATTATTTGCACTCTACGTTTTGGAAATGTATGTTGCAAATTGTGATGCAAAAAATAAATGTTTATTTCATTAGAAACATCATTATAATAATAAAAAATAAATCACATATCTAAAACGCCACTGATTAAATAACTTGCTCTCTAATGTCCTTTTCATTTATTCTAGCAATGTCTTCTCTTTATCTGGTGGACTTGTAACAGTAGTAATTGTATTTAGAAAGCATAATTTCATTCCAAAGAGCCACAAATGTTTCTGTTGAAAGCTTTACGATACAGCATTCATCACAAATGTGCAGCAATCAATGAAGGGCATCTGGTGCAGTCAGATTAAGAGTTCACCACCTAGCTTCAGACAATTAACAACATGGAGATACACAGCAGTAAAATTGTAAAATTAAACTTAAAAGCAGACAGGTTTGGCTCCTGCCTAATGAGAAAGAGATAAAAGTGTTGTTAAAAAATCATTAAAATTTCTTTTGAAAGTAAGTGGTTTATAAACTACAGTACAATGGCTGTATATACATCAAATATAAATGCTGCTAGAAAAACGTTAAACAAATGGTTTAAAGTAAAGATGGGGTATGGTGGTATTACACTATAGGTTTCCCTAAAAATTAACCAAGGCTATAAACACAGCCTCCATGTATATAGCCACTTCTACTTGTATGTTAATTAAGTGACAAAAATGGAAGCCTCCATTGCCACTGTATTTATGGAAGAAGAATGAAATGTTTTATTTAACGACAAACTCAACACATTTTATTTAAGGTTATATGGCATCAGACATGTTAAGGACCACACAGATATATAGAGGAAACCAGCTGTCGCCACTTCATGGGCTACTCTTTTCGATTAGCAGTAAGGTATCTTTTATATGCACCATCCCACAGACAGGATAGTACATACCATGGCCTTTGTTACACCAGTCGTGAAGCACTGGCTGGAACAAAAAATCGCCCGACGGGGATCGATCTTAAACCGACCGCACATCAAGCGAGCGTATTTATGGAGTACATTTTGTACACAATGTTTACATACATCATGTGTGTATGGAAGTCAACTGGACGCGAGTACAAAAAGATCTTTGCAAAGTGCAGTAACAGGCGAGTACAAAGAAGGCATTCGACAGTGCAGATGAAAAGAGAAGTGATCAGAATTATTGAAAACTGTTCAACCAGTCTTGTTTATTATATTACACAAAGCGAAAGTTTAAAATGCTGTAATGTGTCATTAATAAAACACTGGATTTACCGAGGGGATGGGTCCTATTTTACCTCAGTTACACATTCTAACCATAAACCCCAGTTCTGATACTAATTAAACTAAATATGATAATAACGGCTATGAATGATGGGACAGGGGTGCTTCTGTGAGTTTTCGCAGCTCAAGATAATCAGTTTATTTCCTGTTTTATGGCTATTTTATTGATGTTATCAGCAGCAGGTCTTATCCCCATGTTTTAACCTTGTTAGTCAACAGCATGGCACCTAGGTTGAGTGCATGGCCCAGTAGTCAACCCCAGCACTATCTAGTGATAAAAGTTTATTTTATTTAACAACACCACTAGAGCACATTGATTTATTAATCATCGGCTATTGGATGTCAAAGATTCGGTAATTGTAACATATAGTCTTAGAGAGGAAACTCACTACATTTTTCCCATTAGTAGCAAGGGATCGCTTATATGCACTCTCCAAGACAGGATAACACATTCCACAGACTTTGATATACCAGTTGTGGTGCACTGGCTGGAACGAGAAATAGCCTAATGGGCTCACCAATGGGGATCGATCCTAAACCAACTACGCTTTTCCACTGGTCATATAATATTTCTAAAAGTAAAGTCCATTGTCAGTCATTGATCCTACAATCCATCACACATCAGGTGCAATGGGATGGAGGAACAGTTTGTTTTGGACCAACCACCATCCCAAGTTCTTCCTGCACGTGGTTTGATGGTCCTGTATGCATCTGTATGCAAGATATGATCTGGACATGGATTTTCTGTTATTTGCAGTAGACATATGAAAAATAGGTCACAGTGACCTAATAATAGTACGTGACACACTGCCATCCCAAGTTGTTCCTACATGTGAGGTTTGATGGTCCTGTATGCAAGATATGGCTCAGAGAACGGATTTATTGTTATGTGCAGTAGACCATAAAAAGTAGGTCACAGTGACCTAGTAATAATATGCGACACACTGCCATCCCAAGTTGTTCCTACATATCAGGTTTGATGTTCCTGTATGCATATGTATGCAAGATATGGTCAAAACAAGGATTTACTATTATGTGCAGTAAACAGTCAAAAGTAGGTCACAGCAACCTAGTAATAGTACAAGACACATCGCCATCCCAGGTTGTTTCTACATGTGAGGTTTGATGGTCCACTATGCATCTGTATGCAAGATATGGTCCAGACAAGAAAAAGTTAACAGACGGATGGACTGACGGACGGATGTATGGACGGACAAAGCCATACCATAATATGACCCATCATAGATGGACATATAAAAATGGGTAAATCGCCATGAGATTCCAAGCTGATTGGTTTATAATAAAGCTATACACAATTTCAGCTCTGTATTTAAAAAAAAAAGACATCCAGAAAACCATATGTGGGACAGACAGATGAATGGATGGACAGACAGGCAGTCAGTCAGTAGGACAAAGACGAAACCTATAGTCCCCTCTGATTGGACTGGTAGGGGACTAAAAAAAAGGCTTATACACACAGTTTGTTTTATCAATTCCTTATTCTTTTTTAGTGATACTTTTTTAACCAAACTTCAACCAATCCCAAATTGTCTAAAATTGGCTTTGTAAGTTCTGGCTCTAAGCCAAGCTCATCACAAAATAGTCACTGTGGTAGGAGGATGTGTTTAGTAGAACCCGGTGTTACCAAGTACCTTCAAGTGTCCAAACAACCTCAACGACCAGCCACAACAGGCCCTGTGAGCGGCTTCCTCTTAGTGGTGCCATATAATCTAATTTGCCACATTTTCAATTACTTACCTATCAAAGTCTGAGATAAATGGTTTACTTGTCAAGGAAACTAAAGAGGTTAAATTGGTGTCTTTTGATTACACAGATTAGGAAACCCAGATTACCAGACAAGGATTGAAGATGATCAAGAAAACAAATTAGAGTTTTGGGGTCAAAGAAGATGCAGTTTGTCGTTATAATTAAAATATAATAAAATAAATCAACAATTACTTATTGACTTTTATTAAAACTATTAACATATTCTAGCTCACGTCTCTGCACAAATGAAATGTGATATTTATAATAAATTAGATTAGAGAATTAAGAGCAAAAACCCACAATTATATAGGCTACCCTTTCCAAATAGCAATGAGGTGTCCACTCAGCACTTTCCAATACAGGATAGCATATACCAATTGCCTTTAACATATGGTACCATTTATGGAAGGAATAATATTGTAATTAATGACTTCCAACACATTATGGTTATATGGTGTTAGACATATGATTAAGGACCACAAAGATAATGAAAGGAAACCTGCTGCTGCCATGTAATGGGGTACTCTTTCCAATTAACAGCAAGGGATCTTTTATATGTAGCATCCCACAAACAGGATAGTACATACTATGGCCTTCGTTACACTAGTTGTAAAGCACTGGCTGGAATGAGAAATAGTCCAATGGGCTCATCAGCAGGGATCAATCCTAGACTAACCACACATCAGGCATCACCAATGGGCTACATCCTGTAAAACCCACCCCACCCCCACCCCAAATGTGTAGTGCATTGGTTAAAATTAAAAACAATCTGGTGAGTCTAGTGGCAATGATATGAGGCTATGTCAATCCAGAAACCCATGACACATTGCACATACTCTCTACCAATAAGCTAGATTTCACTCTGTAACCTCGTAGAAGACCCGTTTCAACCTTCCCCACTTTATAGTTATATAACCATCATAACCCCAAAAATAATTAGCCAACAAATTATTAAGATGATAAACAAATTATGTTTTGGTGATTCCAGTGCAGATTCATCAAACCACTCCACTTTAGAATAAATTAAAAGCCAATGCATGGAGTACCTTCCACTTAGTTCAGTACACATCGAGGTGTGTTAAAAATGTTGTTTTGAAAATTTAGCTAATTAGTAGCATGACTAGAACGAAGATCAACATATTAATAGTTCATTAACAGCTTCCTCCTCTTGACGTATTTACACAGATGCGTGTGCAAACTGATCATCTAAGATTGGCAAATCGTTCATCCTGAACCTCTAATGGTTAGGAAAATCCTCTTTTTTAGGGGTGTTGGTTTATGGCCTTTACAACTTTGATGTCAAAATAGTTAACAGTTGCAAAGATTTTTTTAGGCTTCTATATACAACATTTTTATAAATCAAAATCAGAATTTTGTTTGCTATCAATAACAAAATCTGAAATTTGTATATATGCTTTTTAAATATTTATTTTAGTAATTACTCCTTGCCTTTTACTTTGTGTTTTATTTTGGCAGATGACTTTCCAGTGTGTTAATTACCATTGTCAAAATGCAAATTTCATGTAATTGGTATCAAAGGGTAAATAGTTTAATTCTGTTTCAAACTCTGTTCTGCATTCTATAACATTTTGTTGACAAAACGATGTATAATACTGTAATGGACTAGTCTAGTTCATAGTTTAAAAAAAACCCATAAAATAATAATAAAACATAAAATAATAATAAAACATAAAATAAATATACAAGAAAATGTTACTGCCATTTGTTAAGCAATTAAAATGATCTACACACCCTTTCTTTACACCTCAAAATCATCTGCAATTATATAACCTCATTAAATGGGAGTTGTTATTTTATTAACGTAATGACATATCCCAAAAGGAATGGAAATGTTCATTAACACCACAGTAAACCTTTTTTTTGTCAGTGGCTATTAGGTTTGAAACATGTTTAACTATAACAATACAAACATTTTATTAAGTTGGAGGGACTTTTTTTTTTTGGTGATATACATGTAGTCTATTCCTTCCAGTTAAGGATCAGGGAACTCTTTTAACGTTGTCATATCAAAGCAAGGTTCAGGCACATCCATCTTTGAAACAGTCTCTGACTACGCCGGTGACTAGGTCCAGAACTGATACATCCAGTTAGCAGCGAAGCATCTTTATATTAATTAATATGCATTTGCCTTGTTGTGTTAAGAAAAAAACAAAACTTCCTGTCATGTACATATAAGCTAATACTGCAATGGAAGGATGATATGATACTCTTTAACATGCCAATATCCTTTTACAGTTGACACATGTCCACCATGGGTACAATGTCAGACCAGCCCAGAACAGGACATCTTCAAATTATCAGCAAATTATATTTTGTATGCATTTATTTCCCACCGACATGACAGCACATGCCAGTCTTTGCGTAGCAGTCATGGAGCACTGAATATGAAAACCCCCAGCTTAAATGGCTTGATAGGGATCCTACAATCCATTGTACTTCAGGAAGGTGTTCTAGACTGAGCTCCATCCTGGTTCTTATTTTCTACAAAAAGTGCAGACTGATTTGTGAATGAATCCTCAACAGATGGTAGCTTTGTTAGCTGATGGCCGTTATCCAATTACACAGAACATTGAGAAAATTCCTTCTTTATTTGTGCACACAAAAAATAGACTTTTTCAATGAACATTAATCACAGGAGAAGCTCTGCCAGGCATAAAGTCATCAGAGGCAGCCACTGATGCAGGATGTGAGAGTGTAAACACTCGGAGGATGGAGCTCATAAAATGGCAGTTATTCTGGTAAAAAATTTGCATTTTCGCAGCTCAATGACAGAACTTTGAGTGTTTTAAGTAACTGCTTCTTTATGTATTTCTAAAGTTGTTTTATTATGGTGGCTTCTTGTGGTATATGATGCAGCATACATTTGAGTGGTTCGAGAGCTGACAATTAGTTGAAAGAAATAGGTAATGATCTAATCATTTCAGCTCTTTCACAACTTTAAGTATGCCAAATATATTATTACAGTCATGTCTTAGGTGTTCTTATAATTGTAATTTATAATGTAACTAATTTGTACACTATTTATTTTTAAACTTGGGCATAAAATAGTACAAATTAAACTGCTCATGCAAAACTATTTCCACAAGGGCGCCATATAACCATAAATAAATGTATTGTGTGTATCATTAAATAAACCATTTCCTGCCTCATCACATACTCGTATAGATAATTTATTTACTCAAAATGACGGTGAATTTGTACATGGAATGCAATTGCTCTCCCATGAAATTTCAGTAAAGCAATTTCTTGTTCACCATCAATTTTTAAACCATAAGCACTAGTATATAGTAGGTTTCTGTTTTCATTAAACATGCATTTCACGATCTGCCGTGATCAACACAGGCCCAGGAGCGTAGCCCAGTGATAAAGCTCTCGCTTGATGCGCAGGGACGGGGCATAGTCCAATGGTAAAGCGCTCGCTTGATACACGCTTGGTCTGGGATCAATGCCCATTGGTGGGCCCATTGGGCTATTTCTCATTCCAGCCAGTGCACCACAATTGGTATATCAAAGGCCATGGTATGTACTACCCTGTCTGTGGGATGGTGCATATAAAAGATCCCTTGCTGCTAATTAAAAAGAGTAGCCCATGAAGTGGCAAAAGCAGGTTTCCTCTCTCAACATCTGTGTGGTCCTTAACCATATGTCTGACACCATATAACCGTAACTAAAATGTGTTGGAGTGCGTCGTTAAATAAAACATTTCTTTCTTTTTTTGCTTGATGCACAGTCAGTTTGAGATTGATCCATGTCGGTGGGCCCTTTGGGCTATTTCTCATTCCAGCCAGTGCACCATGACTGGTATATCAAAAGCTGTGGTATGTGCTATCCTGTCTGTGGGATGGTGCATATAAAAGATCTCTTGCTAAGACTATATGTTAAAATAATCAAATGTTTGACATCCAATAGCCTATGATTAATAATGTGCTCTAGTGGTCTCGTTAAAAATAAACTTTAAATAAATAAACTTTTATCACCACAATTTTTATGTCCTCATGAATTAGATAATGAATTTTAATTTTTTTATGTCTGTAAAGAATGACTGACTGTATGTTTCTATGCAGATATAATGGAATTGTGGCCTTAAGTTGACATGACATCTTTTACAATATCTTTAAAAAAATGTAAATGGTTAGTGTAACACCACCACTAGAAAACATTGATTTATTAATTATCGGCATGTCAAACATTTGGTAATTTTTACATATAGTCCACTACATTTTTTCCATTAGTTGCAAAGGATCTTTTATATGCACCATCCAACAGACAAGATAGCACATACCATGGCATTTGATATATACCAGGTCATGGGGCACTGCAGGTGCAGATCAAGAATGTTTTAATAGAGGGGGCCCAAAACCCTGTTGTTGTTTTTGAAAATAGAATATAAAGGTCCTTGACTGGTGAACGGGATAAGTTTGCATTGTGTATTCTGTAACATATACGTATCATTTGACCAAAAATAGGGGAGCCTGGGCCCATGCCTCAATCCACACCTGCACTGGTTGGAACAAGAAATAACCCAATGGGTGATCGATCCCAGACCGATCGTGCTTTTCCACTGAGCTACATCTTGCCCCATCACTGTACAGTATTCTGCCTTTATAAGTCTCACCAACACTGGGAATAGAACATTTTTGCCCCTTGTATATTAAAGACCACAGAGCAGTAAAATGCAGAACACAGACAACAATGGACTGCAGACTGCAGACTGCAGTGTGATGCTATAAAATGTAGACTGGTGCTATTCCCCCTCCCATAGCACGTGTACAGATCTTCTAACACACACAGCAACGTGCGCCACCAGCTTAGTGGCAATCTCCCCACTTGCTGGCATACCAGGAAACCCAGCTCTACGTCAAGTGGTTAACCAATGCCAAATATTTGGCTACTAACATTTTGTGAGAAAACACCGGTATTATTTCAACTGACACTCTGTTGCTGGGTGCCACCCTTGACATTTTGAAAGCAAGACAATTTCCTTGGGTTTCCCCCTCTTCCCATCAGACAGTTGCAACCAAACATATAGTCTGTACTTGTACTTTCAAATAACTGGTAATTTACCACATGAAATATTCTGAAAGTTCTGTTATGCAATATTTAATAACGTAAGGACAAATATGTTTGGACTAAAATGGAAACACCTCTCATTTTAAACCATAGTAGCTAAAATGGTAACTGATACATAAAAATTGTGATTATAATAAATAATATAGCTATATTAAAGGTTAAACCTGATAATCATAAAAATTGCCCCAACTCATTTCCTTTTGTCATCCATTATTTTTTCACTCCCTCCCCAAATCCTCCAACCTCCCAATATTAAGAACACCAACTAGTCTGTATAATATAATTCTGACAATTATAGGCTTAACACCATTGAATTACCTATATTTCATACATGACCCACCACAACAAAAAATTAAATAAAATTAAGCAGTTTATGATATATTTTTTAATTGCAATTGCCATGACAGTTATCTGCTCTTATTCAACTTATGGTACTGGCACTTCGTGAACGGAATGTATATATGATATATTACTGATATTGTTAAAACAAATTAAAGAAAGAAGTGTTTTATTTAACGACGCACTCAACACATTTTATTTACGGTTATATGGCGTCAGACATATGGTTCAGGACCACACAGATTTTGAGAGGAAACCCGCTGTCGCCACTACATGGGCTACTCTTCCGATTGGCAGCAAGGGATCTTTTATTTGCACTTCCCACAGGCAGGATAGCACAAACCATGGCCTTTGTTGAACCAGTTATGGATCACTGGTCAGTGCAAGTGGTTTACACCTACCCACTGAGCCTTGCGGAGCACTCACTCAGGGTTTGGAGTCGGTATCTGGATTAAAAATCCCATGCCTTGATTGGGATCCGAACCCAGTACCTACCAGCCTGTAGACCGATGGCCTGCCACGACGCCACCGAGGCCGGTCAAAAAACAAATTAAGTGGTATACTTTTTTGTGGACAGTATACTACTAAAATTTAGTTTGTAAAATTACAGCAAATAATTTTTTTTAACTTTTCTTCAGAAAAACATTTCTATAATGAAAGATTACGGTTATGGCATCTACCATACTGGTTATATTACAAATGTCAATCAACAGTAAGAATTCTGAGGATAAAAAAACCCCAAACATTGAAAAGATTGGTTACTGCTCTCCTGTGTTGACAGAAAGTTTGATTACAACTCTTTCAAACTTAGAAAAACAATTACACCTGACTGACACAAGATGATGCAGTAAAAATATGTTCCTAACAGGTGGTCGCGTAGTCGAAGAAGATGTAAATGTACTTGGTTTTGTAACATCAAACTAAGTAACCTAGTTTTACAGTGCGAGACGTAGCCCAGTGGTAAAGCACTCACTCGATGCGTGGTCGGTGTGTGATCGATCCCCGTCAATAGGCCCATTGGGCTATTTCTCATTCCAGCCAGTGCACCCCAACTGGTACATCAACGGCCGTGGTATGTGCTATCCTGTCTATGGGATGGTGCATATAAAAGATCCCTTGCTGCTAATCGAAAAAGAGTAACCCATGAAGTGGCGACAGTAGGTTTCCTCTCATTATCTGTGTGGTCCTTCACCATATGTTTGACACCAAATAACCGTAAATAAAATGTGTTGAGTGCGTCGTTACATAAAACATTTCTTTCTTTCATTCTGGATGGATATTTATGGCTGTAATATGTGCTGTCATGTCTATCTAGGAAAATGTATTTAAAAAAACAAGCATTTTGAGAGTACTTCTAGCAATACCTGTCCCGTATACAGAGCCCAACTAATTTTTGTATCTCTAAAGATTCAAGGGCCATAACTTTGTCAAAAATAGATAAATAACCATCAAAGTTAAACTTGATCTGTAACTGTTCATGGTAAAGCTATAAAAAAAAAATTCTGGAAAACTATTTGTGGGACAGATGGACAGACAAGACAGACAGACAGACAGACAAAAAAGACAGATAGGATAGTGATGAAACCTGAAATATCTTCTGGTTGGACCGATTTAGAAACCTTAGATGCCAAGGGACAAATGTAACCAATGTGGAGGTGGTTGATTTCTTCAGTAACACTCTGTCTGTGGTATGTGCTATCCTGTCTGTGAGATGGTGCATATAAAAGATCCCTTTCTGCATTAGAGAAAATGTAGTGGGTTTCCTATTATGACTACATGTCAGAATTACCAAATGTTTGACATAATAGCCGATGATTAATTAATCAATGTGCTCTAGTGGTGTTTTTAAACAAACTAAACTTTAACTTTGAATCTAGGATCCAGTATTTACCATATGTCATATAATAGCCACTGATGACTTGTCCAGTATATTTTAAAATTATGATTACTTCCACTCCACCCACTGCCCCAAAGGAAAAGAGATTAATCTGGACTCTTGAGAATAAAAACATTGCATATCAGGTAACCCATTTTGGGGTTCTGCAAAAATCAATTCAGGTAACCCATTTCCTTTTTGTGTAACTAAGACATGCACAACGCACATTTAGATTTGCACAAGCAATGCACAGATAAAACAATAATTGCTTTCACAATTTTTAAAGACCAGGTCCCAATTTCACAAAACATCATAAGCCTAGTTTTGCACGTATATGTAAATCTACGACTAAACCACAATTTTTATTACTATCATAGTACAACAAATATAGTTTAAAATACACGTATGTCATTTTCTTTTGTCCTTAAAATGCTCCATCTTCTGTAATGATGTAATTTTCTGCGTGAAATAGATTCCAAACACTTGTAAATGTATGACCACTGGTATAACTGCTAGTCGCAGATGTAAACTTACAATGTTTTGTGAAACAGGCCCCTGGTTAATTATGATCCTTAACATAATGGGGGAATAACAGATGGTTAATTTAATACATTACCAAAAAATACCATCAGATGAAAAACATGCATGGGTGGTTTGTACCCTTTTACAATAACCCCCAACAATGTAACAGTGTACAGCACTTGTTTGATCAAAACATTATTATTTTTTTTTTTGCTTTAAAAAACCCAAATGAATTGGGAAGAAGTTTTTCAACTTACTAGGACATCTCCATAATATTATATACAAACTCGGCGACAATATACACTAAAGTACTCTTATAACAAACTGGAAGGGACCATGATAGTTAGTTGGTTATAGCAGTGGTTCGTTGTACACATTTGTACAAGTTGGGTTATTAATGTATAGGGAGATAAAATGGGACTTTATGATCAGTTCTTTCTATGCAGTAGTTTGTTCTAAGCATGTTCATTATAAGTGTACTTTACTGTACAGAAATATTATATAGGCCTATATGCAATTTAAAATGAGAACATAGTAGCGTTCACATCTTTAAATTATTTGTCTTTCAGCCTAAACATCAGCAGATTAAGCAACATCCTGTAACATTTCCTACGTCTGCCAGCATCAGATGGCTGGAGATGTGCAGTGTTCAAAACAATATTGTGAAAATATTTTTAGTTCTCCCAGCAGACATGTGAGCAGGAATCGTACTGCATCCTCACCATATGTCTGAATGGGTTTGCGGAACCACCTGTCCCAGACAATGTCTGCATGGCGCTAGCCGAAAACGCACCTCCAGTAATCTCTGATAGTGATCAGCTTGCAAAAACCTATACACAATGATCAAATCTAAGACTGCTGGCTTTTTTTCCCCCATTCCATTCATATGGTCAAGTCCTTGGTAAAAGATATGAAAATAAAAGCTGTGTTGATTTTTAGGGACTGTGGGATTGGTACAGAAATAAAGCTAAAAGTTACATGTATATCGTCTACCCTTGCCCCCTCCCCATTCATGTATATAAACAATGATTAAATGTTGACTACCGTAACTCTTCTTTTTTTCCCCATTCATATGGTAAATCTTTGAGAAAAAATATGAAAATAAAAGGCTCAAGTCAAATTTTGATGAAGAATATAGCAAACAGCTATGTATACATCATTTTTTATTATGATCAAAGCTAGTTTTTTTCTTCAATTTTATTTTAAATTATCTTAATATTGGTACTTGCACTTGCACCAGAAGGCTTAAAACCTTTCTGACACCCAATAGCTGACATGTATTTTTGTGCTGGGGTGTTGTTAAACATTCATTCATTCATTCATTCATTCATTCATTCATTCAACCATTCATCCATTCATTCATGAATTCAGCTTTGTACAATACAAATGTCCAATCATAAATACAATTTGATTTTGTTGATCAAGGGGTTAATTAAAACAGTACATTAATTAAAAAGACAGAAATAAAGAATAAGAAATACAGAATTTTGGGTTAATTTTCGACACATTTTCTGACAATCAAGCTAGTTCTTAAGATGGGAAACTGGTCAAAGGAACTCGGCATTCATGAATTACACTCAACATCACAACAATGCCACAGGTTGCCACATTAGGCAAGATTTACACACTCCTGTATCAAACATGCTATCTCTCCCAGTCAAAGAATCAGCCATTTAGGGTCCACTACTGACAGGCAAGTATGTGAAACATCTGAATAATTAATCACTGAAGAGCAGTCTTCTACCCAAATCTTCAAGTAAACCACAAACAACAATAGTGGAATCCATCCCATGGTTTAAATTACTAAATAAACTTACCTGTGTTGCTGAAAACAACAACATTATAGTAAATTATAAACAGCTGCAGAGGAACAAGGAATAACCAGAGACAGGTAGGAGGGTGTAGAATGCAGAAAGAGATAAATTTACTACAGGTAATCTATGTGTAAAAAAACAAATGGCAGATTCAAAAATATTTAAAAGATTTAGGTAAAAAAACAACCCCAAGATTTTAAGCATTTTGGGCATAAGATACAATTGGCATAAACATTCAAGATTAACAAGCATTCTGAGAGTACTGCTAAAGCAATACATTTCCCCTACTGGGCTCAAAACATTTTAATCTCTCTTAACTTCAATGGTCATAACTCTGTGAAAAATGGGTAAAATGCCATGAAAGTCAAACTTGATCTGTAACAAAACATAAAAAAGCTATACACAAAATTTCAGCTCAATATCTTGAAGCATTGCAAGAAAATCCATCCAGAAAACTATGTGGGATAGACAAATGGACAGACACCCATAGTCCCCTCCAGGTAGACTGTTAGGGAAAAAATAACCATGGTTAAGCAAAAGTAAAAATAATTGCTAAAATATACTTTAAAATAAAATATTTCAAGAATTTTGTTTTACAGATAAATATAAGCAACCAAAAAAAAACTTGTTTAAAAGTTACATTAAACTAAAAAAAATTATAGAATGTGTTTTTAAGACAGATCTCTTAAAAAATAGTTTACAATTTGCATTAAAAGAACTGAATTTCATTGTCTCGGATTGTTAATATGATCTCGGTTATCAAGAGGAAACAAATGGGTTAATTTCTCTGGAAGGGTACACCAAACGGCACTTGCTTTACCCAGTACACCAGAACAAAAATCAATTTAGTCTGGCAGCAGTACCATTTTAGTGCATGTTTTCTATCAACAGCAATTCTTTATGTGACGTCTAATAACGGCAGACAGGGCACCGGCTATACCCAGCCAGAGAGCAGGGAGGCTGTGGAGAGCAAATCATGTCCAATGAAGAGAGCCAGCATGTGGTGTCCTCCTTCATTGAGGAGGCTAATAAATATGTCTGACAAGCCAAAAACACCTGCTTTGGCAGGAAGTATCAAGGAATAGTCTGTCAGAAAACTCTGTGGTCAGGTCACTGGCAGAGGGTACATTTCTTGTGGTGAAAAACAAAAAATAAAGGGATAAAAAGAAGTATATGGGGGAAATGTGTCAGTCAAAGTGTCCAATGATCTTTTAGAGATCTTTGTTTGAGGAGAAATGTGAAGGATGAACTTGTTAATGGCCATTGGGTTGATGGTGGTTGTTGGTTGAAATGATTGGAGTACTGTCCAAATTTACAATAATCTTGGGAAAATCTTTAAGAAGAAGAATGAAGAAGAAATGTTAATGACTATGGAAATGTTGGTAGTTGATATCCGAAATGATTAGATTGTTGGTGCTGTAGTATGGGGTGGGGATGAACATGTATGTGTAGCAATATAAGGTTGTTAGTTGGTAATAAATATGATTGTAGTTAGTAATAAAGGTACCATGCATAACTTATGATTATTAAGGAAAGTAGTGTTAATAGTTACAGAGTTGTTTGTGTTGGAATTAGTTGTAGCATTCTGGGATAGAAGTGAGTATACTGACAGTTACATGTACATGTAACTGACTGTAATAGAATTAAGCAAACTTTTCCATTCCTAGCATCATAAAAATGTTTTTAAAATTTTAAAATTCACATAACATACATACAATGTATTGCAAGTAATGTACTTTCAGCAACAGTGGTTGTGACAGATTTTTATATTTTAAAAAAGTCACCAATGTTGTTGGGTTTGTTTAGGTTTTTTTAGTTTTTTAAATAAATTTTATTTCCCCCAGATAATGACAATGTTAGGTTTGAAAGCCACCAATGTTTAAAAACAATACTGGTGGTCTCACAACACAGATGTCCCCCACTGAACTGATACTGAAGATACTAAACTCCTCTCACCTAGATACATAAGATGTGTTGACAATACAAGAAAGGTACATTTTAAATCAGGCAAGCCACAAGTGTTTAAAAAGTCACTCGTGGTCCTGCAACACAGGTGAATGACAGGTTGCATTGTAGAAATACTGGAGGTTATAGTACACTGAACTCAACATATCAGCTTACACATCTGAATGATAAATAATCCACCGGAGCCAGGAATTTCCAGCAATACAGCTACCTGTTCAGTACACAGCCAGGTCTGAATGAGATTCAGTTTCACCATCGCACTTGTCTGTGGGATGGTTTTGATCCTTTTCAAAGTCATTCAACTGACACCTTCAGTGTCTTATACCTGCTCTGCCACAAACAACTAGTAATAGTCCTGTGGTGTCATGTGTCTATGGGAGAAGGGAGAATAAACTGCGTATCAGAATTTACAAACACTAGACAAATCTGCCATCTCATTCATAACAAATTGTGAAATGATGAATATTTGGTGTCCCTATCACAACAAGCTGTGAGAGGCCTAAATGGTTGGACTGCTAGACAAATCTAAATAAAATCCTCCATTGCTGTATATAATGCCACAGCAAACTCACACTATACAATCTTCTCTATTTTTGTTCTTTTTTTCCTAACAGAATTGAAGCAAAATAACAAATTAAAACATAGAAAACAGCCTTACCGTGAACCCATTACTAAAATGGTGAGTTGAAAGGAAATATTTTATTTAACGACGCACTCAACACATTTTATTTACGGTTATATGGCGAGTTGAAGAACCCAACAGCTAGCTTACAGCATACAAGCTATACTTCTGCTCAAGTTTTTTTCACCACAGAATTAAAGCAAAATTAAATTTAAAACATAGAAAACTGCTTTCGAGTAAACCTATTACTAAAATGGTGAGCTGGAGAACAGAAAATCAATCCTCTATTGCTGTAACCCAACAGCTAGCTTAAATACAGCAAAAATATCTTCTATATTTCTGCTTGGTTTTTCCCCAACAGAACTAAAGCAAAATTAAATTTTAAAAATAAAAAAGTGGTTCGCAGTTAACCAACCCATTACTAAAATGGTGAGCTGATGTACAGCAAATCAATTTTTGATCAAGGATTTCTGTATGAAGTTCACTTAACATTCTTCCAAAATAGTTTAATGTATAGCACATTATCAGCGTTTCCTGAACAAAATTTGATGCACTTTTGTTAAAGTAGTGCACTGCAGGCAATGTTCACTTGTAAAATGAAGTTTAAATTACTTTATAATGAAGTAAGGTAACTTTTTTCACAATAATCTTTTAGAGGAAACCTGCAACATTTTCCCATTATGTTATGTTGTTATGTTATAGGGATTAACGTGCACATTCAAAGCAAGCTGTTTTAGCGAATGCCTGTCATGGGCACAGGTGCCAGCCTCGGCTGGCTCCTCTGTCCAGGACAGGAAAGGGTTAGGGTGGGTGGGAGAAGGGACTGCCTGCACTGGCAGGTGCAAGTGAGCACCAGCAGCCCGACTGGGGTCAATAACGGACAGAAGGTGCTATGGAATTTTGAATGTCCCATAGGATTAATGCCAAAGGGAAAAAGGTGTGCAGTTTTATATGCATCATCCCACAGATATAGTAGCACTTAACATGACTTTTGGTATATCAGTCATAGTGCACTGGCTATGAGTGAAAAATAGCCCGATGGGCCCACTGACTGGGATTGATCCTAAACCGACCACTCATCAGGAAAGCACTTTACCTCTGGGCTAGGTCCCGCCCCTAAGGACTATCTAAATGTGAAACATTAATGCACAACTTTAATGCACGTCATCAGAAAAGTAATACCTGTATTTCACCTTTTACATCATAAAGGTGAGACAATAAAAATTCATAAATTAACCACTGATCAATAAATTTTAATGAAAATACTGTTGGCGAAATCACAATGCAATTGTGGTCACTAGAAGTGGCAGAAGCTCAAGGGTGTATACTACCAAATCAAATCCCATAGACAACAATAGTAACATATGTGGCTAAAGCTCCTGCAGCGTATCAATCAAGATAAACACCATGAATATAAATACTATCACCCCTCACCCTTAAAGTGAATCAGAAAAAATTAGGGGTCAAGCTGCTCATTTCTGAAATAATGGGTAGCATCCATGACTACCCTAGTTCCACACAAAATTAGAGTACTTTTTTTAACAGGTACCCCATACATGTTTCAAGCACAAGGCTACTTGACACAGTGGTACTAGATGAAATAAAATTGCATAAATATTTTTCCCAGATGAAACTTTTTTTTAACAACCAACACACTCACATTTATCACCAATCACAAGACGTATGGTGTTTATTTGTCTATCAAAAGTTGGGTGCACCTTAAACTCTGACCCAGCCGGAAGTTATATGGTTTAGTACTACATCAAGGTCCACATTAGTTTTGCTATATAGAATGTAATTTCATTGTAATAATTGTAATAAGTATTAGTTGCAACATACACCAGTGCTATATAGGATAACCCAGAACATACCAGATCGTTTGTCAGGAGTTCAAGCCCATGGCTTCCAGCACCTGGCAAATGAGCAGTCAATTACATATTGTTAGAAAGTAACAGTCCATGATGGCTATTCAGATTAATTATGGAGGACTCACAAAATGAAGCTTTCGAAGGTCAGTTTGTTAAGTACAGACATCCATGTAGCTGGGTTCATATAGTACAAGAATGAAAGCACCATATCCAACATGTTTTAAAAATGTTTTCATGTATTTTGATCATCACGAAAAAAAGAGAGAAAAGTTTTAATAAAGCAAATATTATTTATTTAAGAAACAACTCTTGTTAAGGAAATGTGAACAACTACAGCTTTTTTAAAATTGAAAAGAAAAAGGATCTGACACATGGTCAAGAGAATGAGAAGAGAGTTAGAGAGAAAGAGAGATGAGAACCAGAGGAAGGAATGAAATGTTTTATTTAACGACACACTCAACACATTTTATTTACGGTTATATGGCATCGGACCACACAGATATTGGGAGTGGAAACCTGCTGTCGCCACTTCATAGGCTGCTCTTTTCGATTAGCAGCAAGGGAACTTTTATATGCTCAATCTCACAGACAGGATAACACATACCACAGCTTTTGATATACCTGTCTGTCATGGTACATTGGCTGCAGCGAGAAATAACCTAATGGGCCCACCAATGGGAATCGATCCCAGATCGACCGGGCATCAAGCGAATGCTTTACCACTGGGCTACATCCCGCCTCAGATAGAATGAGAGAGAGAGAAAGAGAACGAAAGAGATAGAGAACACACTGGCACCACAGACCATTCCTTCCATCCAAACATCAGCAAGGGATCTTTTACACACATCCCCTACAATTCTATTCTTGTGCTTATAGCCAATTAAGGTTCAAGCATGCTGTCCTGGGCACATACCTCAGCTATCTGTCCAGGACAGTAGGTTACTTGTTAGTGGTTAGTGAGAGAGAAGAGGTGTGTAGTTGTCTTACACCTACCCACCGAGTCATTAAAACTCACTCCGAGTAGGAGCCGGTACCAGACTGCGAACCCAGTACCTACCAGCCTTATGTCCGATGGCTTAACCATGATACCACTGACAGCAGGTTTTCCCCTGCACACTGAGTAAACCTATGTAAGGATGGTTTCAGCGTAATCTGCTGTTGGTCATAAATCTACAAGGTACTTGTCCTTGCCAGCCGAGTGGCCTAACTGTATAAATATTGTCCAGACTGTCTTCTGTCATGTCCAGCCATTTCCTGTCATGTCCATACCTGGTTATTTGACATCCATGCTGTTACTTGTATCAGGCACAGCTGCAACATAATACTTTAATACAAGAGATGATGACTGTTTCTTACTGTCTCTCCTGACATTACTTAATTTGCTTAGAACAATTTACAAAGAACCGGAATATTTGTTTATTGGCACATGAGTGTAATGTTTTTATCATAAGCTATTAACTGGTCTAATAGAAGGCAATTAGGAAGCGTGTTTGCATGACTGTGCTAGTTCTGCATATATAAAAGGTATTATATTTTACTAGCACCTTGCACATGGTTTCTTGTACAATAATACTTGAGATACAAAATCATGACATGAATTCACTAGCTAGATAAAACAGCACTTTATGACAATTCCATTATATATACCTTACTGAAGTAGTAATGTTGGTATAAAGTGCTCCTACTGGCAGTAGCTAGTGGGAATTTCCCTATTCGTTCAGTTGATAAATAGTTAAAAGTTTTGTTTAGTTTAATGAAACCACTAGAACACATTGATTTAATAATCATCAGCTATTGGATGTCAACATTTGATAATTTTCACATATAGTCTTAGAGAGGAAACCAGATAAATGTTTCCATTACTAGCAAGAGATTTTTTATATACATCATCCCACAGACAGGACAGTGAATACCATGGCCTTTGATATACCAGTTGTGATGCACTAGCTGGAATGAAAAATAGCCCGATTGGTCCACCAATGGGGATTGATCCCAGACCAACCACACATCAGACGAGTGCTTTACCACTGGGCATTATGCACTACCTACATCCAGTTAATAGAGTGCTGGACTCTCATACTGAGGGTCCATGGTTCGAATCTCTTCAGAGGAAGTTGATTTATCCGTTACATTACTAATAGCCAGTATGGCAGTATTAAATGCTATATTTAAAATATGTGGCATGTCAAACTTTAACAGGGCGACATAACATTTGGTGTATATCACCTTTAGCTCCTTCTCCAAACAAGAATTACGCAGAATTAAATGTCTCACCTACCATAAATGTTTTCAGTGCACTGTGATGAACATCCATAGGTGCATGTATATAAAGTTTATTTTATTTAACAACACCACTAGAGCACATTGATTTATTAATCATCGGCTACTGGATGTCAAACATTTGATAATTCTGACATATAGTCTTAGAGTTTGTTTTATTTAACAACACCACTAGAGCACATTGATTTATTAATCATCGGCTACTGGATGTCAAACATTTGATAATTCTGACATATAGTCTTAGAGTTTGTTTTATTTAACAACACCACTAGAGCACATTGATTTATTAATCATCGGTTATTGAATGTCAAACATTTGGTGATTTTGACACATAATCTCAGAGAGGAAACCTGCTGCATTTTTCCACACTACAGCCTTTGATACACCAATTGTGGTGCACTGACTGAAACGACAAATAGCCCAAGCGAGCACTTTACCACTGTGGATGTACATAAGCCATGTTTCATTCAATGACCTAGGATTTTTAGTATGTGAGAAACATATCTAAAAACAAAACTTTAACCTCAAACTTCAACGCAAAAGTTGTTGCCATCGCCGCTGTTGAAAAGGTAATACCTTAACTCGCCATTTTACTTTGTAAAAGTAAGACAATAATGGCAACAGAACCTTTAATGAGCATCTTTCCAAAGAAAGTAAGACAAACCAGCAATACTGTGGAATCACTGGCATTCAGATGTTAGTCTTGAAATAATTACAACACACATTTAAAGTGTTAAAGAAGAAAATAAAACCCATATGTTTTCCCACAGACAGGATAGCACAGATAATACCATTCACATTGATATAATTGTTTTTTAAGTATTGGTTGGAATGGTGAAAGACCAATCCCAGTTAATATCGGTAAGCTGGCCCAGTGTTGATTTTGATTGAAATAGAATTTACATCACATCTGCATTAGTTAAGCTAGGCAGGAAGGAAATATTTTATTTAACGACACACTCAACATATTTTATTTATGGTTATATGGTGTCTGACATATGGTTAAGGACCACACAGATATTGAGGGAGGAAACCCGCCGTTGCCACTTCATGGGCTACTCTTTTCGATTTGCAGCAAGGGATCTTTTATATGCACCATCCCATAGACAGGTTAGCACATACCACAGCCTTTGATGTACCAGTCATGGCGCACTGGCTGGATCATTGGTTAACGACAGACTGGTGATGGTTAACACAAATGACAAGCCACAAATGATCCAATACTGACCCACCAGCATCATGCTATCAGAGAAGGAAGTAGGAAAAAATGTCTAATTTTACAACACATTATACACATTTTATGGTTATATGGTGTAGGGCATATAGTTGAGGACCACATAGATATTAAATGAGAGAGGAAACCTGCTGCTGCCATGCCATAGGCTACTCTTTTTTTATTAACAGCAAGAGCTTTTTAAATTTACCATCACAAAGATAGGCTAGTATATATAATACCATATCCTTTGTTATACCAGTTGGTGAGCACTGGTTGGAATGAGAAAGAGCCCAATGGTGGGGATCGATCCATGCTATCTGATATGGCTGCACTAAAAAGGATCAATCCAGTGACCACTTGTACTGTAGGCAGATGCTTCACCAGTGCAAGATTCTGCTTGGACAATTAAGGCAAACACTTCTGCAGAAAAGATTAAAACTGTGAATATTTCTGAAGGCACTAAATCTGCTTTGACATGTTTAATATAATTCCTAGCTGGAATCCCCATCTACAAACTAGTGTATAATTGATACACACATGGCCTCACGGACATGAAAGAAGGGACAAACTACTAGATTTTATCACATGTAAATGAGACCGCTTGACTGGACAAAAAGGAGAAAGCTACAAAACTGGCAAATTTCAAAATGGACATATCTAAATACCAATTAAGGAAATTCTAGCAATAATAACATAAAATGGGGGAGAAAAAGAATGTTTGTTCACTGCGTGTTTAACGACATCCTTAGAACATTGTTTAATGAGAAGTGACTTGGTGTGAAATATGTGTAATTAGAACACAATTATGGTCTAGAGAATAACTGAAAAAACCTGCTGTCTTTTTCCATTTATCTGTAAGGTTTTGTATAGGTACTTTCCCACAGAAAACATTCAATACTAGAATGCAATACTATAAAGGAAAGGAACATTTAATGAGATGTGAGCACATTTTAAACTGTGGCCATTTTGAATTTAGCTTGTCATTATTGTGACTGTAATCTAGAGTATGAAAAAAGAAACCTGCTTTTGGCTATATAGGCTATACCTACAGAATAGCAATACGAGATCTTTTATAGGTACTTTCCAACAAACATGACTGTAAAAGTAAAGATTGTTTGGTTTAACAACACCACTACAGCACACTGATTGACTGATCGATTAATCATCGGCTAATGGATGTCAAACATATGGTAATTATGACTCATAATCATCAGAGGAAACCTGCCACGTTTTTTCATTAGCAGCAATGGATCTTTTAGATATAATTTCCCACACACTGGAAAGCACATACCATGGCCTTTTACCAGTTGTGGTGCACTGGCTGGAAAAAGAAAAAAAGAAATCAGCTGAATGGATCCATTGAGGTGGTTTGATCCTGCGACACAAGCACCTCTGGTAAGCACTCAACCAACTGAGCTAAATCCCACCCCAACATGACTTTTAAGTACTAAAAACTGATTTACCATGTACCAAAAACATTTCATTACTGAATGCTAAGAAAAATGGTATGGGTAGTAAGTACACTACTATGCCCATTTCCAATTAAGATTCAGGCATGTCCACCTTGAGCAGTTTCTGATTTTTCAATTGACCGAGTCCAGTACAAATGTCAAAGTATAAAAACAAATTGGCTTCATTCGCTTTAGAACTGTTCAACAATTATTTTGGTATTTCCTCAATTTCTTCAGGCTATCTTTTTAATTTTCTTGGTAAGTTCATTAGTTAGTTTTTTTTACACCAGTTTTAATCAATGTTCTACAACTAACAAAGGCTGTAAAAATGATCAATATCTTTAAAGGGAAAGTTATCAGACATAGAAAAAAAAAAGACACCTTGTTATAAATATTAAAGAATACATATGGTTGTAGTGTGTTTATAGAACACTTACATGAATAAACTGATAACAGGGCGATTGGACAATTAGTTCATTGGATGGATGGATGGATGGACGGACGGACGGACAGACGATTGCATGGATGGATGGATGGATGGATGGATGGGATTTAGGTGGATGTATGTATGGATGGATGTATGGACAGATGGACTGATAGATTAGTGGATGTGTGTATGGATGGATGGATGGACAGATGGACAGATGGACTGATAGATTAGTGGATGTGTGGATGGGTGTATGGATATATGGATGGATGGATGGATGGACAGATGGACTGATAGATTAGTGGATGTGTGGATGGGTGTATGGATATATGGATGGATGGACAGTTGGATGGATGGATTGATGGACTTAGGGATTAGTGGATGTGTGGATATATGGATGGAATGGATGAATAGGATGGGATGGATTGATGCATAGGATGAGATGGGATGGAATGTGATGGATGGTTGGATGGGTAGGATGGGATGGATGCATAGGATGGGATGGGATGGGATGGGATGGGATGGGATGGAATACTAGTCTGCACGGACAAACATGTATGCTAGATAGAATACAATATAACTGAATGATAGATGAATGAACAGATGTATCAAGTGATGATTTCTCTAGCATGGTTATCTTCATACCTGTATCCAGACCGGCAAGAACATGATCCAGTGACTACAACAAAAACATTTACAGCTTGAACGTTGGCATGCACCCAGGAAAAACAGGCAGATTACAACTTATTTACACTACAGCTTATATTTCAATCAATTATGATAAAGTAGCCTGTTCAATTTCATTTATACAACACACCAAAAAAAGGATAGATTTATCAGTTTTTTTGTTTTTGTTTATCCACACCCTCTTCCACATATGCTATCCATCATTTGCTAAATTTATTTACATTGTGAATGGATGTAAATGTGTGGAAGCGGGGGTGGACAGGTGTGTTCGCACCAACTAATTTCAGTACAAATGAATTTGATGGACAACGGACAAACTTGGAAGTGGTTGCAGATGCAAAGAATGGATAAATCTGATCTTGGCTTAAAACAGCTGATTAGAGGTCATCCATAGTTTGTTTTTTTTAACAAAAATACTTTGACAAATATTCTACCACTCTGAGATTATAAACATATTACTATTATCTATAAAAGACTGGGGCCTAATTTACAAAGCTCTCTTAGGCTCTGCTAGACAACAAAGCATCCTCTTTGCAAGTCTTTTAGCATTGCACTGCGAGATCACAAAGTTGCGAGATCACAAAGTTGCGAGATCACAAAGTTGCAAGACTTTAGTGAATTAGGCCCCTGAACTAAAACAAAAATGTTCAGCAATTATTATTTTTTATCCTACTGTCCCCTTTCCTTTCTCTTCTTTAAATTTCATCTCCTATCTTTCAACTTATTTTGCTGTCCATCTCCACATCCCAGCCCTTGTCTCTCCAACCATGACAGGTGCTTGCCACACACCTGCAATGTTTAGAACTTTGGTACATGTGCTTAAATAAAAGAAAACTTGCGACTTTTAAAATCAGACATTAACAGATTTTCAATATAAAGTTAAATGTTTAACTGTCACATCACTGAATGTAGTTTTTTTTTTTAAAAGTACAATGTAATAATACCAAATTACAAGAATTTTTGTCTTAGTATAGATCAATCAATGCTTTTATTTGGTCATCGTCATTTTTTTCAGAATAAGGATTTATTACGGTAATATTATAATCCACTCTGCGGTAGACATTCATATTTAGAAATACTTTGCCAGTGTGTACAGTTTCACAGCCATTTAATATTACAAGTAATACCCACATTTACTACCTATCTTAATATGTCTGATAAAATGTGCTGCTATTGCTATCATCCGATTACCCCAGCAAAGTTGGAGGTTTCTTTATCTGTGCAAGTAGATTGATCTTTGCACTTTCCAGTCGCCTCTGTGGTGTGCACTTGTGCCTAAACATCTTATTTATGGGATGGAACTGTTCTTAACTCTTCTGCCACAAATACTAACACAGAGATATAGCATTACAGTTATCTCGATTATCAATTTATTTGGGAAACCACGAGCAGTATTTAGCTGTATGGGTTATTTATTCATTTCAACTTATTTTCATGCTTTTATCCAATTAAGGGTTAAGCACACTGTTCCACGCACACACCTCAGCTATCTGTTCAGGACAGTGTTAGTTGTTAGTGGTTAGTGAGAGAGAAGAGAGCGTAATGGTCTTACACCTACCCATCGAGTCGTTAAAACTCACTCTCAGTGGGTTCCGGTATCGGGCTGCGAACCCAGTACTTACCAGCCTTATGTCTGATGGCTTAACCATGACACCACCAAGATCAGTGCATACGGTATGAGAGGTTCGGTTTGTGGAAGGTATAGCCTAGAAGAAATAGTTTGTTTCGTTTTGTTTAATGACACAACTAAAGCTCACAATTAAAAATCAGCTATTAGATGTCAAACATTTGGTAATTTTGACATATACATTAGTCTTAGAGAGGAAACTCACTACATTTTTCCATTAGTAGCAGGGGATCTTTTATATGCACCATTCCACAGACAGGATAGCACATACCATGACCTTTGACATACCAGTTGAGGTGCACTGGCTAGAACAAGAAATAGCCCAATGGGCCCACCAATGGAGATCGATCCCAGGCTGACCACACTCTACCACTGGGCTACATCCCGCCCCCTAGAAGAAAGATTCTTTTCAATACATCAAACAATTTAATCTGCAAAAGTGCAAAATATTAGTATGTTTCAAATTCAGGGTCTTTAAAATCAAATCAACAGCATCTCATTACACACAGTCATCATGTTAAAAGATACACATTCTTTGAAAAGAAACTAGCCCTGTATACTGAAAATGATTCCAAGATGGCTAATGCATTCCAAATGAGGAGAATGTTCTCATGTAGGGACCTTCCCCTACCATCATGCAATAACACATGAGGGGCCAAAACAAATGCTGTACTTACATTAAGTCTATTACAGTTATGTTTTGATCCCACCTTTCTGTATGTTTGTAGTTCTTTGAACTACAGAAATTGTTAACACATGCTATCCGATGTAATGTTGCTCAAACAAAAGGCTACAAAAATGCAGACATGCTGACATATTTGTGTGTCTCACATTTTTACTCCATGCAATGGTTTAGTGTAGACAAAAACCGAAACTTTTGTATACAAGATAGCTATGAATTTGACTGAACAGTTATAAATTATAAAGTTGATAAAATAAAGTCTCTCTCTCTAAACCACAAATATATAAAAGATGGTTGTGTGTTTTACTGAACAGTTATGAATATCAAAGTTGATAAAATAAAGTTTCTGCCTAAACAACAAATATTTTCTTGACGTAAATCAAATAAAGAAATGAAATAAAAAAAACTGAAACACTATGGTTTTCAACTGAATAATTCAAGTATTAAAACCACAATATACTTCATTATATATCATATTTATTAGTTATAAAAAACAGTTTTATTCATAACTTTGGTTAATTTATTATAGTAACTGAAAAGTACATATAATAAACACAGAAACAGTTTATTCAAATTTTTTACTTATCAATATGTTTTTCAAAAACCAGACACAATATATGTTATTATTACTTTAAATAGTAACATAATAACGTACGGTAATCAAAATATTTTGTCTTAATGATTAAATGTTTCATCAGGCACATGGTAACATTCCACCGTGAAGATTGTATAAATATGTATTAACCTGTGAATATCTTTTAGTGGCAAGAACAGTATAAGTAAAAGACAGAAGGTAAAATAGAAGTACCGTTATGTGTTTTAAATCTTTCAGCTGTAACAGTTAATATTAAAAAGAAAGGAATATTTCATTTAAGACGCATTGTAATCGTCTAATATGAAAGTAAAGTTTGTTTTATTTAACGATGCCACTAGAGCACATTGATTTTTTTATCTTATCATCAGCTATTGGACGTCAAACATATGGTCATTCTGACACTATTTTTTAGAGGAAACCCACTGTCGCCATATAGGCTACTCTTTTTCAACAGGCAGCAAGGGGTCTTTTATTTGCGCTTCCCACAGGCTGGATAGCACAAACCATGGCCTTTGTTGAACCAGTTATGGATCACTGGTCGGTGCAAGTGGTTTACACCTATCTATTGAGCCTTGCGGCGCACTCACTCAGGGTTTGGAGTCGCTATCTGGATTAAAAATCCCATGCCTCGACTGGGATCCAAACCCAGTACCTACCAGCCTGTACATCAATGGCCTAACCACGCTGCCGGTCTAATATGAAAGAGAAGAAATTTGCTGTAACGGTACAAGCAATGCATGTGACTGTCAAAACTTGCTGTCTTTTGGTACTGAGAGATGCTCAACTCTGGTGGATCTACAACGTGCTATAATATATCACCAGTCCCGTCCAGCACATAACACCAGTTAACTTCCAATTAGTCATGTCACATATTTGCATAACTGGTAGCCTTCTTGGAATTAAGCCAACAAGTTTAAACATGATATGTCTTTGTTGTGTAAATCCTTCCTCACACTATGAAGGCTCTACATTCTCTGAAAGCTAAGTGATGATGATGACGATAATGATGAGGTCAACGGTGGAAATCAGCTACCTGTTTAAAATGGTGTTATTTAAATATGTTAATAGCTATGCATTTATAGTCTGTTTTTTTATATCATTTTAATGAATGAGTGAGCGTGCGAGTGCATATGTGCATGTATTATGTATATGGATGGATGCTTACAATGATACCTCAGCATAAACCAAAAAATACATCAGCTATTGAATGTAATGTGTTTTCATGAATCATTCTCATAAAAGTGAATTTATTAACATAAAATATATATGTGTGTGTGTGTGTATATATATATATATATATATATATATATACACACACACTAGTGTTTTCCCTAGCTTGTTTTAGCATGGTGCGGCACCATGCCTCAATAGTCTAACACCATCTTGCCTTAATCAGCACCATGCTGCCCTGAGATTAAACAAGCCTTTTTTAGTAATTAATTCTAAAATTGTCTTTATAAGACACCCAAAAAGGTATTATTAATTAATAAAATATGCCTTTTATATCTTTTGCCATTCATTTATTAAAGCAAGCACATAAATTACATTAATGTTTATTTCAGTTAATTTTTTGTGTATTTTTAATGAAATACAAGTGCCCCGAAAATGGTGAAAATGCCCCAAAAGTGTTTGGTCTACCATGCCTTGTCTAATTTCTAGGGAAATCACTATACACACACATGTATATATATTTTTTGAACCTGAAACATTACTACAGAAAAAAGGACACCAACATTACTCTGAAAAAAAGGACAGTATTCCTATAAATAATTTCAATGAATACCTTTACCATTTAATTTTAAAACCTGAGTAAGTGGTTATAAAGAGCCAATTAAAACACTTTACTGTAAAAGAAATGTTTTATCAATACTCCACACCTGCTATTCTGGTGGCAAACTAATTCTCAGTGAAACAGAAACCATGTATTTTGCAACTTCAGAAATGTGCAACACAAGATACTTTATAATGGTGTTAACTTGACATGAACAACATGATAGAGTAACATGCCCTTGGGTGCCTATTAACATTCAAGACATTGGAAAAGATAGCTCTATACTTAGGATGACCTTTTTGTAACACTGTAACCACTTCCATGCTTGTTGCAACAAAAGTATTATCTTATCACTTAAACCTAAATTTAGGATTCTTTTCAGAAGCAATTGCAAAAAAATAAAGACCACCGTATCTGTGTACAAAATGCAGGCAGAGGAATATTACAACAAAACTATCATAGTACAGTGAAATTCCTCTAAACCAGACAACCTCGGGACCAAGTAAAAAGTCAAATTTTAAGAGGTATTTGGTTTAGAGAGGTTCTTTTCTGCAGAGATATTTAACAATATTAAGGGACCATGAAAAATGTCCAGTTTGATGGAATTTCAGTTTACAGAGGGTCCGGTTTTGAGAGGTTTCACGGTACATGTATTTCAAAATTGTAACTCTTATACACCTGCTGGGGAGAACATCATGCATTATTTATGATATCATACAGCAATAACACATGTGTGTTATCAATTTAAAGACTTGCGAATGTCTGCTCAAAGCTGATGACCCATTCCCCATAGCCATACCATCCAATGAAATACCAGCAAGCACAATCAACAACGATTACTGTACTCTGATGTTTAAGTTAACCTGAAAATATTTTGCTCTGTGTTGTACAAGTTAGTTGGAAAAGACATCTAAATTTATTTAAAACCTTGTTTTTGAGTATTTTTGTCCATTAGATACCATTTATCTTTCAACTCATTATTAAAAAATGTATCCATCTTGCTTCTGCTTATTAGATATGTTTTGAAACTCATAAAATAAATGCTATCTGTCACTCTTGTAGCATCAGACATTGCCATAAAATGCTGATACATTTAAATCTCATATGTAGATACCGGCAAGACATGTGTAAGAAGCTAAATGCCTGCATTTATCAACAATTGTTAAATAAACATGACTGTTTTAGAAGGTTACATGTACACGTGACTAACTGATAATAAATCCCTCAGATCTCATGCTAAAAATATTTTGAGAGGATTGATTAAATGCTCCCCTAACTTAGATTACTACTACTAGTACATGGTATATGAAGCCATTTAAGATACATGTATTACCATACTGAGCATTGGTATTAATCTTTTTTGAAGTATTATTATTTTTAATTCACATATTAAGGGGAGCTAAAAATTACTCTCCTTGAGTTAAGTCTCGGTGAAGTGATAGGCAGCTACCAGCCTCGGTGGTGTCATGGTTAAGCCATCGGACACAAGGCTGGTAGGTACAGGGTTCACAGCCAGGTATCGGCTCCCACCCAGAGCGAGTTTTAACAACTCAATGGATAGGTGTAAAACCAATACACCCTCTTCTCTCTCACTAACTAGAACAGCGTGCTTGAACCGTAATTGGATATAAGCACGAAAGTAAGTTGAAATGAAATAAAATAAAATAACAGGCAGCCATTGTGTTAGGTCCTCAAAGTCTGTAGTATTCTCTTTTTATCCAATAAGTCCAAAAGTTTCAATAATGGAATCACTTCAATTCAAGGTCATAACTGTGAAATACCAAATCTGAAGAATATTTTAACAAAGCTACAATCATTACAATTCAAACTTATAACAGTACAAAATAGTCTGAAGGGTATTAAAATAATGTGTACCTGGACGATAGCAGCATAGTAAAACAATATACCTGTACACACTAAGTCCAAATTATATACTCACGGAAAAAAGTTCCTGTGTAAGGTATAAGTTTACAGTAATGAAGGAAAATCAAATTGTTTTTCAGACGTTAGTTATGGGTCATTCAAAAACTTTACAAGATGATTTCCACAATTATGTACATCATATATGTCAAAAATTAATGTTAATCATTTACAAACTTTGCAGTTGGTTTGAGCCTATTTTGTTTGGTGCACACAAACGTTTTTCTGCAAGAATATTTCAAGGAAATTATGACAGCACTGCAGTTTAAAACAAATAAAAAATCTATTTTAACTCTATTTTAAGAAAGTTATGAGAGCAAATAATACACAGCTTTTCATCCATCATTCAGAAAGCACTATGGTCTACAAAGGGCAGGATGTAGTCCAGTGATAAAGCGCTCGATTGATGTACAGTCGTTCTAGGATCGATGCCCATCAGTGGACCCATTGGGCTATTTCTTGTTCTAGCTAGTGTACCACTACTGGTATATCAAAGATTGTGGTATGTGCTATCCTGTCTGTGGGATGGTGCATATATAAAAAAGAACCCTTGCTAATGTAGTGGGTTTCCTCTCTAAGACTATATGTCAAAATTACCAAATGGTTGACATCCAATAGCCAATGATAATAAATCAATGTGCTCTGGTGGCGTTATCAAACAAAACAAAGTTTTAACTTTTTATGGTCTACCGTACAGCACTGGGTTTTCCTTGGTGGTCTCACTATCCAGTTCTGTTTGAGCTCATCACTGGTTAACTTTGTTATCAATGAGAACCAGTGTTTTTCAACTTGGTATACTGTAGCTAGCAGCATCTTCATTCCTTATCAGATACCAGGCTTCTAACATTCTTTTGGTATAGATTATATTGTATTCATTCACATCAAAAATCTGTTTTCCTAGAAAACAGTTTAATCTTTTAATGCTGTCAGTGAACATTATACGGAGTTTTCTAACTAGAGAGTAATTATTTTTTCCACCCATGCTATTAGCAGTGATGACAGGTAAAGAGCATCATAATTTACCTTTTCCTATTAACTGAATATACTGTGATAGTAAATAAGAAAAATGTTTAACACCTTAGCACATTGATCAAGTTAGTAAAGATAATGGTGACATACAAGTTTGTTTTTTGTTTAACGACATCACTAGAGCATATTGATTTATTAATCAACGGCTATTGGATGTTGAAAATAGGGTAATTTTGACAGTCTTAGAGATGAAGAAAGGAAGGAAATGTTTTATTTAACGACACACTCAACACATTTTATTTACGGTTATATGGCATCGGATATAATGGTTAAAGACCACATATATATTGAGAGAGGAAACCCGCTGTTGCCACTTCATGGGCTATTCTTTTTGATTAGCAGCAAGGGATCTTTTATATGCACCATCCCACAGACAGGGTAGTACATACCACAGCCTTTGATATAGCAGTCATGGTGCACTGGCTGGAACGAGAAATAGCCCAATGGGCCCACCGACAGGGATTGATCCCAGACCGACTACGCATCAAGTGAGCACTGCATCACCGAGCTACGTCCCGCCCCAACTTTTAGAGATGAAACTCGCAATATTTATCCATTAGGAGCAGGGGATCTTTTATATGCACAATCCCACACAGGATAACACATACCACAGCCTTTGATATACCAGTCGTGGTGCACTGGCTGGAACAAGAAATAATAGCCCCATGGGTCCACCGATGGGGATTGAGCACTTTACCATTTTAGGAAAGTGTCAAATTGATCATCCCTTCTGTTTAACCCTTCCAAATAACATGATACAATCCAAAATGTTTAAGCTATTGCCATATTGTACATGTTGTTTGTTATTGTTTACTTATTTTCATGCTAATATTCAATTAAGGTTCAAGCACCCTGTCCTGGGCACACACCTCAGCTGTCTAGACTGTCTTTCCAGGACAGTGGGTTAATGGCTAGTTGCTACCAGTGATTAATAAGAGAGAAGTCAGTGAAGTGGCTTTACACCTAACCACTGAGGAAGCCAGTACTGGGATGTGAACCCAGAACCTACCAGCCTTATGTCTGATGGCTTAACCACTACACAACCCAGGCCGGTACTGGGTACATGTATTTAATAATTTAAAATAAATTTCATATTTGGGTAGTTGGCCGACTGGCTTAACATAACAGCTAAGGGAATGCATAAATGGATCAGTGAACAGATGGGCAAATGATTGGATGAATGTAATTATCAAACAAGTGAAGCAGGAAAGATAGGGATGACAGGTGAATGATTATGTATGTCTATAATTCAACAGCTCCTAAACGTAATGGTTCAAGTGGGCCCAGACTGGTCGTTTTTAAGCAATAACATAATTCTTCATTTCTCTTGTACCTCCCTTTGAGAATTGGGTTTCCTCTTCTTAGGACTTTGCCAATTCAATGGCTGCCTGCTAAGCCCATCAGATGCAGGTGAGGTGTAACACAAATTGAGGAACCCTCTTTGATCTTCTGACAGCATGGCAAAAACACTTAATTCTTATGAACTTTATCCCCTTTATGATGCTGAAACTCTGTGGAAGACCACTTATTGATTTCAGGTTAATTTTTTTGGCAATAAAATGAAATAGGTATTGTAAATAATTACAAAAATAAAAGGATAAAGGATTGTGACTGTATTTTATAATTAATTTACGAGTAGTTTATATTCTAAAATTATTCAAATTATAAGTACAAATTCCAAATTTTAGGGCTCTTCCAAAGGTGTAATACTTGGATAGAGGGTGGAGGGCAATGGTTTTCAGTGCTCACCACTCATGAATTAATATTACATATTTTTTCTTTACATTATAAAGGTTTGCAGGCTCAAAACCTTATGCAACAATATTTCTGAAAAAAGTCTTTAAATATATTTGAAGTAAAGGAATTATACCTCAGCACATTTTAAAGGTGCAGACCCTAGTTTTAACCCATAAAAATGTACACTAAGTTTAGTTTATTTACAAACCTGTAACTTGTTTGGATAATGTTACAATAGAGTAAAAGAAGTCTGTGATGTTAAAATGGTAAATATCCTTACAAAAATAGACTACAACTCGAATCAATAAGTCGCTACTTCTCAGACGCACATGCGTTTTTAAAAATATGAAAAACCCTCCTTTTTTGGTATTAGAAACACCAGGATAATCAGAAACACTTTGGTTCTACGGAAATGGATAATTATATAATCTGAACAATAAAATATAAGTAATGTTTGATTTCAGTGATTATAAATGGCTCTAATAGTGAAACACATGCTGTAGTGTTTAAAAACTGGGGTGTGTCCCTTTAAGATGATGGCTCAAATACATGACAATAATATTCTGGTATACGATATTATCGCAAACCAAATCATTTTAAGGATGGTGTAATTACCGGTACACCACCTTCAAAATGGTTTGGTTTCCTGTAATTTCATACCCCTTTTCATAGTGTCTGTCAATCTCTTTATTTTATATCTTACATTGAGGGAAAAAAAAAAGGAGAAAAATGAGTGGGATAATTTTTACAAGTTTACTAGGTTACAGCAAACAATATAGTTGGCTTTAGTTATGTGGGGTTGGGGGGTCAAATCAGAAACTTTGTACCACAATACAGCTGGTTTTCATAATCTCTCACAAACACAGAATTGTAGAAAATTCTACAAGTGATTTATGAAATAAATTCATATGTTATCACTTCCTGACAAATACCTTCCAGCCAAAGTCTTATTTCTGACCAGAATGCTAGAAAATGAAGATTATTTAATAACATCCTAGCACAGTTTAATCACTGTCTATTACATACATGTCTGTGTGTACGTGCACGATACATGGTTGTGTTTAGACTCCTATTGCTAACACAAAAGCTACTCTTTCAAAATAGCAGATTTTTTGTATGCACATTGCCAAAAAAACAAACAGAAAATAAATATGTCAAGATGAACTGGTGTATACACATAGCTATATACCTCCCACTAAGCATAGGTTGGAGCTTGTATCAAGTCTTAAGAGATGCAGGGATTAAGCTGTCATTTGCCAAATTACCAAGTGAAAATTAAACTTGACTTTGCCAGATATATATTTCAGTATTATTTTCATGAAAAAACTAATTAAAAAATCGCTTACCCTTTGTAAATCTACAGCCATTATGTCTAACAGGCTAATTGAAATTTCAGTTTGACTTCAGAGTTTTTAACCAAATTCGCCAAACTGATCATATTTTTTAAATTCAACTTAAACCCTGGACATGATATAACTTTTATAGTTAAGATTATAACATACTGACTGCAAGAGTTCATAAGCATTTTTCTAATTCCAATTCTAAACACCTTTATCATTTATGCTCGTGTCCATTCAAGGTTCAGGCATGTCCACTATTGGTCCAGACTATGGCATGGCCAGTGGCTGATTCCATGGCAAAAGCATGCATTTCTACACTTACCATGACTTTTAATATACCAGTGGTGGGGCAATGACCAGAATGGGTATACCCTGACAAGTACCCTCAAGAAGAATACACATCACACCTTTAATATACCAGTGGTGGGGCAATGATCAGAATGGGTATACCCTGACAAGTACCCTTAAGAAGAATACACATTACACCTTTAATATACCAGTGGTGGGGCAATGATCAGAATGGGAAAACCCTGACAAGTACCCTCAAGAAGAATACACATCACACCTTTAATATACCAGTGGTGGGGCAATGATCAGAATGGGTATACCCTGACAAGTACCCTTAAGAAGAATCCACATCACACCTTGCTCGGGTTCATTTCAGTTCAGTTCAGAGTATTTAATTTGCATATTCAGAGCAAGCTGTTATAGTGCACGCCTGTCATGGGCACAGGTTCTGACTACTGCTAGCTCATCTGTCCAAGACAGGAAAAGGTTCAGGAAAGAAAATGGTGGATCGCCCACACTGGCAGGTACAAGGTAGCACAGGCAGCCCGACCGGGATCGGAAGAGAGCCATGGAGGTGTTTGGTGGTACAGGAATTTGCAATGTTTTCATTTAGGAATTATGGCCAAATATGAATGGGTTTGCACATAAATTTCTTTAGATTATGTGCTTAATTTGGAGCAGTTAGGCCTAATGCTCAGGTTGGTAATACATCCTTATATCTAGGATGTACCAAGTCACATCCCAACACCTGAACATCAGCTACAAGTGGTAACCAGCGCTGTCAGCATAACCATGCTTGCATAATGGCCTCTATCTGTTAGAAAAATATTTCGTTTATGCATCTGTTGGTTTGCTCTAATTTTGTTGGCTGATGAAGGAAACATTCCAACATTAGTGAACATTGATGGCATTGAAAACAGGAAAGACCTGTAAGACTGATCACCTGCAATAACAGGAATCATCGGCCTTTGGCACTCCACTCTGCTTAAATTGGGATCAGCTCTACAAGACATACAGTTAAACATACAGTTAATCAAAATCAGTACAGCTACATCTAGATGTAACAAGGCTGGAGTTGGTTTTTTCTCTCACCTTTACGAAGTAAAAAGGCAAGATATAGGTGTTACTTTTCTCCAATGGTGGCAGCAATGGTGGTGTTGGTAGTGGCAGCAATGATGACAGCATCAACTTTTGCATTATTTAAAGTTTAATGTTAAAGTTTCACACTGAGATCAGCCCCATGTACAATAAAATATGCTTTCAATCAATTAAAAAAATTTACATACAAAAATCTTAAAGTGAAAGGAGCGGGACGTAGCCCTGTGGTAAAGCACTCGCTTGATGCGTGGTCGGTCTGGGATTGATCCCCGTCGGTGGGCCCCATTGGGCTATTTCTTGTTCTAGCCAGTGCACCATGATTGGCATATCAAAGGCCATGGTATGTACTACCCTGTCTATGAGATGGTGCATATAAAAGATCCCTTGCTTCTAATCGAAGAGTAGCCCATGAAGTGGTGAAAGCGGGTCTCCTCTCTCGATATCTGTGTGGTCCTTAACCATATGTCTGATGCCATATAACCGTAAAAAAAAATGTGTTAAGTGCGTCGTTAAATAAAACATTTCCTTCCTTCCTTCCTTAAAGTGAAGCAAGAAACTGCTCACAAAACATAAATCTTTTTAAAAATCTTTTAAAATTTTAAACTATTTTATATTACAAACTGAAAGCAGATGGGTTCTCTCACAAGACATACATTTTTAAAAAAACAAAAGACTTTTGCTCGAATTTTAAACAAGTTTACATATGAAAGTGAAAAAGTAATGCACAGAACCTGCCTAAAAAGCATCCTGGACTGGGTGAATTATGGCTGAGGCAGACAATGAGGTGAAAGCTGCTGTAATAACCTGTTCACTTTGATTCTTCAGTCTTGAAGGTCTCAAGCAGGTGCCCCTCTCCTACTATCTTTATTGCAGACTTTTACCTTACATAATTTTATCGCTTTTCAACAATCCTGGCTCCATTGTGACCTTCACTAGCTTTGCTGTAATCAGTAATATCAACCATTTTTGTAAATATGCAAGTTGGCAAGTTTTGTGCTTTTTAAAGTTTAAAAGAAGTTTTTTAATGCAATCTTGTCTTCATAGAAATCTCTACTTGCTAATTTTGGTTGACATCAAACGTTTTACTTATTATGCAAGTTTGCAGAAAAGTAAATTAAATATACTGAAGTGCACTTTCTTAAAGGTTATGAATGAATGAATGAATGAACGAACAAACATACAAACAAAATAATGAACAAACAAACAAACAAATAAATGAATGAAATGCTTAATAACACTATAAATTTAACAGTACATTAGTTACTGGGTGTTATTCTAAATACAGTATATACAGTGAAACCCCTCTAAACTGGACACCCTCGGGACATAATAAAATGTCCGGTTTAAAGAGGTATCTAGTTTAGAGAGGTTAAGTTCTGTACTGATTTTTAAAAAAGGACCATGAAAAATGTCCGGTTTTGGGGGAATTCCGGTTTGCGGAAGGTCCGGTTTTGAGAGGTTACACTGTACTACAATACAGTATATACAGCAATAAGTGCCATGGTATGTGCTATCCTGTCTTTAGGATTGTGCATATAAAAGATTCCTTATAACTAATGGAAAACTGTAGTAGGTTTCCTCTCTATAAGACTGTCACAATTACCAAATGTTTCACATCCAATAGCCGATTTATAAATCAAAGTGCTCTAGTGATGTCGTTAAAAAAACAAAAAACATTAAGTACACATTGTGCTTTTGATTCTAATACTTCATTAATTTAACCTATTAGTATTTAAGCTGAATTTTAGTCTGATATTAAAATATCTATTTTGTTTTAATGATGAGTGTAAAAGTTTTTATTTAATGACACAATGATCATCGGCTATATAAAAGGAAATATTTTATTTAACGATGCACTCAACACATTTTATTTATGGTTATATGGCATCGGACATATGGTTAAGGACCACACAGATATTGAGGAAGGAAACCAGCTGTCGCCACTTCATGGGCTACTCTTTTTGATTAGCAGCAAGGGACCTTTTATATGCACCATCCCATACAGGATAGCAGATACCATGGCCTTTGATGTACCAGTCATGGTGCACTAGCTGGAGCGAGAAATAGTGCAATGGACCCACTGACGGGGATCGATCCCAAACCGATCGCGCATTAAGTGAGCGCTTTACCACTGGGCTACACGGCTATATAATGTCAAACGTTTGATAATTCTGACGTGAAGTCTTCTGATAAAACCTACCACATTTTCCATTATCAGCAAGGGATCTTTTATATGCACTTTCCCACAGACAGGACAACACAAACCATGGTCTGATATACCAGTTGAGGAGTACTGGCTAGGATGGAAAAATATCTAATCAGTCCACCAATGGAATTTTGAATGTCTTTGGATTTTCATATTCAAATAAATATATTATATTAATTATTAAGATATTAAAAGCAGTTTAATAGAACCACATTAAAATTGATTATACTGTAACATGTGTCCCATGGTACAATGAATAACAAGCCATTCTCTTTGGAGGAAAATTAAAAAAGGCCACTGGCAGCTACCAACGACAAAAATAAACTTGCATTTAATTTGTACACATGTATAGAAAATGAAATTTCAAGTGTTTTTGTGTACCCATAACACACATAATCGAGGTTTGCTAAAACTTAAAGTTTTTTGTTTGTTTTGTTTTTTGTATGAAAACACCAAATTTCCTCTTGAGCCAGGGGACAATATTTCGAAATCTGAGGTAACCGGAAGTCAGTTCACATGGTTTTTACCTAGGTAACGAATTGTTCGGTTACGCCATATATATCATTTTAGCTCAAACATTCTTTTTTTCATTTTGCGGTGGCCAAGTTACTTTCACTTTATTGATGGTACTTCTATACCACAATGATGTTCCAGATGTTTGTTTTTTAAAGGTTATTATGCGATGTTAGTATTTTTCAACTTTTGTGACACTTTTGGATTCCTGTTTACGTTAAAACCGTTTTTAACATTTGTAAAATATTATGTGTTATATTCCTTTAGAGATAAAACAGCAGTAGATAATTTAGCCACCCCCAGCAGTCCACGTACATTTCTTTAAAACTTTTGGCTCACTCTATACTAAGCATTTAGTTTAGACTGGTTGCAAGTTACAACTGTTGCAATATTACGTTGTCGACTGGTTTGTTACGCATCAAATATCTAAAAATCAGTCTAAAACATTTGTCGGATAACTAGTCTAACCGATTTGCGGTTCACGTAATTTAATTTTGCGTAACCGACACGCAAACAGAACGGAAGTTCGCGTCAAATATTGTGCCCTGTTGAGCAATACACATGTGCATACTTAAATTTAAAAAAAAAAGAAACTCAAGTAACCCTCAAGTCATAATTAATGTCTAAATCATATTACGATTGGTTGTCAAAGCTTTTTTTCACTATATAGAGAAATTATTTTGTTTTAAAAAGCACATTTGGCTTCTGCAACCCATCTCAGAGAAAGGGTCCACTGAAGAGGTTCGATCCTGAGACAAAAGCACCTCACTCTACTGACTGAAAGACATCAGCAGCTGGATGCTAAACAAGGATACGATAATTAAAAACAGTTAAAATGAAAAATAGGAAAGAAAATAAAAGTGAGGTACAAATTAGAAGACGGAGCAAATTGTACAAAAAAGTTGAAGTTCATTTGGTTTAACGACACCACTAAAGCATATTGATTTATCAATCATCTGCTACTGAACATAACAAATTTGGTAATTTTGACATATAGTCTTAGAGAGGAAATCTGCTACATTTTTCCATTAGCAGCAAGGGGTTGTTTTTATATTCACCATTCCACAAACATAGACAGGATAGCAAATACAAGAGTCTTTGATATACCAGTCATGATGCACTGGCTGGAATGAAAAAAATAGCTGAATGGGCCCACCGATGGGGATTGATCTCACACCGACAGCACATCAAGTGAGCACTTTACCACTGGGCTACATGTGTACGTCCTTGAACAAGGATAATTAAAAACAGTTAAAATGAAAAACAGGAAAGAAAATAACGATGAGGTACCAATTAGAAGATAGTTGGAGCAAATTGTACAAGTCAATTGGGTTACAGATAGTGATGTTTTAAGCCAGATCAGAGCATGCCTATTACACAGGCTCCTAAAAATTATTTATGTAACGTGAAATAAAAAAAATGTTTCTCATATTGCACAGTCTGCTTACCGCGTCGTCATTATGGAGTTCCGCTCCATTGAAAACTAACTTGCTTGTCTGCGAAAGTTATTTTTCATAGCTCATGCTGTCAAAGTTTCCAAGTACAATGAGCGAAAAAATGAGTAGTGGTTAGCTCTCGAGACGAAAGAGCAAAACTAGCATGAACTTCAATTTAAACAGAGCTATCTTAAGCAAATTAGACATGTTTAAAACGAGGTTATTTTCACTCTATTCAGTCAACTTTTAACTTCAGCTGGGAAATGTTTTTTGCAGAAATGTAGTTATAGATTTTATTTCTGAAATTTAACATGAAATCCCTACATCCCTAAAATGTTTGTATCATTGTACATATAAAATTAGAAATGTTTAGTTTGATCTCAAAAAGTATAAAAGTAATCTGTAATACAGTTATAAAAATATTAATACTATTTGTATATTATTCTGTTTAACAGATACCCTAACTAATATTAATATATTTAAATACATGCATGTATAATAAAAGATGAAATGTCGGAATTTTTTACAAATTGGGAATTTTGTCTTCAAAATAGGGAGGGTGAGACGTCGCCCAGTGGTAAAGCGCTCGCTTGATGCATGGTTGGTTAGGGATTGAACCGTAACTAAAATGTGTTGAGTGCGTCGTTAAATAAAACATTTCTTTCTTTTTTTGCTTGATGCACAGTCAGTTTGAGATTGATCCATGTCGGTGGGCCCATTGGCTATAATCGAAAAGAGTAGCCCATGAAGTGGCGACAGCGCGTTTCCTCCCTCAATATCTGTGTGGTCCTTAACCATAAGTCCGACGCCATGGAACCGTAAATAAAATGTGACGAGTGTGTCGTTAAATAAACCATTTCCTTCCTTCAAAATAGAGAATTAAAAACAAAATGATATAGCCTTTCTGGAATGGCGCTGAATATCAGAGTCTAGCAACATTAGGTGACAAAATCCTGGTAATACGCCACAAAGTTTTAACAGCTCTGTAATGTTTTTTGGTACAAACACAATATACTTTTATTTAAGTAGACTGATTGCTGTTGATGGATCCATAAACATGTTTCTACTCCATCCAGTGCTCCACAAATGGCATTATCAAGGGACTGGTTTGTGCTGTCCTGTTTATAGTTATGTACAATTAAAAGATCATTGTCAGGGATGCAGAAATGGAAAATATTTCACTAGCCCGCCGGACCAGAACCAACAAAAATTTACCAGCCTGCCAGAATTTCTACTAGTCCGCCAGCCTATAAAAAATATACTTTTGTTTAGTAATATTAAGGACACTTGTTAAGTTATAAACATCACGTGGCAAATGAACGAAATCAAACCCCAAACCTTGATTTTACAAATGAATACATATTGAAACATTTTGATCAAGACTACGTTATTCACATTTCTTTCTTATAGATTTAAAAAATTTAAGTGACATCCCACAAGTATTTAATAGAAGAATGTATTCAAAACACAACAACAACATACTTTCAACATAAAGAAATCATTTTGAGGAACTATTGACCTTTGACCGGCCCCGTTTCCTGGAAATTGGTCTAAATTAGAACCATTTTTGTTGGCATAATGTAGCTGTTTTATTGAAGATATCATCAAGACTAAAACTAAATAAATAAAATTATAATAGTCAGTCAGAAAGATAGATCACCCATCGGACTGGTCGTTGCATTTTTTTTTTTTAAACTTGTCCGTCAGAATTTTTACTCAGATTTGGCGACCAGGCGAGTACTTTCTGCACCTCCGATTGCTGCCAACTCAGAAAAACATAACCTCGCAACTGATGCTATCAAAAGACTAGTATGTGCTGTCCTGTTTGTAATTCCGTTTATATAAATGATCCCTGCTGCCAACTCAGAACATACTAACCCTATATGCATGCCAGTTCTTCCCCTCACTAAAACATTAGTCACAAACATGTACAAATTGTCAATACCTACGAGACTGTGCTGGGGTGTTCTTTTTTTTTTTTTTTTTTTTTTTTTTTTACTGAGAAATATTAAACCCCGCAGGATTTCTGGCTGAGTGCAATGTAACAAGTCTGATCACCACGAAATTAGTCTCAGAACATTGTGCACCTTACTTGCTATGCTATCTGAAAGTCTGCTGCAAATCACCTCCTCAACGTCTTTTTAACAGCATCTGTCAGGTCATTTCCTCATTGGGGAAATACAAGCTGACTTCCTTATTACTTTTTTCCCCAGTACAACAGGCACCCATGGGTTGCCGCTGGTATACAATCAAAGCAAACACAAATACAGTTTAACTGGGGTTATTAGGTGTCTTTATAAAAGGTAGGAACCAGTACTTATTGGTAAAAAAAAAAATATACTAAATCTCTAAATCATTTACTTCCTAATTTAAAAAAAAAAAAAAAAAAAAAAAAAATATATATATATATATATATATATGTTATTTGAGAAACTTTCTACTTTTATCAAAGTTATATATATATATATATATATATAAAAAAAAAAATATATATATATATATATATATATATACTGAACAAAAAAAGAAACTTCCGATTTGTACATATAGTATTTGTTGTGTTAAAGAATTCATTGTGTAATGAAATTATATAGGTAGTAGACCGGCCTCGGTGGCGTCGTGGCAGGCCATCGGTCTACAGGCTGGTAGGTACTGGGTTCGGATCCCAGTCGAGGCATGGGATTTTTAATCGAGATACCGACTCCAAACCCTGAGTGAGTGCTCCGCAAGGCTCAATGGGTAGGTGTAAACCACTTACAACGACCAGTGATCCATAACTGGTTCAACAAAGGCCATGGTTTGTGCTATCCTGCCTGTGGGAAGCGCAAATAAAAGATCCCTTGCTGCCTGTCGTAAAAAGAGTAGCCTATGTGGCGACAGCGGGTTTCCTCTAAAAACAGTGTCAGAATGACCATATGTTTGACGTCCAATAGCCGATGATAAGATAAAAAATCAATGTGCTCTAGCGGCGTCGTTAAACAAAACAAACTTTACTTTACTTTTATATAGGTAGTATTAGCCTTGAGCTGTATTATCAGGATTCATGAATTTTATCGATTATTTTTGCACTGTTAATCGTCGACAACGTGAAATTCAGTTTGCACGTGCATGCATGGTTCGTCATGTCCCGTGTAGTATTCGGTCAATTTGTTTTACTTGTCTTACTGACATTGTTGTCAAGTGAACGAAAACGCTTCAAAATGTGTAAAAAATTATGTTTTTTTTTTACATTGCAGCATTTTTAGTATGCCAAGAATACCCAATAATTTACGCGAACGGGTGATTGGCATGCTTGATGCTGGCATGTCGACAGAAGACGTTGCAAGGCATGTTGGGAGTTCTAGTCGAGCGATACGAAATCTTCGCGTAAGATTTCGAACGACAGGAAGCACCAACGACTTGCCACGTCGTTGACTTCCGCGTGTTACAATGCGTGGTCAAGACCGCTATAACATGAACACGCATTTGCGCAATCGATTCCAAACTGCCACTGCTACTGCTGCTAACACACCTGGGCTTCATAATAACCGAATCAGTGGGCAAACTGTTCGTAATCGTTTGCGGAGAACGGGTTACATGCACGACGTTCTTACGTCGGATGCGTTTTAACGCAACGTCATCGTCTAAATCGTCTTAACTGGGCACGTGTACACACTCGTTGGATATGGCGACGCTGGAATACCGTTCTTTTTTTGGATGAATCCAGATTTTCTTTACAACGTGGTGATGGCAGGGTGCGCATCTACCGTAGGAGAAATGAACGCTATGCTGACTGTTGTGTTCTTGAACGAGATCGTTTCGGGGGTTGGGGTTGTGTCATGGTCTGGGCGGCCATTGCCGATAGTTATCGTTCACCACTAGTCGTCATTGATGGCAATTTAATTTAAATGCTCAACGTTACCGCGATGACATTCTCGCTCATCACGTCATTCCTCTGTTCCATAACAACGCCAACATCTCGATTTTTCAGCATGATAATGCCACCTCTCATACAGCTAGAGACACTGTAAATTTTCTTAGGACAAATAATATTGATTTCATTGATGACTGGCCCGATCCTGATCTCAACCCCATCGAGCATGTCTGGGATAGTCTGGACAGACGATTGAGGCGTCGTCCCAAGCCACCTGCTAATGTCAACGAACTTCGTCAAGCGCTCATTCAGGAATAGAACAATATTCCACATGCAGAAATCAACACTTTAGTCAATTCTATGCGCCTGCGATGCACTGTGATGCACTGCAGTGGTCAATTCAAGAGGTGGTCATACCCGTTATTAAGTGGGTTTTTTTTTTTTTTAACCCCTACCACACTTGGTAAAAATTTCTCCCAGTTTCTGTTAACCTATGGCCATGATTTTTGCACCAAACGATGCATCATGGAACACTCTTTAAACGCATGTATAACAATTATTCCCCCGGTTTGTTTTTATCAAGTTATGTTCAAGCAAAGTTAGCGGAAGTTTCTTATTTTGTTCAGTATATATATATATATATATATATATATATATATATATATATATATATATACACACACACACACATATATACATATACATATACATATACATATACATATACATATACATATATATATATATAACTTTGATAAAAGTAGAAAGTTTCTCAAATAACACATGCATCCTGAATAAATCAATGTTTAATGCTGCTGTTAAAGTGAATTTTTAATATTAAAGTATTTAGAAAACAAATAATCACATTTATGTTTCTTCCAATCTGGGTCACACAAAAACCACTGTTAATGAAGAGGAATAATGCTTCTGAACTCAGGGCGGGATTTAGCTCAGTCGGTTGAGCATTCACCTGAGGTGCTTGTGTCGCAGGATTGAACCACCTTAGTGGATCCGTTTAACTGATTGGGTTTTTTCTCGTTCCAACCAGTATACCACAACTGGTCAAAGGCCGTGGTATGTGCTTTTCTGTCTGTGGGAAAGTTCATATAAAAGATTCCTTTCTGCATTAGGAAAATGTAGCAGGTTTCCTCTGTTGACTACGAGTCAAAATTACCAAATGTTTGACATCCAATAGCCGATGATTAATTAATCAATGTGCTCCAGTGGTGTCGTTAAACAAAAAAAACAAAAAAACTTTAGCTTCTGAACTCTGTACATGTACAATATACTAAATAGGTGTTACCACTGTGTTACCATAAGGCAGTTGTACTCTGTGATGCTAGGTAACATCACAGGGTAGAGTTGATGATATTCATTATTAAAACTAGATACATTTATGTTTGCAGTGTCATAAATTAGGGGTTGATGAGTTATATTACAAGTGAAATTATCCATGAATGTGCGACACATTTACAGAAACATGAACACTTATTTTAATGGTAAGCTTTGGACCATGTAGGCTAAAAGAAATTCTGATGTGAAACAAATTTACTCTGGACAGTATTTTGTAAACCTAAGTTATGTTTTTTTATGCTACTTAAAGGGACATTCCTGTGTTTTAGGCGATTGTTAAGATGATATGAATCAACAATTACTTTTTAATAACTGCAATCACATGTTAAATATATTTTTCTAAATAAAATATTTGTGACTATATATTAAACATGTTTCTGATCATCCCAACGGTTGTACTAGGTCAAACTTAATTTTATTCTCTAATATATATTTTTTTGTACGTACGAAATTATTGGAATACCAAATCCAGTTTGGGCTACTTACAAATATTATGACGACCAGAAACACATCGAATGTACACACACTGATATTCTAAACAAGAAAATACATTTAATATGTAAGTTTAATCGTAGAAATATTGTATTAGTCGGAAACATCTTACAATGCAGCAAACTCAAGAATATCCCTTTAAAACTTTTTAATGTAAAGTATTAAAAAATGCATACTGACCATTATGCAAACAACAATATTACAACTTTACATTCCAGTCACTTTCAAAGGTGATTGTACAATTGGTGTGATAAAACTATGAATGAATGTGTCAGATAATTGGTTGTAACTAGCCAGGTTATTAATATTAGTAGGATCACAACAATAGAATGCTTATGGGGTTAATTATTCAATAATTTGCTGTAAGTGTTAACCTATGACACACCATTTGTACCAGCATATCACATTACTAATTAAATGAATAAAAAAAAGAAACTGGATTTGATGTTTTGTCTATACACAAAATAATAGAAAATCTTAACTTAAAAAGAACCAGTTAAAACTTCATTTTCCTTCGATCATACACTTTAACTACCATAGTAACCTATGTGGCTAAAACTCCTACCTAAAGCATAGCAATCGACATAAACACCACAGATATAAATACTACCACCTCTCACTCTTAAAGTTAATCAGAAAAAATTGGGGGTGAAGTTGCTTATTTCACAGAAAATGGGTAGCATCTATGACTACCCTAGTTCCGCACAAAATTTGAGTACCTTTTTTTTTTAAAGATACCCCTCACATGTTTCAAGCACAAGGCTAATTGACACAGTGGTACTAGATGAAATAAAATTGCATACATGTACATTTTTTGCCCAGATGAAACTATTTTTTTTTACACCCAGCACATTCACAGGACTTGTGGTGTTAACTTCTCTATCAAAAGTTCAGTGCACCTCGAACTTTAACCCAGATGGAAGATATATGATATAGTACTACCTATAAGGATCTAACAATGAAAGTGTTAAAACACAGCAGAAACTTTCATAGGAGACCTAGCTTGGTGTTTATAAAACTTTTAGTCTATATACTTTGGACAAACAAGAGTCTGAGACAGTACATATTATAAACCGATGTACAAAATATTTTAACTCATTGATATTGTAGGGGAGGGGCATCCATACAAAAAACAATTTTCATATCTCCTAAATTGAAGGGCCATAACTCTGTAAAAAAGTCAAACTGATTTGTAACAGTACATGAAAAGGCTATATACAAAATTTCAGTTCAGTATGATGGAGATTTTATGAAAAAAATCTGGAAAACTATATGTGGAACAGACAGACAGACAGACAGACAGACAGAAAGATAGACAGGCAGACAGACAGAAAGACAGAATGACAGAAGGATGGAGGTGAAGCCTATAGCCCCCTCCAATTGGACTGGTAAAGGTACTAATAACACTCCCATCAGATGATGAGGTCACAACACGGTAGGAAACCACATCGGATGATCCCCCCACATCCCAGTTCTAAAGGAAGCATTCACTTACACAGCTTGGCTGACATGTTAATGAGGGACTCCTGCGAACCACAATTAATTTGATTGAACAATTAATTAGCCAATTGGAATGAGTGGCCAAGAACAGCAGTGCATCACTCAAAGTGACAGGTATGCTCATAGATGTGATAATAATTGGAAACAGAAGCACCGATCGGTCAGATAATCAGGTGATTTAGCCAGACATGTTCCTCTTGTTATTAGATGTGGCGACCACACATTTCAGTTTTATCTCTATTGATTTAAACCACATGTTAACCCATTTTGTGCAAAACAACCAGTTAAACATTTAAATACAAGTTAAGAAAATTTGATGGCAGAAAGATGGTGAAGGCTTGTACTTGAGAGAAGTGGGAAATGATGAGTGGGCGGGATGGCAGTAGGGCATCAAGTAGAGGAAAGCAAGACAAGAATTTTAGTTTTAATGAAGACAATTATGGGTTTTTTTGTAAATTCACCCAGAGAAGGTACAGCAATGACTATGGAAGGATATGGGGGAAAATGAAACTAGGACCAAGTCTTGAGGAAAACTTGGTCACGGAAATGAGGGAAGCTGCAAAGCTACACAAGAGAAAAAGATGCATTGAATGAATGGGAGATTATGAATCAATCAATAGCTTGAATAGCATGGAATAAATAAAAAACCATGAATGAATGAATGAATGAATGAATGAAAGAAAGAAAGAAAGAAAGAAGAACAAACGAACAAACGAATTAATTAATTGTAATTTTGGTGGGAGTTTTATTACAGTAAAAATATTTTAAAATTTGTTTTACAAATATGATATATACTGTAAATCATGAAATTAATGCGAGCAAGTAATTAATGCGAAAAATGCGGTGAACACATCGACGCAATAATAACTTGACGCATTTTGTTTAGTCTCATTCCCAATACAAAAAATGTGCAGGATTTTACTATAATACTTCTAAATAAAATAAAACTTTTATAATATAAAGATAAAACAAACTTTACAAAAACAATTTTTGTTAAATGTCTTTTTGTGAATACTTCAAGAATCTTTCTTTCGTTACGATATTGCCATTCTATTTTCACTTTCCTGGAATATCATAGTGGTTATATAATAAAGTGATGTTCCAAATGTTTTGTTTTTAAAAAGCTAATTTTGCGATGTGAGTATTTTTCAAATTTTCTTACACTTCTGGATTACTGTATACATTTAAACTGTTTTGAACATTTGTAAAATTATAATCAACAAATTGTATTACTAAATATATTCATTTAAAAATGAAACAGTAGAAAATTATATAACCGCAACCAACGTATTTCTTCAAACCATTTGGCTCGACTCTATACATGGCATTTAAGTTAGACTGGTCGCAAGTTGTCACTGTTGCAATATATCACATTTGTTAATGTCTATTCCTGTGCTGCGCATCAAGTGTATAAAATCAGTCTAAAACATTTGTTAGAATAATACGTCTGCGTTCGCGTGAAATATTGTGCCCTGTAATAGCGACCCGTTTACCTTTTATTCCTACTGGTGGATTAATTAGAAGCGATCACCACACAAAAGTGTGAGGCATACCCTTAATAAGGTGTAGTTATACTAATTAAACTACTTTAAGTAATTAGGGCTTCCTGGTCGACCCACCATGCGATCAGCTTCAGATTAGGCCTATGTAGTAGCTGTGAAAACAACTACTGACTTCTTTTGACATGAAAGATGAAGCCCAAACAATATAATAACAACACAACTGTATTTTTTATGTGATGTGGACTTTTGCCCGACGCATTAATAAAAATACGCATTTTTGTTCACTCATGTACGGACGCAATAATATCATGACGTATTAATTACATGATTTACAGTATATATATATATATATATATATATATATATAAACACCATATTACAAAAATAAAACAGCTTTTACCGCTCAAATTATCTAGTCAAGAAAGACTAGAAAAAGATGTTCTAAAGAAACCTTAAAACAGATTTATAGAAATAATTCAATTACTCTACTTTCTCTCACATATATACACAAAGTCCAAATACTTAAGCTACAAAATATCTACAACCGATTTCCTTAATTTTCTGTTTCAACTCCAATCTTCTCAAATCAAGATCTGAGAAAAGTTAAAACACGTTGTTTGCCGTAGCAAGATTAACAAATTGCAGTCTGCAAATAGTTACTGGGAATGTTAATACTATCTTCTATACACCTGTTTCCACATGTAATGGGATCTAAATCAGATTGCATACTTGCTAGTAATAAAGATCTGTCGACTTAGGCCGTGGAGAGAAGATGATATTTATATTAAAGAAAGAAAGGTTTTATTTAACGACACACTCAACACATTTTATTTACGGTTATATGGCATCAGACATATGGTTATGAACCACACAGATATTGAGAGAGGAAACCCACTGTCGCCACTCCATGGGCTACTCTTTTCGATTAGCAGCAAGGGGTCTTTTATATACACCATCCCACACAGGGTTGTACATACCACAGCCTTTGATATGCCAGTCGTGGTGCACTGGCTGGAATGAGAAATAGCCCACTGACGGGGATCGATCCCAGACCGACCGTGCATCGAGAGAGCGCTGTACCACTGGGCTACGTCCCGTCCATATTTATATTATATTAAGAGTAGTGTCATATATACAATACTGGCTTAATTAGTAAGTGTGGATAAACTTGTTTGAACCTGAGCCTTTAATAATAATGTTCATTTAAATGAATTGTTGAATTAAAAAAAAATAACTGGATTTACATTTTACAAATATGTATTACTAAAAATCCCCAACCACAAATCAAAAATCAAAAAGAAAACCCAATATCAATGTTGATCACATTACATCACTATCAGGGGCGTAGGCAGGTTTTTTTTTGACGAAACACACACACACACACACACACACACACACACACACACACACACACACGCTGAAGCAAATGGTCCGTTTTCAGAACTAAAACATACAGGTTTATACATATGGAGTTTCTGGTGGTGCAAAAACAAAATAGAAATGGTCCACTTGGTTCATATTCGAACCCCCCCCCCCCCCCCCCCCCCAGGTCCAGCTCAGGCTACGCCAGTGACAGTAAAGACTGTCACAGAATAATTTTAAAGGGAATTAATATATGTTTAAAATAATAAATAAAATGTTGTTATAAAATTGCAAATCATTAACCTCATTGAAACTACATGGTGGTGCGTAAAAATTACAACTGCCACAAACACACTAGTAAAAATCCCAAAATCCCAACATATTTAGGTTGCATGTAGCAGAATATATCATGTACAGAATCTGATGTTTTCAAGAAAAAAACAGGTTTGCTTTGTTTAGCAACACCACTAAAACAATTGATTAACTAATCATCAACTATTGGACATCAAACATTTGGTAATGCTGACCAATAGTCTTTACAGAAAACCTGCTATTTTGTCCAGTAGCAGCATAAATCTTTTATATGCACTTTCCCACACAGGACAGCACATACCATAGCCTTTAATATACCAGTCGTGGGGTACTGGTTGGCATAAGAAAAACTGAATCAGACAATGAATGCACCAAGGAGGTTTAATTTCACCCTAGTCCAAAGGGATGTAGAAAATGTGGTTCTTTCTGTTTTTGTTACATTACCCTATATAATATATAGCTGGTATGGTAGGACTTTCCTTTGGCACCATCACATATAAAGAGTATTATAATTACTTATCATAAATAGTTAAGAGTTTGGGCTACGGTTAGGGTTAGGGTTAGTGATAGTGCAAAAGGAAAGTCCTTCCACAAACATCAGAAACCCCCCCTCCCAAAAAACCTAAAAAAAAACCCCACTGAATTTGTTTTATTTAACAACGCCACTATAGCACATTGATTTTTTATCTTATCATCGGCTATTGAACGTCAAACATATGGTCATTCTGACACTGTTTTTTTAGAGGAAACCCGCTGTCGCCACATAGGCTAGTCTTTTATGGCAGGCAGCAAGGGATCTTTTATTTGCGCTTCCCACAGGCAGGATAGCACAAACCATGGCCTTTGTTGAACCAGTTATGGATCACTGGTCGGTGCAAGTGGTTTGCACCTACCCACTGAGCCTTGCGGAGCACTCACTCAGGGTTTTGAGCCTTGTGGAGCACTCACTCAGGGTTTGGAGTCGGTATCTGGATTAAAAATTCCATGCCTTGACTGGGATCTGAACCCAGTACCTACCAGCCTGTAGACTGATGACCTAACCACGACACCACAGATACTGGTAAAAAATTATTTCAAGTATGTAAACTAACTTAATGGTGTAAAATTCCTGCCATAACTAAAACTATTTTACAAGTTTCCTAATAATATCTAGCAATGGCAGATTTATGACTTTGAGAAGGGGGTTTAGTATCTGTTTGCTTGCTGATCACATCTCACTAAGCAGGGACGTGTGAAAGAAAGAAGTGTTTTATTTAACGACGCACTCAACACATTTTATTTACGGTTATATGGCGTCAGACATATGGTTAAAGACCACACAGATATTTTTAGAGGAAACCCGCTGTTGCCACATAGGCTACTCTTTTATGACAGGCAGCAAGGGATCTTTTATTTGCGCTTCCCACAGGCAGGATAGCACAAACCATGGCCTTTGTTGAACCAGTTATGGATCACTGGTCGGTGCAAGTGGTTTACACCTACCCATTGAGCCTTGCGGAGCACTCACTCAGGGTTTGGAGTCGGTATCTGGATTAAAAATTCCATGCCTCGACTGGGATCCGAACCCAGTACCTATCAGCCTGTAGACCGATGGCTTGCCACTACGCCACCGAGGCCGGTCGCAGGGACGTGTGCATCTGTGTGTGAATCAATGTGCTCTAGTGGTGTCGTTATACAAAAACTAGCTTTAATGTTAACTGTTTCTCTCTGTGTGTGTGTGTGTGTGTGTGTGTTTTGCAGGTGAATTAAAAAAAAAAAAAAAAAAATTAAAGATGCATTTTATAGTCCGACCGGACGTAGAAAAATACGGACTTAATGTGCGCCCTGCACTATATTTTTTATACTGGGTAGCTAATGGGTGTTAAACCTTTGGATCCGACACCAACATGGATCTGCGGTTTAAAAAGACGATTACAAACTCCCTCAATAATAAGAAAACAGAACTTCATTATATATCCTTACCACAAATTCATAAAACCACATATTTATAGAAATCCTAAAATCTATTTCCAGCTTTGAACTCTCTCATGCAGACATCGATGTCTGCTTCTGGCGAGCTCGCGCCACCACGCTGAGCTCGTGCAGTGTGGTCGCCTCGAATCCATACACGCATCACGGCGCGCTCCGGCCCAACTACAAAGACTTGAGCATAATTAGAAACAAATTTACTACAAGTGTTGTCCTATCGCCTGAAGTGTGGAGACATGATAGTTTTTACAGATCTCCGCCATTCGACCATTGATGTACTTGTTCAAAGTTACTGGCGGTTAGGCTACGTCTGCATGGACAATTGCAAACATCGCAAAAAAAAAAAAAAGGGATTGCTTTTCCTTTACCACAACGATAAAGCAACAAGTCATGTGGAGATTTATTTTATGTAGTCCAATATCTTTTGAGAGAGAGAAAAAAAAAGAGGCCATGTAAATTTACAATATGTTGGGGGGGGGGGGGATTCGGTGGTAGAACCGGGAGCCCCTCCCTCCCCACGCAAGCACGAACATATATGTTTTTCCCCCATCTTTAATCCTATATAAATAAAGATTAAAAATGTGTCCCATCCATATATCGTTTCTACGTAAGTCGAGAAGATATGGACGAGGGGGAAAGGTTCATAAAATGTTATAGTCATAGATTGCGGTAAATTTGGTCTCCCCTCACCATTTTTTAAATAGGTACATTGTATAAAACGGCACAAATAACGAGGATACGTTAGCTTCTGTGATATTTATTTTGTCTTCCAAGTGTTTTCACCATAATCTTTTGATTTTGTTCTTTTTTAAGCTAATTTAATGATTGCCTAAAAAAATTGGAAATCCCTCCATCAAATCATGCCATGATTCTACATAGATTTGTGAAATTTCGCAACCACAGTTACTGTTACGGATAGCGATAGGTCACCATTTGGACGATACAGCAATTTACGATTAAAATCCTTCTACACGTAATAAATTTCGTCCATATAATTATATAACAAATAACACTTCTGAGACTGCCACCATCTTCAGGTCACTACCTTCGCCGAACCGGCCTCGGTGGCGTCGTGGTTAGACCATCGGTCAACAGGCTGGTAGGTACTGGGTTCGGATCCCAGTCGAGGCATGGGATTTTTAATCCAGATACCGACTCCAAACCCTGAGTGAGTGCTCCGCGAGGCTCAATGGCTCCTTTACTGCTAATCGGAAAGAGTAGCCTATGAAGTGGCGACAGCTGGTTTCCTCTCAAAATCTGTGTGGTCCTTAACCATATGTCTGACGCCATATAACCGTAAATAAAATGTGTTGAGTGCGTCGTTAAATAAAACATTTCTTTCTACCTGCGCCGATCTACGAAACTAGCTAAACGATAATTAGTACGTAAACGACATCAACATGCTTTGGCCCATTATTATTAGCTATCGGTATCCGTAACAGTAAAAGTGTGGTTGCAAAACGTCTTGCATATCTCTAAGGGGATTACTTATAGGCATATAGAAGATACAGAAACATTCCATCTATAATGATGCAATAAATAATAATAATATTGCGTCGCTTGAAACAGTACTCGAACGTCAGTATTACAATGCGCAGTTAAACATATTATCAGACTTAAATAATATCCGGTGCGATAACAGACTTAAATAATATCCGGTGCGATAACAGACTTAAATAATATCCGGGGCGATGACTAGATGTGTAGGACTATACCGGATAGGAAGTTTTTTCACCACATCTCCCAAAGAAAATACGAAAAGGTGTCTTGGTTTATGTAACGAAGACCCAATATTATGTGCACTGATTTTTTTTAGTACGGTCCTGATAGACCTACTACTAAAATACGGACGTAAATTCCGCGCCATTGATTTACGGTTATCTGAAAAGCAGGTTACACGCCACCATTCAAGTCAACTTCGTGGATGACCTATCACCACTTAAAGGCACATTCCTGAATTTGCTGCAATTTTAAAGATGTTATCGACTAACAGAGACTTTTTAACGATTGTAATTACATATCAAATATATTTTTCTGCATAAAATATTAGTGGCTGTATATTAAACGTGCTTCTGATCGTTCTGATATTTGTACTAGGTTAAATTTCATTTTATTTCCTAAAATATTGTTTTTTCGTACGTACGAAATTATTTGAAGACAAAATCCAGTTTGGGCTTCTTACAAATATTAAGACGACCAGAAACACATTGAATAGACAGACACTGATACTATAAACAAGAAAATATATTTAATATGTAAGTTTATTCGTAGAAATGTTTTATTAGTCGGAAGGATCTTACAATGCAGCAAACTCAGGAATGTCCCTTCAAGGGTGGTCCGCAAATATCAACAAAAAAATCCCGTTTAGTACACGTTCGAGAATTTCAGTAGATTTTTAAACAACCTTAGTGTTTTTTTCACTGTCAGCATGATCACAGTATTTGTATACGGATGGATGCACGAATACATGTTTAACGACACTTGAACATACACATAATCTTCAACCACCTGGAGCTGGGGCTAAACCAACCGATGCATATCAACCTTCTTGTTTTGTCGACTGTCCTATTGTCAATGTGTTGATGATATTAGACTTTTTTTTTTATTTTGTCGACCATATCTTACCTGACATATAGCTATTATAAATTAAATGCTAGATTTTTAACCAAATACGTTTGGGTTTTTTTTTTCAAAATGGAAACGGGCTGAAAGAAACACACTCAACATATTTTACCTTCGGTTTTATGGCCCTAACATACAGATAAGGAGAAGTTAAACCCGTTGCCGTCACTTCTTTTAACTAATCTTTTCGATTAGCAGCAAGGGTCTTTTATAATATACATCATCCCAGACAGCAGTGTAGCCGTGCCGAAACGGCCCCTAATAACGAAAGCAGTAAAAAAAAAAAAAAAGGTCTTCACCAGGTAGACAAAAAGTTTGCTTTTTTGTTTTACGACACCACTAGAGCACATTGATTTATTAATCCTCGGCTATTGGATGTCAATCATTTGGTAATTTTGACATATAGTCTTAGAAAGGAAACCATCCCACAGATAGGATAGCACATACCACGGCCTTTGATATACCAGTCACGGTGTATTGGCTGGAACGAGAAATAGCCAAATGGGCCCACCGACGAGGATCGATCCTAGACCGACCGCGCATCAAGCGAGAGCTTTACCACTGGGCTACGTTCCGCCCCCCCCCCCAGGTAGAAAAAAGGCACTTTTAAACTAAACAGAAACACCGACTCCTCTCCCCTCCACCTCCCCATTAAGTACGGCCCTATAGTATTTGTGAACTGATGTGTGATGGTGACGAGATATATGCGACTGTGTGTGGTTACAATCTTCTTCAGACATTCAATGGGTTGGCACATTAATCTTTAAGTAAACTGATATTTAAAAAAAAATCCTTGTTTTTCTCCCCATCCTATTTACTACTACGCAGTTGTGAGTACAAATATATGTACACAGCATTAAATACAAACGTTTTCAATTAACTGCGAAATTCAGTTGTGAAGTAGCAATACCTTTTACATAGTGTAAACAGATTTTTTTTTTTTCCTTCTATATTTTACAATTATATGCATGTACTAGTACATAGGAATATATAGAGAAAAAAGCCTTAAGTACAAAATTAATGTTTTCAAGTCTCCTCTTCGCAGTAAATACGTTAACTACATGCGAATCACCACTACTGCTACTACTGAGTACTATAGAATGTGATATCTACATATCCCATATAGGTACAGATAGGGAATAGCTACATGGCTAAGCTTCTGAAGATGAATTTGGGTATGAATGAAATTCAGATATATTAAGTTTCAAATTACTTGTTCTATTTGTTTTATTTGGTTCAGGACTATTTTTAATAAGCAAAACATCATGAGTACCCTTCCCAGTGTTTCGATACCTATGCGGCTATTCAACAACTGCGTAATGCAAAATCGAGCGAATTCGTACATCAATCCCACAGCGCTTTTAACGTATGCGTTATATGTATGTATGTATGTATGTAGTAGTAGTAGTAGTAGTAGTAATAGTTGTTGAAGTAGTAGTATGCATAACATATATGTGTACGGGCTCCCATGGGCGTACGACCCGGGGGGCAGGGGGGCAAAAGCCCCCCCCCCCCCAAATTCGGGCAAAACAGTGGGAAAACAGTGGGGGAAATTCGGGCAGTTTTTATCTGGGTAAAATTTTGGGCAAATCAACCCCTCCAGCCCCCCTAAATCAAAGAGTCCCCATACGCCCATGCGGGCTCCCATTTTTGTTGGGGGAGGGGGCAGGCTGGTTTTTGTCTGAATTAAACAAAAATGCCCGATTCTGAGTAACAACATTTATTCACATTAGCATTACTACCAAAAGGGTTGCAAAAGAATCATTACGCAGTTTTATATGGATTACAGCTAATTTTGAGGGTAGAATGATGGAAATACATGATAAAAAAAGTCTCAGTTTAGAACATTTTGCACGAATATCTGTATAATAATTTTCCCCCGAATTGAGGTTTTCCCGCTGCTCTCTCCCCCAACCCCCCCCCCCCCCCGTCTCCTACGCTTATGCTTAGGGTATATTTTTAAAGTAGTTACTCAATCAGGTACAAACGAACAAACAAAACTTCAGCTTGCAGGAATCCGGATTATTTAGCTTTCTCAATATATATACACACACAGACAGACTATTTAAATAATGGGCATATCTTAAAGTCCGTAACGTAATTTGGAGTCAACTAGATTTGTAGCCTGCGACGTTATTGTGTGTGTGTTTAGCGTTGACATTTAAACGGACTCCAAGCAAAGAGTTTGTTTTTCGCCAATGTTGAAAAATAATTGGCGAGTGGCTTGTTATGTTACATTGGATCATACACGCCAGGCATCGTGCCGGAATTCGTGTGTGAAAACAACTCGCCAGCTTTGTGCATGTTCATGTTGGACTTTTATTTTGAGGAGAGGGTCGGAAGTGATAGAGTTGGGTTGGATGCAGGGCAATAGCTAATTTTCTTCTTCGGGGGCGATATATAGCGTCTATAGAGTATAGCAACTAAGGCAAGAATATAATTTGTTTGTCGTATTATGATTCTTATGGTTATTAAGTGCCTAACCAACACCGTTATGATGGCAAATACTCTCTTCCTAAGTTGTCACGTCTGCTGTTACTACTGATAAAAAAAACCCAAAAACCCCATACATTCCGGGTTCTTCTTCTTCTTCTTCTTCTTCTTCTTCTTGTTTTTTAAAGATATAATATTTATCATGTAGAACATTATGGAGTGTAGTTATACTTCAGAAATTTTTGTCAGGTAATACTTTAAAAAATAAAAAAATATTTCCCATAGGATTTGATATGAATTATAGTAAAACATAGACCTTCGAAAATCAGACTTGTTCATACAGATTATATATTTGAAGCTATGCATGGTCAAATAGTCTTAGAAAATCAACAATTCGATAAGTATATGTACAGCTGTAAGGTTAAAACAGTTTTCAAAATATTTCAGACCATTCAAACGGCATAGATGGTTTATGGCATAAATCACGAAAAGTTTGACACCCAATAGCCGATGTATTTTTCGTGCTGGGGTGTCGTTAAACATTCATTCATTCATTCATTCATTCAAATCACGAAACTTATTCAGCCCCTACAGGTAAATAAATACCTGTCAAACAAATCAAACAGTTTACATGATATACATATCGGATAGATTACTCAAGTCGTTTTTAAAATCAAATACTATATTTTAGTAACCACATCATTAACTTCAGAATATAATTCAAACAAATCAAAAGGTATAAATATTGAATGTTTAAGTTAAATATTTGTTGTTTAAATCTGCAATCCTACCTCTCCATCTTATAAAGCAAAATACAAACATAGACACGGTTTGAATAATTCGTCTTATAATAATAACATATAGTCTTTTTGGCGACTAAAATTACATATTAAATACATTTTCTTGTTTAAAATACCAGACATGTTTGCGGTCATGTACCCAAGTTTGTGGCAGTCATTTTTCATTGAACTTCGTAATATATATTTTTTCGTACGTACGAAATTATTGGAAGGTAAAATCTTGTTAAAGCTATTACAAACATGACGACACAAGTTTGTTTTGTTTTGTTTAACGACACCACTAGAGCACATTGATTTATTAATCATCGGCTATTGGATGTCAAACATTTGATAATTTTGACATATAGTTTTAGTGAGGAAACTCGCTAAATGTTTCCATTAGTAGCAAGGGATTTTTTATATGCACCATCCCACAGACAGGACAGCACATACCACAACCTTTGATATACCAGTCGTGGTGCACTGGCTGGAACGAGAAATAGCCTAATGGGCCCACCGACGGGGATGGATCCCAAACCGACTGCACACCAAGCAATCACTTTACCAGTGGGCTACACCCTGCCCCAACAGGACGACAAAACAAAAACCTTGTTTATACAAGCATCGATATTCTAAACCAGAAAATATCTTTAGTAGGTAAATGTAGTTATCAAAAAGGCTCCAGATGTCGTAAAAATGTTATAAGGGCAGCAAACTCTGGATAGTCCCTTTAAAATTTTATTATTACATACATTTATAATGTTACAGTAAACGGCGGAGACGTCCCGCATTTTGAGTGTGAATGGCGAATTATTATTATTTCACATGGTTCTAGGTTAGCGATTGCATCAAAATCAAATCGAAGAATGGCGTGTCACGGACAGAACAATTAAGTGAATGTTCTATTCGAAATGGTTAAATATTAAAATGCCACATAACCATTATTAAAATGTGCCGTTGGTCGAGATATAGCCCAGTGGTCAAGCGCGGTCGATCTAGGATCGTCTCCGTTGGTGGGCAATTTCTTGTTCCAGCTAATGCTTCACAACTGGTGTAACAAAGGCCGTGGTATGAACTGTCTTGTATGTGGGATAGTGTATGTAAATGTTGTAGACAAACAGTAGATCATGGAGTGGCGATAGTGGATTTCCTAAATAATTATCTCTTTGGTCCTTGACCATAATATATGTGTCCAACGTCATATAACCGTAATCAAAATTTCTAAAATATATAAAATAATAAAATATATATACTTTATACTATTATCCTCGGATCCATGTCATCTTTAAAATTAACTGCCTTAACTAACCGTTATAATAATGGGTAAAATTAGTATTTATTTCCATGACTGGGATTTTAATTATTATCTTGAAACAAGCTTTAATCTAAAACAAACGATCAGACGGGGACGATTGTTTTTTGTAAATGGGTGTTTTAATGTTTGCCATATACGAGTATATCGAAGTCACAGGAGTGTGTTGTATTTTCGTCACTGTTTGAAGTGATTTACATAAAATATAAATGATATTAGGATCTTTCTTTACTTAGACCTTCAGTAAGGCTCCGGCCACTTTTAAGTCTAAATTTGAAGTCTCTTTTGAACTTGTGAGATCGATCCCCGTCGGTGGGCCTATTGGGCTATTTCTCGCTCCAGTCAGTGCACCACGACTGGTACATCAAAAGGCCGTGGTATGTGCTATCCTGTCTATGGGATGGTGCATATAAAAGATCCGTTGCTGCTAATCGAAAAGAGTAGCCCATGAAGTGGCGACAGCGTGTTTCCTCCCTCAATTTCTGTGTGATCCTTAACCATATGTCCGATGCCATATAACCATAAATAAAATGTGTTGAGTGCGTCGTTAAATAAAACATTTCCTTCCTTCCTTTTGAACTTGAGACTCGCACTAATTGACCCGTTTGGATCTTCAGGTCCTCCTAGCCCTCTTGGTCCTTGCTTTGATTGGTCCTGTGTTTGTATCAGATTGTATGTCCCTTGCTGCTAATCGAAAAGAGTGACATACAAAGCAAAAACAGGTCGTGAAACTCAACATACCATTCTATTTATCCCAACTAAATCTGCAGCCTCCAATGAACTTGATACTCATACCAATTGACTTCCTTGGCCTTCCTTGGCCTTCCTGGTCCACTAGGACCCCAGTTTGTGTAACCATGCGTGTATGTATCCACCTTCTGTGACATACCAATAACATGTGAAACTTCGCAAATGCCAAACAGTTTAACTAGTAAAATCTGAAGTCTCCGTTTAACTTAAAACCCATATTAATTGACCTTCTTGGCCCTCCTTTGTATTGGTCGTGTGTGTATTCAAACTTAACACATGCCAACCTATTTAACGAGTTTAAATCTGAGGCCTCCTTTTAACATGAAATCCATACCAACTGACCCTCGTGGCCCCTATGCATTCATTTGAATTGGTCTTGTGTGTATGCATCATGCTTCTGTGCTGTATGAATAAGCAGTTATGAAATTTAACAAATGCCTACATTTGAAGCCTCATTTGAACTCGATACCCATACCAACTGACACTCATGTCCCGTTTGTCTTCATTTGGATTTGTCATGTGTATATGCATCATGCTTCAGTGTCGTATTAATAACAAGTCATAACTTTTAACAAATGCCTACATTTGAGGCCTCCTTTGAAAAAAAGACCCATACCAACTGACCCTTTTGACCCTATGCCCTCATTTTGATAGGTTTTGTGTATATGCATCATGCTTCTTTGTCGTATTAATAGCAAGTCATGAAATTTAACAAATGCCTAAATTTGTGGCTTCCTTTGAACTTGAGATCCATACCAACTGACCCTCATAGCCCTATGCCCTCATTTTGATAGGTTTTGTGTATATGCAACATGCTTCTTTGTCGTATTAATAGCAAGTCATGAAATTTAACAAATGCCTAAATTTGTGGCTTCCTTTGAACTTGAGATCCATACCAACTGACCCTCATAGCCCTATGCTCTCATTTTGATAGGTTTTGTGTATATGCATCATGCTTCTTTGTCGTATTAATAGCAAGTCATGAAATTTAACAAATGCCTAAATTTGTGGCTTCCTTTGAACTTGAGATCCATACCAACTGACCCTCATAGCCCCATTGCCTTCATCTGGATTGGTCTTGTGTATGCATGATATGCATCATGCTTCTGTGTCGTATTAATATCAAATCATAAAATTTAACAAAAGCCTAAATATTGAGGCCTCCTTTGAACTCGAGACCCATACCAATTGACCCTCTTGACCCCTATGCCCTCATTTTGATTGGTATTGTATTTATGCATCATGCTTCTATATTAATAACAATTCATGAAATTTAACAAATGCCTAAATTTGACGCCTCCTTTGAACTTGAGACACATATTCACTTACCCTCTTGACCCCTATGCCCTCATTTAGTTGGTATCGAGTTTATGCATCGTGCTTCTGTATTAATAAAATGTCATGAAATGTAACAAATGCCTAAATGTAATGCCTCCATTGAACTCCGGACCCTTCTGAATTGTCCTGGGTGTATCTATGCATCATGCTCATGTGTCTTACCTGGTGGACAGTGGCATTCCGCGGCACGCTTTACTATGGGAGTCTGGTGCTTCTGGTATTTCTTCAGATGCTGAAGAAGAAGAAGAAAACACGCACGGCAATTATCAGGACCGCAGTCACAAAGTCGCACTCGAAACCCTTATCTTGACGTTAACCTCAGTTATCTTGTACTAGGCGAATAATAAAATCACCACTTTAATAATGTGAAGTCCTTAACGTCGAACTGAAGGCTTTTCTGAGAATAAACAGAGACATGCAACTATTTGCTGTTTGCAATGACTGATCCAGGGTCATCTTGAAGAGGCGCTGGGGATAGGGTGGTTAAAAAAACAAGAGAAAAAGTCAAATCCAGGGATGAAAACTAAGACGACTTTTTAAGAGAAGGTGGCAATGGTTGTGGGGTATGGGTTGTAGAGTCGGGGATATGTTGCCTTTTAAAATGTTTTATTTTTCGTATATCTGAAATGGGATTCCCTGCAGGTTAAACTGAATAAAACCAAGAGACCCGGGCCACCGTATACCTTTTTTTACATCCGCCACTGGAATGTCTGGACAGCAATAAATTCTATACATACCTGTGTTATAAGTACATCCAATTCGCTTTGTATATATTTATCAACATGTTGTTTGTAGTTTGTGCATTCTTCTTCTAACGTTTCCACGCGGGTTTGAAGCGACAGCAATGCACTGTGGTATGAAAGCATAGTCCATGCAAGAAAAGCAATTAACAAACTGAGCAA